>NC_133659.1:197897476-198209513 GCF_037893015.1 Macrotis lagotis
GACTTACTCCACTAAAGTTTAGCAGTTAAAGAGTAGAAATGATGAGGTGAGGTATGACCCAAGACTAAGAATTGACAGTGTAAAGTAATACAAGAACAAATAGGGCAAAGGTCTTCTAGGTAGAGGGATTGGAGATAGACAGACAGAAGATAGCTACAAATACCAATAAGCAAGATAGAGTCTGTTCTCCAATGAGGGAAGACAACACATAAGGGTGCTGGGAAGGCAGGGAACAGGGTACATAGAAGCATGAGGATCTTGCTAGGATATTATATGTTGACCTGGGTCCTGACAATATGAAGTAAAAAGGTCACCTATCAAAGCCAGAGTCAAATACTTGAGAAATTACTAAACTTTTTGTGCTAAATCAGCTCAGAACAAATCTGTCCAAAAAGATCCTCTATCTTACTTGATTCTGACCAAGACTCTTAGGGAGTAATTTAATTTCTCAGTGCCTTTCTGGATTCAAGAACACATCTAGAACAGGATGAAAAAGTAAAGGATTTCATAAAAGAAACTGAAAAGTACTGAGGACATTTAATCTAGAAAAAATTGTGATTAAAAGGAAAGAGGGGTGGCTAGGTGGCACAGTGAAGAGCACCAGCCCTGGAGTCAGGAGTACCTGAGTTCAAATCCAGCCTCAGACACTTAATAATTACCTAGCTGTGTGGCCTTGAGCAAGCCACTTAACCCCATTGCCTTGCAAAAAAAAAAAAAACCTAAAAAAAGGAAAGAAAAAAATTGCTGTCTTCAAAGGAAAACTATTTCAAATATGTGATGGGCTTATTTCTTTACCATCCTAGAAGACTGACTAATTGGATGAATGAAAAAACATTTATTAAGCACTTGCCAGACCTTCACTATTGCAATCAATATTTCTTTCAATCTGTTAAAATGGTTTTCCTAAAATGCAGATCAGACTACAGTAAATTCAGACCACACTAAATTTCCCCAACCCCCTCTCAAATACCTCCACAATCAAATATAAAATCCTCAGTTCAGCTTTTAAAGCTCTTTAGAACCTAGTCCCTTCCTGACTTGCCAGTCATCTTATACCTTATTCCAAGTACTATATTCCCCATGTATAAGATGCATGGTTTGTTTGTTTTTTTTAGGTTTTTGCAAGGCAAACGGGGTTAAGTGGCTTGCCCAAGGCCACACAGGTAATTATTAAGTGTCTGAGGCTGGATTTGAACCCAGGTACTCCTGACTCCAGGGCCAGTGCTTTATCCACTATGCCACCTAGCTGCCCCAAGATGCATGTTTTTTTTTTTTAAATTTGGGGTCTAAAACCTGGGAGTGTCTTATACAGGCATTGTAGACTTTTTTACTTGCATTTCCCACTTGCTTATTGTCTTAACCCTCATGATTTCCTATTTGTTACTGGTATATTAGGTTACATTTTGCCACATTCTGCCCAGAAGAGATTTTTGTATAGTGCTAAATTCAAGTTTAAAGTGATCCAGTTTGCAAAAGTGAATGGAAATTGTGCTGCTGAACATAAGTTTGATCCTCCTCCAACTGAGAAAACAATCTGAAACTGGCTAAAAGAAACCCTACTAAAAATGTCACGGCAGAAGACCATGAGAAGCAATCAGGAAAATTGCCTGATCTAGAGAGGGAATTGAAGATATGGATTGACAAACAAAGGACCATCAGAATTTCTGTATCCACAAAGATGGTTCAGCATGAGGCAAGAAGAGAAGAATTGCTGAAGAAAAAGAAATTCTTGATTTCAAATGAGGACACAATTGGTCCTTCAGATTCATGAAATGGAATGGATTAAGTATGCAAATATGCACCAGACTTGTCCAAAAGATACCTAAAAACTATGAGGAGAAGGTCCTTGAATTTCATGATGAATAAAACCTGAGTTCAATAACTTTATGCAATACATTTTTTTTCAAATTTCAGACCCCAAAATTAAGGTGCATCTTTTACATGGAAACATCTTATACAAGATGCTTCTTGCACATGACAGTGCATCTCTCAGGTCAGAGTATTTTCCCTGGAGTATGTATACATATTCTCTCTCTCTCTCTCTCTCTCTCTCTCTCTCTCTCTCTGTCTGTCTCTCTCCCCCCCCTCCACTGCCTCCCTCCCCCTTCATTTTACTGTCTTACCTCAAAAGTATCCCCAATCTATCCTGTGTGTATCTTATTATATGCAGTCATTTACATTGTCTACTTTATCAAACTGTGAGTTTCCCAAGGGCCTGGACTGTCTTTTTACCTTTCTCTGAATCCCCAGAACTTAGCACAGTGCCTGGAACATTGTAGGCATTTAATAAATGCCAAGGTTATTAGCTTTCTTATTTGTCTCCATGCTTCTAAACCCTCCATCTTCTAAACATTCTCCACCATCCATCAATTCACCAATCCCACATTAAAAACTGCTTATTGGAAATTTCAAACTGGATTCTCCAGAGAAAATACATTAGCTTCCCTCCAAATCCACTCACCCCATTTTTATCCAGTGCAGCAGGATCCTTCTAGCCCTTCAGATTCATGTGTGCGCCATGTATAGCTTTCCTTCACCTATGTATCTGCTCATTTCTACAACTATCTCCATACTACTCTAATCTGCCGCCTTTCTCTACTCATACAATTACCATCCAGGTTCACTCTCTTCTCAGTCTAGCCGAGACCACTAAAAGACCTCCACTGCAATCAATCCTCCATATAACTACAAACATGATTTTCTTAAAGTGCAGATCTGCTCACCACTCCCCTCTAACTCAATAAGCTCCAAGGACTCCCTATTACCTCCAGTATGAAACACAAACTCCTACTTCACATTCAAAGTCCTTCACAAATTGGCTCCAAAATACCTTTCTAGACTTATTCTACATTATCATTCCTCAGGATCTCTATGGTTCAGACAAGCTGGCTATATTACTGTTCCTCATCCACACACATCATCCATAACTCAGATCCATGCTCTTCTACTACTGGTTGTCCTTGCATACATGCAATATACTTCTTACTCACTTTTTCTTAGAATCACTTTTTCCCTTCAAAACTGATATCAAGCTTCGCCTTTTACATAATTTCTTTTTCCTTGACACTTCTATTCCCACCCAACTCCTAGCAGCCTCTCTCCCAAAATAATCTTGTAGCTGTTACACTAAGATAGGTAGACAGATAGATAAACAGGCAGACAAAGAGTTTGTCCAAAAAGAACAAAAGTTCCTTTAGGGGAAGGACTTATATTCTCAGCATCTGGAATATGATGGGTACTTAGTAATCACTTGTTGATTAATGACTGAAAGAAGACAGAAATCAGGCTAGATTTTTGCATCAAAATACTTAATTCAAGTATATGCATTCATAAATGTTTAAACTTAACAAGTATAATATACAAGTCTGTATGTAAATTTTCAATCAAAAATAATATATTTAGAGCTACAAGGTAGAGATTACATATTTTATCCTCCTCACTTCATAAATGAATTACTTGAGCCCTAGAATGGTCAAGCAACTTGCCCAAGTTCACAAAGGTGGCAGTCAGGATTTGAAACTAGGCACTCTGACTCCAAATGTAGTACTCTTTCTACTACCCTGCACTGATTCTCAACTTGAGTCAGGAAGTAGATACAAAACCTGCCCAGATAAGAAAGGCATTCTTTCTTAAACAAATAGTGTGAAGTAGGGAATTTCTAAATTACAAGAAAGGACTTCAAATATTCTTGCCTGGATTTATCTTTTGCAATAATTTTCTATGTCAAATTATGGGTTATTAGAAAAATATTACATTGAAAGGATTTACTGTTTTCTACATTAAGTCCTTTGACAATCTTTAAAAGAATATTTTATTCATGCTTAAAGAAAATTAGAATTTTAATGGTCTTTTAATTTTGAATGTGCTAGTAAAAAAAAAAAAGACGCTCACATAGAAATCATATGGAACTCCAAAATCTTATTTAAATTATGAAATATAACTAATTTGTAAAATTGTGAGACAATTTTATTAAAGCCTTTTCTGCTACTTCTTTTGTACCCTTCCCTCCAAAATCCCATTCTCTATTATGTTTCTGAAGTTGGTTGTTTTTCCAAGTCAGTATATCTCACACCAGAAAATGACAAGATTTATGGAAGTAGTGGGGCATTTATCAGCTCCTCTCTGATGGAATGTGATAAAAGTAAAAATAAATCAGCTCAAAGAATGAGCTCACAAATAGAAAAAAAAATTTCTAAGAATCCCCCAGGTTACTTTATCAACAAACATTGTTCAAAATGGATTATAATCCATTTGATTGTATAAGAAAGAATAACCTAAGCATTGACAGTTTTAAGTGCAACAAAAGTACTTAGCTCTTTCAATAAAAATTTTAAAACTTAAATTTAAAAGGATGGAATAGAAATTGTCAACTTTAAGAACTATATCTTCATTCATCTTATAATTCCAATTTAAGTAAACATGAATATATAATACATTTCTCTAAAGCACCTCTTATCCATATTACTACAGGGACGTATAATAGAAAAAACTATGATGTATATGTACATGCATGCACATGAGCATGGAGAAAGAGACAGAAAGATAAAGAAATCTGTGTAATTATAACCACGCTTTAGCTCCCTACCAAGTTGATGTGTTAATTACTAATTTTGCAAAACTGCCTTTTTCTTCTCATTTTTTTTTATCATGAAAGATGACATTCTGGGTGGGAAAGTATAAAAGGATATACCAAGATAAAAAAAAAAAAAACAAAGGTATCAACAGAAATTTAGTTAATTTATTTTTGAGACTGGGTTTCCCTATCTCACTCAAGCTTTGAGACCACTCAGAGACTTGATTCTATTACTTATTGACATGGGCTGGTTCACCTATCTTTAAGCAAAAGATAGAGGCCCCTACTCCCAGGAGTCACACCATATTGGGGTTAAACTTACTGGAGAACCAGATTGACTGTTCACTCCTGTTGCAGAAGGTCAGAACTCCAGTTCAAGTGATTCACCACAGCATACTCAGTAGCAAGGATTACAGAGTTGTACACATATGTCCAGCTAAATAAAAAAGTGTAAAACAATAGCCAACAATGAAAAAGACTGGGGCAGAGGTACCACCTCATACCTCTCAGATTGACCAATAAGACCAGAAAGGACAATGATCAATGTTGGGAGGGATGTGGGAAATCTAGGACACTAATACATTGTTGGTGGAGCTGTGAACTCATCCTACCTTTCTGGAGAGCAATTTGGAATTACACCCAAAGGGCAACAAAAATGTGCATACCCTTTGATTCATCAATACCACTACTGGGTCTATACCCTGAAGAGATCATGAAAAAGGGTAAAAATATCACCTGTACAAAAATATTCATAGCAGCCCTGTTTGTTGTGCCAAAGAATTGGAGATTGAGTGAATATCCATAAATTGGGGAATGGTTGAACAAATTCTGGTATATGTATGTTATGGAACACTACTGTTCTATTAGAAACCAGGAGGGATGAGAATTCAGGAAAACCTGTTAGAATTTGCATGAACTGATGCTGAATAAGATGAGCAGAACCAGAACATTATACACCCTAATAGTAACATGGGGATGATGATCAATCTTAATAGACTCTCTCATTCCATCAGTGTAATTATCAGCAACAATTTGGGGGTATCTGTGATGGAGAATAC
This sequence comes from Macrotis lagotis, assembly GCF_037893015.1. Taxonomy (NCBI): domain Eukaryota; kingdom Metazoa; phylum Chordata; class Mammalia; order Peramelemorphia; family Peramelidae; genus Macrotis; species Macrotis lagotis. The sequence continues at coordinate 197,903,108 of NC_133659.1, forward strand.
CAACCATATCCAGAGAAAGAATTGTGGAGTTTGAACAAAGACTGAAGACTATTATCTTTAATTTAAAAAAACAAAAGAAAACACATTATCTTATTATGTAATTTTGCTATCGCTTATATTTTTTTCCCCTAAAGGATATATCTCTCTCAACACATTCAACTTAGATCAATATATAGCATGGAAACAATGTAAAAACTAACAGACTGCTTTCTGTGGGAGGTAAGGTGAGAGAAGTGAGATTAGGGGGAAATTATAATATTCAAAAATAAATTAATTAATTAATAAAAAAGACAGGCAATGAATTATTCTGTTTTGTTTTTTTTACAAGGCAATGGGGCTAAATGGCTTGCCCAAGTCCACACAGATAGGTAATTATTAAGTGTCTGAGGCTGGATTTGAACTCAGGTACTCCTGACTCCAGGGCTGGTGCTCTATCCACTGCGCCACCTAACCATCCCCAGCGATGAATTACTCTTATGAAAAAATAATGATATTGACTACAGTTTAATAAAATAATAATTTAATATAGATGATTGAAAAAATGAAAGTAAATGACTGCTAGAATGAGGCAAAAAATGATTTATTTCTTCTCATTTGAGAAAGGTCATTGAATGTCAAGTCAGAGGATTTGGATTACAATCCCAGGGCTTCTGTTTATTATGTTTGTGACCTTAGGCAAGTCATAACCTGTCTAGTCCTCAATTTTATTATCTGTAAAACGAAGAATATGGCCTAAAAGGCCACTAAAGTTCTTTCCAATTCTAAATTTAGCACAGTTCAGTTTTGAGCCACTCCAAAAAGTAAACCTAGAATGGGTCAATCCTAGAAAATTTCTTCTACTACTGAACTTGAAGCTCATTCTAACTTTTAAAAAGTCCAACTAGAGTCTACTTTCTCAAGTATTACTCCATTTGCTATTCTATCCCATACTGGCAGAATGGTAAATGAAGAAAGACTCTACATGTCTACATGTTAAAATCTAAACTTCATAGTTGGACATGTCTTTAAAAGCCTATTCTCAATTTATTTTCAAACTTTTTATTCCACTGCCTCTGAATCCAGTGAAACTGTTCTCTTTGACCCAGAGATGCCACTACCAGCTTTAATATTCCAGGAATTCTAAGGATAAAAACAAAGAGCTTGTATAAATAAAAGCATTTATAGAAGCACTTTTCCTATTTACAAAGAACTAGAAGCAAAGTATATCTCATGAATTGAAGACTGGTAAACTGCAGTATATAAATGTAATATAATATTATTGTGCTGCTAGGAATAATGAATGTGATAAATAGAGAAGCAAAGGAAGATCTGTATGAATTAATGAAAAATGAAATAATTAGAACAAGTAAAATAAATGCAATGACAAAATGTAAATGTAAACACATGCTATGGCAGAATAATATACTGTAAGTGAAGCTGTGAATTGATACAACCATTCTAGAAAGCAATTTGGAATGTAACTGAATAACAAGGTATTACTGGCAGAAAAGAGGTCAATCATTTTCAAACATAAACAGCTTATTTCTCACTGAAGGGCAAGAAAAATACACTGAGTCAAAAAAAATTCATGAAGATAAGCTAGAAACAAGACACTTAGAAACCCCAGTCACACTTAAAAAGCTTTAGTCAACTCCAACCACTCTGGATGTCACTACAGAATTAGGAAAAACTGCAACAAACTGACCACTCTCCATATCATTATAAAGATCGTTAACAGTTGAGGAATGATGGTATAAGAATCTAATGAGATACAAACAAATACTATAAAATAACAATGAATGTTACAATACAGACAAGTATAGAATGTCTTATATGAATTCATGTAAAGTTAAGTAAGCAGAACCAGAAAAGCAATAGAACCAATAATTGGAAACTGGAAATGGAAATAACAACAAAATCAAAATATGAAACTGAAATGACCAAACTTGGATTCTAGATGAGATATAAGAATGCACTGTATCTTCCATTCTTTGAAGAGGAAGGAGATTAATGTATATATAGAACACTGCAGATAATGTCACATTTTTCTAATATGCCACTTAGTTTTATTCAACTTTTTTCCCTCTTTTTATTCTTTGTATAAAGAGACAGAGGGAGGACTATAAAAGGAAATCTAGGTGATAATAAAAGTAACCATCAAAAATTTTCAGAAATTCAGAGAAATATGGGAAAATTTTGGTGAACTAATGTAAAGTGCATAAAAGCGGGGCGAAGCCAAGATGGCGACAAGAAGGGATGAGTCTTAGGAGCTCTCTGATAAAAACTCATAAACTAAGGAGTCTAACTAAACTTTCGAGAGACAGAATCCACAAAGGGACCCAGTGAGGCAGTTCTCCTACTCAAGGGAACCTGGAAAAGAGCAGAAAGGCTCTGCTCCCCGGGGTCGGAGGGGCGGCCGCCAGAGGGGTGGCCCACCAAAGCCAAAGAACTTCAGCCTCCCGGAGGCAGCCCCAGGATGCTGGGAGCCTCAGCTCACAGCAGCCGGGGAGTCTCCTGAGCTGCACCCAGGGAGCACCAGCACAAAGTGGGGGAACAGTGGGGGACCTCTGCCAGAGCGAGCACCTGTAGCCCAGCCCTCAGGGCACACAGCCAGCAGCTTGGTCTTTCGGCAGCCTAGACCCTGAAACAGAAGCAGGCGGAGCCGGTAAACAGGAGCCCCCAGGACATGAGCCCATTGAGCTAAGGGAGGGGAGTGAAGAGAGAGACTGCTGAGCTCTGCCCTCTGCCCCTGGAACAGGACTCTGGGGCTCTGACCACATTCAGCTCCTGATCCCAGTCTAGGCCCCCCTCATAGAACAGCAGGGGCCCTCCCACCTCAGCCCCGTGGCAGAGGGGGGCGCTTATGGTCATTCACAGACCAGGAGGGAGGACAGAACTTCACACACTGAGACCCTTGTGGGAGTGTCCCAAAAGCGCAGGAAGCACCCCAAAAAAACAGGCTTAGGCTGGGAAAATGAACAAGCAAAGAAACAAGAGGAAGACCACTGAGAAATATTTTGCAAATGAGCCCAAGAAGGATCAAAAATATTCAGTCTGAAGATGAGGAAGCACAAGCTCCTGCATCTAAAGACTCCAAGAAAAAACAGAAATTGGGCTCAGGCTATGATAGAGCTCAAAAAAGACTTTGAAAACCAAATGAGGGAGTTGGAGGAAAAACTGGGAAAAGAAAGGAGAGAGATGCAGGAAAAACATGAAAATGAAGTCAGCAGCTTAGTCAAGGAAATCCAAAAAAAATGCTGAAGAAAATAGCATGCTAAAAAACAGCTTAGGTCAAATGGATAAAACAGTTCAAAAAGTTATTGAGGAGAAGAATGCTTTAAAAAGCAAAATTGGCCACATGGAAAAAGAGATAAGAAAACTCTCTGAGGAGAACAAATCCTTCAGACAAAAAATAGAATTCAGGGAGATTGATGAATTTACCAGAAATCAGGAATCAATACTTCAAAACCAATAAAATGAAAAATTAGAAGAAAATGTGAAATATCTCATTGAAAAAACAACTGATATGGAAAACAGACTTAGGAAAGATAATTTGAAAATTATTGGAATACCTGAAAGTCATGATCAGCAAAAGAGCCTTGACATCATTTTCAAAGAATTACTACAGGAAAATTGCCCTGATATTCTAGAAGCAGAGAGCAAAACAGAAATGGAGAGAATCCACCAATCCCCCCGAGAAAGAGATCCCAAAAAACCAACCCCCAGGAATATTATAGCCAAGTTCCAGAACTCCCAAGTCAAAGAGAAAATACTACAAGCAGCCAGAAGGACACGGTTCAAATATCGTGGAGCTGCAGTCAGGATCACACAGGACTTAGCAGCAACTACAGTGGAAGCTCGTAGGGCTTGGAATACAATATACCGGAAGGCAAAAGAACTTAGAATGCAGCCAAGAATGAGCTACCCAGCAAGGCTGAATGTCCTCTTCCAGGGAAAAAGATGGACTTTCAATGAACCAGGGGAATTTCAAAGGTTCCTTTTGGAATGGCCAGAGCTGAACAGAAGGTTTGATCTTCAGATACAGGACTCAGGTGAAGCATGGAGATTGGAGGACAGGGGGGAAATATGAGGGACTTAATGAGGATGAACTTCATGTATAGAAAAATGATACTGATAATATTCATATGAACCATCTCAGTTAATAGAGCAGGTAGAGGGAGCTTTTATAGTTGAAGCACAGGAGAAAGCTGAATTCGAAGATAAAATATGGTGTAAAAATGGAGTTAATAGAAAAAAAAGGGAAATGTAATGGGAGAAAGAAAAAGGAGAAGGGGAATAAGCCAAGATATTTCACATAATAAGATTTTTTTTATCACAATGAGCTATTGCAATGATATGGAAGGGGGGAGGCAAGGGGGAATGAGGGAACCTTTTCTCTCATCAGAGATGGCTAGCAGAGGAAACAGCATATATACTCAATGGGGTATAGACAACTGGAGTAAGAAGGAGGGGGGAGCAGGGATAAGGGGTGAGGATGTGAATAAAGGAGGAGAGGATGGACCATGGGGGGACAGTGGTCAGATATAACACATTTTCTTTTTTACTTCTTGCAAGGGGCTGGGATTGGATGGCCTGCCCAGGACCATAGGGTCAGGTGGATTCTGGGCCTAAGGGGTGGTATGGGGGCTCAGGGCTTCTTGGCCCCAGGACCAGGGATCTGTCTGCTGTGCCACTCAGCGACCCTACAGCAGAGTCAGAGTGAAAGGAGAGAGAAAATAGAGTACATGGTAGTGGAGAAATAAGAAAGGAGGGAGTTACGATCAGCAATAGCAATGTTGGAAAAATATGAAAGTAACTTTTGTGATGGACTTATCATAAAGAATGTGATCCACTCACGACAGAGTTGATGGTGTTGGAACAAAGACTGAAACATATTTTTTGTTATTATTATTTGGGGGAGGGTGCAGGGCAAGTGGGGCTGGGTGGCCTGTCTGGGGCCACATAGCAGGGTGATCTTTGGGTGTCTGGGGCCAGACTTGGACCCAGGTGCTCCTGGCTCAAGGGCCAATGCTCTGTCTGCCACCCAGCCACCTCTACTATTATTACTATTTTATTTTATGTCTTTTTTTTCCCTTCTTCTCTTTGGTTTTTGTAGGGCAGTGGGGATCGGGTGGCTTGCATGTCAGATGGCTGGGTGATTATTGGGTTTACGAGGCTGGATATGGACTTGGGTGCTCGTGGCTCCAGGGCTGGTGCTTCGTCCATTGCGCCACCTGGCCATTCCTACAATTATTACTATTATTTTTTTTAATTTTAATTTTTTTTCTCTTCCCTTTACTTTTTCACCCAAGCAAGTCTATCTATATTCATGGGGGGGAGGGGTATTTTGTTTACTTCTAAACAAGTATATTTTATTAATGTAAAGAAAAACATTTGTACAAAATGAGAATAAAAAATAAATTTAAAAAAGTGCATAAAAGCAAAGTCAAGAGGAAATATACAATAAAATACAGAATAAACGAAACAATTACTAAAATGAGGCTGAACTCTAGGTAACTGAAAAACCAATAAAGCAACAGAGCAAAAAATGAAACACACCTCCTTCCTCCCTTAGTGTAAGATATGTTTTGAAAAATTGTTTTCTTTTTTCACAAGGAAAGTTCAAACTGGAAGAAGAGTATGTGAAATAACTGGTGTAAAAAAACTTCAATAAAACTTTTTAAAAAAGATATCTTCCAATCAAGATATGCAAAAATACTTTGAGGTTCATAATTTAACATACAGAATTGTGACTGTATTAAATGAATAAAACAAGAATTAAAATTTGGATATTAGAACTTTGAAAAATGGTCTGAAAAACCCCAATGTTTATAGGGTCTTTTTAACATATCTCTATAGAGAACTCTAATTTTTTTTAAAATTTCCTCAAGCAAACAAAAGCCTGCTTGCTCAACATGTAATTAAAACTCCACAATACTTATATCATCCAAATGCTTTACCAAATGTGGGAAGAAAGCATGAGAAAACACCAATATTTTAGTTTCAAGAATATGATAATAGATCACTAAAGTAAAAAGACTGTTAAAGGAAAATTCAAGTTCACCAAAGAACAAAAATTTTACTTTATCTTCTTTCATAAACTCATAGTTACTGAAGGACCCATATTAAAGGTCAATAAGTTCACAGACTTAGAGTTGTAAGGGACTTTAAAAGTCCCAACCCCAGAATTTACAGATGAAAAACTGAGTTAAGGCAGGTTAAGTGACTTGTATAAGATCATATAACTAATGAATGCGAATCAAAATTTGAATCCAAGTTTTTCTGATTCCCAAGACCAGAAACCTTTTCAAGAGAAAAATGCATCTTGGAAGATTTGATTGTAAACAGTTCTGACCATTCTACTGAAACAGGAAAGGACCAGTCCTTCAAGCTACTATAGCAGCTGTAATAAGGAGATATGGAGAAGAATCATTAAGCATTCACTGATTTAATTTTTTTTTTAAATAATGAAGGAATGAACAATTGCCTTCTACTTGCAATAATTTCATTAGCAAATGCATCAGCAATCTCTATCCTATTGTTTCAGTTGTATTTTGATTATAGGTAGCCTGTGGCAGAAGTTGAGTCTACTATAACCATTCAGTCTTTGATTTTGCAATGTCTTGCTGTAGCTCTTCCCCTAAAACATCCTGTTTTATAACGAAATATATCAGTTACTATACTGATGAAACTTGGATATTTAAGAACAGTCACACATTTTTTCCACTGAGAGAAATTTTCAGTTCTCTTAGTCAGTGGGGAAACTGTGTAAAGATACATTTCACTTTACAGGTAGCCCTTCAGATACAACTCTGCTATGATGAGAGTACATGCCTATTTCTAAATCTCCCTAGAGTTTATGGAAACCACACACAAGCAGCGATGACTCATTTACTTTTTGTAGTTTTTAAAAAATTATCTTTAAAAGTTTCCTAACCTAGAGTTAGAACTGGTAAATTTATTACATTATTCATATTAAAAAGGTACGAGCTACAAGCACTTAATGGAAAATCAGGAGTAAAAAGTTAGTAGTTCCAACTAGTGAGCAATGGCTTTCTTTTCCTTTCCTAATAAATTACAGAAAGACTCAAGCAGATGTCATGTTGGCATTCAAAACCGAAAATACAGCTGAAAAGCAAGTTATGACTAATGCAAAGTAAAAGACGAATGTCAGAAAGCTTCATTTTTTCAAATTTCAGATAAGCTCTTTAGCCTCAGGGTTCCTTGCACAGGACCCTGGAGTTTGGCTAAAAGTCTTAACACCCATTTAAAACTGCAATCTCTCCATAAGAGTGTGGGGTATGTAAATACAATTTAAGGGTGTCAGTGTTTACTTTAATCTTGGCAAGAATTGCACAAAAAATCGTGTAGGCAAAAACCTTACTGCCCTTCCCCCTCTTTGGATTTTATTTGCACCATTCTTAATAAATGAACGACATCTGCATATTGTGAAAAGCTCCTTATCTCCTAAAGACATAATACTTTGCCACAGCACCACACAGAGCAACAGCTTCACAACTGGCAACTCCAACAACTGATGCCTTTTCACTCCTGATATAAGGAATGCTGTTTTCCTAATGCAAAAAAAAAAAAAAAAAAAATTCAAAGTGGGGGTTGGGGGGAAGCTGTAGAGATACTATTTTAAAAACCTGCCCTGGCAGAGAACTAAAGGTCAGAAGATACCTGAGGCATCACTCTCAAGAGGCATAGAGTTGGCAAAAAAGAGAAAATGCAATCCTTGTTCTCTCTTTCTGGATGGGCAATATAGCATAAAAGAAAGCTATATGAGAGAAAAAAATGGAAAATACTCTAAGACCCCTGGATTCCTAATTGCCTATTTGCATTTACTAAATTCTATGACTTCTATGAAAGTACTTTGCATCTATAAAACTAAATCTGGGAGACATGTAATTGACTAACTTTACCAAAAAAATTCTATTATTTTTTTTATAAATAAGACTATTATTTATTTTTTTAAATTACTAATCAGTTTGAAATGTTATTTGTGTCACATTTTAACACTGGATTGGTAGTCTGTTTCTTTGTTATTTTGAAAAATGAGGTGGGGTGGGATAAAGGGAAAGGAAGATTAAATGGTGATGACCATGATTTAAAAACAAAAAGAAAAATTAAACTTAAAAAATAGAGCAAAGAACATAATATGTATAATATACAGAATAATAATAATGTATAAGAACATAATTCATATAATAAACCAAAATGTAGGTGTGACAAAACTTTGGTCAAATTCAAGGAATGACCAACATAATATCAAAATTATACATTCCTCCTGTTATCAACAAACTTTTTCAAAAAATATATTTTGCCAAATAGCTTGTTATAAAGTTTTTGCTATGCCAAAATAAAATCTACTTAAAAAATTAAAAACAAAATAAAAAGTGTAATCGATGTCTAAAAATAAAGCTTTTTAGAAGTGACAGGTTTTTTTCCACAATATGATAACTATAATACAATAGTGATATACCATACAATTTGAAATTCTGTATCTATTCTACAATGTTGGGAACACTAAGTGTGCTATGTTAAAAAAGTGAATATAATCAGCTAATAGCTGAACACATTCAAGAGTAGCAATTAACTAGTAGGCCTACTTAGTAGTATAAGAGCACACCCTCAAGTATCTTCGAGGGTCTTAGTTGAAAAAGTTCACTTATCCCAATGTGGGGGTTTTGAGGGCCATGTCTACTTGCCTATGATTCAGAGCACAACTCTGATCTGAAGAGTTAATATATTTCCTATCACTGGTCTGTAAAGGACCTCAAACTACTGGGAGCCAAGCAATAAATTGAGGGGGAAAAAAGGAACAAGAAGATAGTTCTCAACCTAGAACTAAAAAAAAGACCTCAAGCTGGCCCTTCAACTCTTTTGTCTCTATATTCTGCTTAGGATGCAGGCCTTGTTTGTGATCACCCTTTCCTTTTAAAGCTGTACTGGATATTTTAAATTGTATAAAAAGGATAGAAATTAGAGATATAGTACATTTGCTCTATTACCAAAACCCCTTTAGGGATGACTTTGCATGTTCTAGGCTGGTCTACCTTTTAGCTACTAAAAAAAATGAATGCAAAAAACAGATACATTTCAATGGCTCAGTAGAACAAAAAATATCAGGGAGGAAGCTAGTTGAAGCAATTTCTAATTTTAGCTCTATAATTTTAAGACAAATAAATTCATCTAGCTCTCCTGATATTCATCAGTATGATTTTGATTCTCAAACACATTTCAACATTTAAAAACAGAACAATCGCACCATCAAGATATTACAAAGGATATCTTAAAACTGTAAAATAATAAGCAAAAGAATATAATATAAAAGTAAAATAGTGTTATCATGAAAACAATGATGGCACTAATCCAAAGAGACTGCATGGTGGAATGGGAAACTAAATTGTCAGCAGAATCAATTCAGAAAACCTCATGGGATAATTTTTGCCTACTAATTAACTAAATCTAAATTGCCTTGCAAAGAAAAAAATTAAAACAATTCAAAGGAATATTCAAAGTATATCCCTGAAAAAGACTATATATAAGAATAACTTTTGCTTTTCAATTACTGTCTTTTATCTGAAGAGAATTGACTAATCAGTTTCTATTTTGGTCTATGAACTATTCTGATTTGTCCAATTAATTTTTCAAGAATAAGGAACACTCAGCTGTTATTTTAGCCAGCTGATCAGAAATGCAACAAGTGTGTACAATGTCTAGAACAATGCACATCTCCATAAAGTGAAACAATTTATGCTTTCTGATATCTATTACCAAAGATAATCACTTTGAACTCTAGAAAATGGTCTTATTATGTAGATTCCCCAAAATGCTTGATTCAAAGGGGAAAAGGAAGCAAACAATGAACTATAAAGAGAATATCTACTAATAAGCTCTTATATAGTAAGAAAATAATATCTAGGACATTCAGAATATAAATTTTTTTAGAAAGATTTATTTTGAATTTTACAATTTTCCCCCCAATCTTGCTTCCCTCCTCCAACCCTCCCCCCCAAAGAAGTCAGTTAGTCTTTACATTGTTTTCCATGGTATACATTGATCTAAGTTGAATGTGATGAGAGAGAAATCATATCATTAAGGAAGAAAAATAAAGTATAGAGATAGCAAAATTGTATAAGATCACAGGTTCCCCCCTCCCAAATTCAAGGTAAGAGCCTTGGGTCTTTGTTCAAACTCCACGATTCTTTCTCTGGATAGACGATATTCTCCATCACTGATACCCCAAAATTATCCCTGATTGTTGCACTGATAGAATGAGCAAGTCCATCAAGGTTGATCATCACCCCCATGTTGCTATTAGGGTGCACAATGTTTTTCTGGTTCTGCTCATCTCGTTCAATCAGTTCATGCAAATCTTTCCAGGCTTCCCTGTATTCCCATCCCTTCTGGTTTCTAATAGAACAATAGTGTTCCATCACATACATATGCCAGTTTATTAAGCCATTCCCCAACTGAAGGACATTCACACAACTTCCAATTCTTTGCCACCACAAACAGGGCTGCTATGAATATTTTTGTACAAGTAATGTCTTTACCCTTTTTCATAATCTCTTCAGGGTACAGACCCAGTAGTGGTACTGCTGGATCAATTTTTTATTGCCCTTTAGGTGTAATTCCAAATTCCTCTTCAGAAAGGTTGGATGAGTTCACAGCCCCACCAACAATACATTAATGTCTCAGATTTCCCACATCCCTTCCAACATTGATCATTGTCCTTTCTGGTCATATTGGTCAATCTGAGAGGTGTGAGGTGGTACCTCAGAGATGCTTTAATTTGCATTTCTCTAATAAGTAATGATTTAGAGCAATATTCCATATGACTATGGATCACTTTGATTTCCTCATCTGTAAATTGCCTTTGCATATCCTTTGACCATTTGCCAATTGTGTAATGGCTTCTTGTTTTGAAAATTTGACTCAGTTCTCTATATATTTTAGAAATGAGTCCTTTGTCAGAAATCCTAGTTGTAAAAATTGTTTCCCACTTTACTACATTTCTTTTGATCTTGGTTACAGCGGCTTTGTGCAAAAGCTTTCTTAATTTAATGTAATCAAAATTATCTAGTTTGTTTTTAATGATGTTCTCCATCTCTTCCTTGGTCATAAACTGCTTCCCTTTCCATAGATCTGACAGGAAAACTACTCCTTGATCTTCTAGTTTGTTTATAATATTGTTTTTTATATCTAAATCCTGTATCCATTTTGATCTTATCTTGGTATAGGATATGAGGTGTTGATCTAATCCAAGTTTCTTCCATATTAACTTCCAATTTTCTCAACAGATTTTACTGAAGAGAGTTTTTATCCCAATAGCTGGACTCTTTGGGTTTATCAAACAGCAAATTACTATAATCATTTCCTGCTATTGTACCTAGTCTATTCCACTGATCCACCACTCTATTTCTTAGCCAATTATCACACAGTTTTGATGACTGATGTTTTATATAATTTTAGATCTGGTAAGTCACCTCTTTTGTACTTTTTTTTCATTGAATCCCTGGAAATTGTTGACTTTTTATTTCTCCATATGAATTTACTTACAACTTTTTCTAACTCATGAACTTTGATTGGTAGGGCACTAAACAGGTAGTTTAGTTTTGGTAGAATTATCATTTTTATTATATTAGCTCCACCTATCCATGAGCAGTTGATGTTTGCCCAGTTATTTAAATCTAATTTTATTTGTGTGAGAAGTGTTTTGAAATTGTTTTCAAAAAGTTTTTGAGTCTGCCTTGGCAGATAAGACTCCCAGGTATTTTATATTGTCTGAGGTTACTTTGAATGGGATTTCTCATTCTAGCTCTTTCTGCTGTATCTTGCTAGATATATATATATATATATATATATATATATATATATCTGAATTTTGAGGATTTATGAGGGTTTATTTTAAATCCTGTGACTTTGCTAAAGTTGCTAATTATTTCTAGTAGTTTTTAGATAATTTTTTGGGATTCTCTAGGTATACTATCACATAATCTGCAAAGAGTGAGAGTTTTGTCTCTTCCTTCCCAAATCTAATTCCTTTAATTTCTTCTCTTGTTGCTGAAGCTAACATTTCTAATACAATATTGAATAGTAGTGGTGATAATGGGCATCCTTGTTTCACCCCTATCTTATTGGGAACAGAATATACATTATTTTTTAAGAAAAGAGAACATTATTTTAAGATCCAGTTCACAGGCCAATATGATGGTATGCATCAGATAATTTTTAAAGCCACAAAAACAACATAATTATCTTGAAGGCTAAGACTCACACCAAGGCCACATCAGTACAGTTAAAAATTATAAAGAATTTTTGCCTAACTAGGCCAGGTAAAAACATTGAAAAAATAATATCCATAGAAAGCCACAAGTGTAAGGCAGTAACACTGGTGATTTAATTCAAATCCATAGCCTTCCAGTAAAAGTCCATAACAAATAAGAGAGCACAATGTTGAATATGGAGACTTGAGATGGCAAAGGTTAAAGGAAAAATTCTAAAATTTTTAAAAAGATAATTTAAAATTGTTTTATTTCAAAAATATTTTATTAGTGCTGCTGAAAAGTAACAATTTTAATAACAATTTTACCTCCATTATCTTTCTTTTTCCATTATCTAGCAGTTGCTCTAATGAGCTGTAAAATAACCAAAAGAACTAGAAGATACAGAATTCCAGGACTTAAATAAAAAACTGAATGATGGTACCTAACATTTTTTTAAGCTTTTAAGATCTGCAAAGCATTTTGTAAATTTCATCTTGGTTAATCCTCACAAAAGCCCTGTGAGGTAGGTGCTATTATTATCCACAATTCACAGAAGAAGAAAAGGCTGCTGATAGAGATTAAGTGATTTGCCCAGGGCCACAGTCATTACAGGTTTGAGGTAGAATTCAAATTCAAGTCTTCCAGTGAGCAAGTTCAATGTTTTATTCATCAATCACCAATATTTCATATCAACTAAACTATGAAAAATGTATAATATGCAAATAATTTATTTTGCTAAATCCAAAGTCAATAATTCTTTATGAGTACTGAAAGAATTGAGGCAAATGCTCAAGAGGCTAAAGAAACTGAACCTTGATCTCCTTTCTACCTGACTATGCCACTATATTTTATCTTACCATCCTTGACCAACTGCTGGGCTTTAACTCTCCCACGATTACAATGTCAAGATTCAACTCTAAAAACTAGATGAAATAAGTCTCATAAGAATAACTAAGGACCATAAAAGGGACTAAACACCTAGAAGGAACTTCACAAGACATTCATTTCAATCCTCTCATTTTATAGAAGAGGAAATGGGATTATTTCTTTTTTTCTCTGCTATTACATGTAAACAATATTTAAACTATTTCCCTCTAAGTCAGGGGCAGGGAACATTTAGTTGGTGGACTGTATAAAGGCCACAAAATCATTTCATTTGGTGCTACCAAGGTAAGTGCAGAATGAACTTGAAATTCAATAAATCTAGGAGCTTTCTAGGGACAAATTAATTAGATGTTTGACCAAACATGGCAGGCTAATTTTTAAGCTGATAATTCTGTATGGCCTGTGACCGATGTTATAAATATCCAAATGGTCCTTGGCAGACAAAAAGGTTTCCCGCCCCTACTCTAAATCAATAAAGTACTTTAATTAAGAGTTATTTTGGTCTCAAAAACTTATAATCAAGAAACTAGACAATGGTTTTTTGGTACTTCCCCAAAAGCAAAGTTCTCTTTTTATAGCTTTTCTATCTCTCATGAGAGAGGAAAAAAAAGGTATGTGAGAAAAAAAATTGGTGCATAAAACTCAGGTGATGAGGGTCTCTGTCAGTTTCATTTAATCCATTCCAAGCTTGACCTTTACCAATGAACAGATGTCTGTATGTGTGTGTGTGTGTGTGTGTGTGTGTGTGAGTGTTTGTAATGTATCTGACATTGAATCCAGTGTAAGTCAGGGAAGCTAACAACAAAAAGACTTAAATGACCTAAACACTATGGGTCTCAAAAACATTTGGGCCCACTGTGACGAAACAGTAAGTTATCAAAAAAAAAAAAAAAAAGAACAGAGAAAAGGAGAGAAACAAAAACAGAAATAATAATAATATGCCATCTATTTTAGGTTTAGAGTTAATATTAATCAAACAATTCTAATATTATTACTCACTGACTTGAAATTTGATGATGCTTGGATTTTAAAAACTGCCACAATAAGATACGAGAAATGGTGAAATTTCACATATTAAAATTAAACCACAAAAGAGTAGGATTTTAAAAAGTAATCATTAAAGGACAATGTCTATATATATATATATATATATATATATATATATATATATATATATATATATATATATATATATTACAATGCAGAGACTTCAAAATGTACTCTTCCATCTGTCCTACTGGATTAAATCTATCTAACTGAGATGTATGTTAAATATTCACTTAACAGGTATGAGGAGTTAAGTAGGTGGGTTAGGAAACAGCAGTTAGATGGAAAGCAAATATCTTTAGACTTAGAATATAATAAATTTAAAATAAAAACTACAATTCAATAGAATTATAAATCAGTCCAGAATCAGATTATTAAAAATCAGAAGAAATTTCTAAATATGTACAAAAATCAGGAAAATCACTAAAATTATTTTTGTTAATCATCTTCTTCATAAAATAAAAATGTTATTTTTAAAAAGTTATATTACATTTAGGATTTTCTAGGAATCCCAAATATTCCCAGTCTAATGTTGAAACATGGGGGGAGGAAAAAAAGTGAAAACGAAAACATTTATTCCTTGGATTCATAGAAATAACTCCAAAACATTTCTCAAAAGAATGATATCATATTTATATTTTTAAAGGTAAATTAAATGTTTCATTAAGTTTTCCTTCCATACACTCACCCATCTGCTCAACGATTTCTGGAGGAAATACTCGGGAGGCAAAAGCTCGACGAAATATATCTGAAAACTCCTTATCTAGCCCTCCTATTCCCATCTTTTCAAAGTTCCAATCAGGATTGATAATAGATTGTCGATTTTCCTTAGTTTTAGCTGTACCTGTATGAATAAAAAATAATCAGAAATTCAACAGTCAAAAGAAGAAATTCAAAGAAATTTTGATATTAACAATATACCCTCAAAAAATAAACTGATAAATTAAATCTAAATAAATAAGAAGCTATTCAAAAACTAAGATATTTTTGCTGGTCTATCTAGAAGATGGTCAATGTCATTAGGATATTCAGTTGTTTTCCCCAGTAGTGGGAAATGGATTCTGCCAAACTGCCTCTTAAGTTCTTGCCTTTTGCAAAGAATGCTTGCAGAACAGTCAGCTAGGTTGTGCAACTAACTTACATCCATGTAACAAAGCAAAATAAATTTTACATTTTAGAGATAAATTAACCTTGGACCACATAAGCCTTAACTATATTAAGGAGTCTATAAAAACTTCAAAAAGTAGCAATAATAAAGGGATTCAAATCACTTGATATACAGAAAGTATGTGAAAATCTGTAGTAGGTATTCTTTAGTTTGTTACACATGGTAAAGCCTAATCAATTCAATTCTATAACAGATGTATTAAGGACTTGATATAGTTTCTGCAAGGTGCTGTGTTAGATGCTTGGATACAAAAACAAAAAAAAAAAGAAAAAAGGAAAGAAAGAAAACAATTCTCATCTTCAGGGATACTTACTACCAGAGGATACAACATATGCAGAATGTACAAGTATAAGGCATGAACAAACAAATAAAAGTAATTTCAAGAGGAAGAAGTCACTAACAACTAGAGTGAATAGGAAAGGTCTTAGGAATGGGGTGACATCAGAGTTTTACTTTGGAGTTATCCAGAAGGTTTATGAGATAGCAGTGAAGAAGTACATTTCAGGTATATGGGATTATTTTTTGCAAAATGACTGAGGGAGGAGGTACATATATATAAACATAAAGCATACAGAAACAGTAGTTTATATGGGGAACTGATTGTAGTTTGATTAGAATAGAGAAATACATAAAGTAGAGGAATATGAAATAAGAGCTAGAAAGGTAGGTGGAAACAACCTTTATAGAAGATTTGAAATGCTAGACTCAAAAATTTTCATATTTTCTTGGAGGCAAGGAATGAGTATAAATATTACATGGACATATTTCTGTTTTAGGGCCATCAATTGACCAGTGGGAGTGGAGAAAGAGTGGAGTAAGCAGGAGACCAATTAGGAGGGTATTTCAAAAGTTCAGATGAGAAATGATTATGGTCCTGAATTAGGGTAGAAGCCATAGGCTGCCATAGGCGATAATTCATTTAAAAATTTTACAGATAATAAGCCTAATTTCATTTCAAGGTATTTTATATAAAGAAGATAAAATGTAATCAACATAGGTTAGAGTCTATCCTAAAACAAGACATTATATTGCCATATTTGAAAAAATACAAGATAAGTAAAACTGAATTTTCATCAGATAAATGAGGATAAAATTGGAATACAACATTATTGTTCTTATAAAACCAAGGAAGGAAAATATTAAATGAAAAAAAATTGAAATAAGATAATTTCCTGATTACAGTGTCACTGAGAAAAATTTCCCTTATGATGCCACCATGACTATTTTCTTACACTTGGCTGGCCCCTTGTGGTCAAATGTATAACACACAATAAATCAATAAAATATTTTTTCTATTTAAAAAATCTATAAATTTATACTTTGCATAATCATTTAGAAAATTAAAATTGTATTTCATAAAAGTCACATAACTCTAAAGAGGCAGACTTGCTTAAATAGAATAGGAATGGATAAAACACATCACTAGAAATTTACTGACGGAAATAAACTTCCTTGGATGTAATGACCAGGTAAGAAACTGCCCTGACCTTTGAAAAATCTCTCATTTCAAGATTATCTATGGACAAGAACTTTTATAATAAGATTGCCGGGTGACCAATGACAATCTTCATTTTAATGGATTCCTCTTCTCAGAGATCATTATCCCATACATTTAGCCTTGTATATATTTTCCTCAGGAACCTCTAAATATTGGAGCAAAATATTTGCTTCACACATTACCTTAAAAGGTTAGGGATCTTTTTCTCCAAAATACTTTCATCACTATGAAGGCTTGTCATCAGCCAATCTTAATAAGGGCAACATACTCTACAACCAAAAATTAAATGACATTTTCATTTGTGACTTGCTCATTTGAGCTTATAGAAAAAAAAATACCTATTGCCATTTTAAAACATGGGGCTAGTGAATGTTACATAAATACATGACTAGGATGACTTCTGTGACAGGTTACATAACAAGCAAGCTATTCTTTTTACTCCAGCCTATGACATCTCTCTAAAACCAAAACACTAAAGCCACTTTTATTAATCTGCTTCAGTTAATAAACAATTCTGCAATCCTTTTGCTTCATCCATAATGAGTCATATGCTTTATTTATAGGGAAAAATAAAAAAACATTTTGCATCCTAGTGACATTTGTTAAAATCACCAAAAGACAAAATGGTGAACAAAAAAAAAGAAATTAGCTTCTAGAATGAAACGCAGGTTTAAAGATCTTCATAATCAGATGCTACTAAGAACAAGATAAATACCCATCTCTTTGAGAATAATTTGGGTGAAACCTGCCTAGAGACAAGGATAAGGAGGAACAAAGCAATTTAATAGAGTGCCTTCTCATTGTACAAGAGTGAATTCGTGAGTTTCTGGATAATTTCACAGTTCACAGATAGAGCTTTCATTTCAGGTAAAGAAATAATAATGCTTCTAAGTAAAGCAAATTAGACTTCATATAATTTTTGAATTGTAGAACATGCTTCCATTTCTTAGCATATTTATTGAAATCACAGCAAAGAGAGGAATTAAATATTGCTATTACTATTAACAACTTGTTCTTATCTTTTTCAGTGCTGGTTAGATAGAACTAATCCTGGGATAGGTTTCTATTCTATTATTAGTCTTTTATATTTAATGTTTCATAGACTATTGTATAAGTGTATAAAATAACTGCAATCTTTAACTGAATAAAGTATTAGAAGGGTAAACTCATACTCTGGAAGCTCACTGAGAGAATCCTTGCTATAATTCCAGTAGTCAACTGAATTGTGTACCTCGTTTTGTTTCCACATGATTTTCATATTCTCTGCTAGGTCTCTATAGTTTAGAAGTTTGTTATTTCATGTGCCTATGCACAGTATTTGGTATAGCTAAATCTATTAAAAACATTGTCATTTCATGGATTAATGTGGTGGTTGGGTGATTGTGGGCAACAGCTTAGTCTGGTTTCCAGACAGTTTATTGATTGATTTCTTAAAAATAATTTTAGGCAATAGCAACTGCCATCTGTCAGTTCATGAAAGACAAGGAAATTCTGATATTTAACTCTAGCTCCCCATTCTTGCTATGCAAGGTAACTGAATGAATGCTTTATGTTTTCAAACTACACCGATATATATTGATCAATGTCTTCCAGTTTCCTTGTATAATCTACAATGATCACTAAACCCATTCTCCATAAGGATAATCCTTTTCTAGTGATAAATATCTGGTCCTGAAATGTCATCTTAAACCCTTGCATTTTCTACTTTTTTATCCTCATATTGTTAAATGAATTCATATCATTCACTGAGGGTCTCTAACTCTACTTGTGGATATTAGTCATTTCACAGACTCTCTCCAGAGGCAAATAATATTTAATTATATTCAACCAATTTAAAGATGCATACCTATCATCAGACTTTTAATATTGCTCAGTGAAGTAATGCCTTCTTGTTCCAAAGATATTTCTATAGAATTTTGGGGACAGCTAGGTACAATGGATAGAATACTGGGTCTGGAAGATATGATCTGGATCTCTAAATCTGATCTCAGTAAATCACTTAATCTGCTTTGACTCAGTTTCCTAATCTATAAAATGATCTGGAGAAGGAAATGGCAAACCTCTCAAGTATCTTTGCCAAGAAAACCTCAGTCACAAAATAGGTGCTGAAGACAACTGAAACAACAATAACAACAAAAATTGAGTATATCCCTGTAAAGAATGTCTACCAATCCTCTTCCTCCTTCATAGTAAGGAAGAATTAACTTTTTATGCATACACTTGCCTTAAAGTGACAGGCCCTTTGTTTTGTTAACAGTATATCAGTTTTTATTAAAATACCTTCCTTCCAAAGTTGCAATGTTCTATTTTGTAGTGCCATATATGTTCAATTAAGGCTGATACAACATATCAATCAAACAATATTACAATTACAATCAATATTACATTCGACTACAAAACAACCAATCAACAAATGTATATTAAACACCTACATCAAGTGATAGGCACTGTACTAGTACTGAGGAAATAAAGAATAAAACAGTTCCTATTCTTAGAGAGTTCAAACACCAATGGAGATAAAAGGTACATTTATCAGTGTACAAAGCATATACACAACAGCATAAATACAAAGAAGTTAAATTCAAGGTAATTCAAGAAAGAGTTACTAATGGTTGGTGGCCATCAGGAAAGTCTTTATGTAGAAGATGGTGCTTCAACTAAGTATTAAAGGAAGAGAAAAACTCTTGAGGAGGAAATGTATTTTAGGTCAAATCTGCACCTAAGAAAAATCAATCTAGTTCAAATATGAAGGATGAACTGAAATATGTAGAGAACTGGGGGTAGGGAAATCAAAGAGAAGGAACAGAATTAAGGGAGGTTCAATTTCCATTAAATGTTATTCCCACTTAACTTTCAGTTTAGGATTTCAAAAAGTCATTTAATAGATGCATTCCCAGCTTCCTCCTTGATCAATTTAATAGGTCATGTCTGTATACTAAGATATTTTTAACTACTGTCTTCAGCCATTGGCTCAATTGACTTCCAGATTCAAGTTAGAAGCTGTCAATTTATCTTTCCTTGACACACATCAAGCATACAGTGGACAGAGCACCAGCCCTGGAGTCAGGAGTACCTGAGTTCAAATCTGACCTCAGACACTTAATAATTACCTAGCTGTGTGGCCTTGGGCAAGCCAACTTAACCCCACTGCCTTGCAAAAACCTAAAAAACAAAAGACAAACAAGAATTTTACACAATCAATTCCAAATAACATTTCAATATCATTGGGAAAAGATTCTGAGATGAAAGTTTTGTTTTGTTTTTTAGGTTTTTGCAAGGCAATGGGGTTAAGTGGCTTGCCCAAGGCCATACAGCTAGGTAATTATTAAGTATCTGAGGCTGAATTTGAACCCAGGGTACTCCTGACTCCAGGGCTGGTGCTCTATCCACTGAGCCACCTAGCCACCCCCCAATTTTCTCTTAATGGAACTTTTCTATTGTTTAGTTAGTCAACAAGTATTTATTAGTATCAATTATTCTGCTAAATTCAATATATTAAGCTGTTTCTGGTTTGGTCCAACATATATTTTCAGTGTATTGGATTTCTTGTGACCATATACAGAACCAAACATTTTCCCTTTCTTTTTTCTTTAGGAGTTTTTTCTCTCTCTCCCCTGATTTCCTTCTCAGGCACTTGTAGTAACATTTCTGGTTGATCTTCAAATTCTTTGCTCTGTACTGATTCCTGTATTGCCTTAGTTTTTAAGTTTTTCAATGGTTAATTAAGGGGATATCGAGTTTCTAAAAGACTTCTTGTTTTCAAAATTCTGTTCTGCATGATTCTTTTTTTGTTGCCTTTAGTTGAGCAATGTGGAATCCAAGTTTTCTACTACAGCAGCAACTAGATATTAATGTAATTTTTCATTCATTCCAAAGACCTTCAAAACTTCTCTCAAATTTCTTCTGCCTTGAGGAATCTGAGACACAGTTGGGAGAGTGTGGAAATATCCCTCAATAACTCCAACTTTCTTGATATGTTTCTGACCATAGCACTGGCCACCGCATACAATACTGCATGCAGAATCCTGAAATGCTTCTATTCTTTCTGTCAAATATCGTAGAACACATTCATTCAGGATATTTGAAGCAAATACTAGCTTTTTTGAAATTTCTCTGCTTTGGTATCATTCATCTATTACTTGGATTTATGCCATAAAACTAAAAAGGAACTTTTCAACATGACAATCTAAGTATCTCTTTTTCAAATTCATTTGATACATTAGCATCTTTTGTAATCTATTTCATTTCTAGATACAATGTCTGGAATTATCATTGCTTGAATTATTAATTACATTTTTCTGATGAGTCAGAGATAACTCAAGAGACAGGATAACATCCATTCACAAGGTCTTTTAAGAGATCATGAAAATTAATGATTTGTTTTAAATATTTGGGCTTCATTAAATTGTTTTTTCTAAGTAAATGAAAATATAGTTTCATATTTTATTTCAGGGAACCCAAGTCAGTTTTCTGAATTGAAGATTAAAATGACACAAGCCTTTCTTCTAAGATTTTTTTTTTGCAAGGCAATGAGGTTAAGTGATTTATCCAAGTTCACACAGCTATTAAGTATTAAATGTCTGTGGCTACATTTGAACTCAGGTCTTGATTCCAGGGACAGTGCTCTCTCCACTGTATAACCTAGCTGCCCCACAGTCTTTCTTAAGTTAATAAAGGATTATTGTAGAAATAAGTAGAAACCAACTCCTGATTCATGAATTAGTAAACTGTTCTTCCTTACTCTTTGGTCACAAATCAAAAAATGGAGAATCTGAGAGCTGGAAGGGACTTCAACAGTCCTCTAGTCCAATCTGTTCATTAAAGGAATCCCCTGACCAGAGATCCTCCAACCTGGTGAAAAGTCCCAAGGAGGGGGAGCCCTGTCCCTACCTTAGAAGGCAGCCCTTCTAGTTATGAATAATCTGAATTGTTCAGAGGTTTTCCCTGGTTTTAAACTTATAATATCCTCCTTTTGCTTTTGGTTCCGTCCTCCAGGGTCAAAGAGAATAAGTCAAGCCCCCCTTCTCCATGATGGCCCTTCAACACAGCCATCCTGGGCTCCTAAGTCCAATCTGCACAGGTAGGACAGGAGAGCTGTGTTCAAATATTTAGCATCATAACATTTCTTTTTTGTTTGTTTGTTTTATATCATAACATTTCAAAGCAATATAGCATTTAATATTTTCAAATACTAATTATTAGCATGAAAGAGGTATTTTTGTACCTAATTTATTAAGAAACATAATGGAAAAGAGTAGAAAATTATTGTACCTTCCCCAGAACAATGTACATATGCCAAAAAGTAAAAAAAAATTCACTCCCTCCCCCGCAACTCTCACCATATATTCCCAGGGTATCCCCCAGTGTATAACTCCAGTAGAATGTAAGTCTTTTGAAAGGAGGGCCTTTTCATTTTTCCTATAAACCTCTCACCATGCTGTGCCTGTAGTAAGCTCTGAATCAATGTTTATTGAAGTGAACTGAACTCAATAATAATATAAAGTCCCATGTAAAAATATAGGAAGCATATCAGGAAACAAAGAAGTGCAGGGGAAAGGGTTCTAGAGACCTGAATTCAAATCACAGATCTTCTTCCTGCTTCTTTGTGTGACAGACATTCGTAACAAACATTATCTAAATCACATTTTCCTTACCTATAAAATGGATCTAATACCAATTGCACTGCCTACATCACTATGTTTGTTCTTATAAAAGAAACTATAGCTTTATTGAATTTATTTTTATCACTCCTTTTCATACAAGTATAATATTGCCGATTTTAGTTGTTTCATGTATATCTTATGCTATAAATAAATTACACAATCTGTGAGGGTGCATTTTTTTTTTAGTTTTTTGCAAGGCAAATGTGGGGTTAAGTGGCTTGCCCAAGACCACACAGCTAGGTAATTATTAAGTGTTTGAGACCGGATTTGAACCCAGGTACTTCTGACTCCAGGGCCAGTCCTTTATCCACTGTGAATTTTTTTTTTCTTATGTGTCACCTATTATTGTGAGCATACTTTGAATAAAAATACTATCTCATATGTATACAATGCTTTAAGGTTTATGAAGCACTTTTCTTACAAAAGTGCTATGCAGAGGGCAGTGGAGGTGTTATTATTCTCATTTTTAGAAATGAAGAGACTTAAAGTGGCCCAAAATCCCAGGGTGAATAAACAATGAAGTCAGAATGCAAACCCAGGTCACCTGGTTCTAAATCCTGTTGTATTTCATGATCACAGTAACTACTGAAATGGAACTTTTGAAATGGTGGTTTCCATCATACATACATTATAAAACTGGACATGAATTAAGAGAAATATTTTTGGCTGTATGACAAAAATCCTATTTAAGAATGAAATAAATCATCTGATAGAATATTTAATAGAATGATGATTTTTTCCAATAAAATAAATTAAAATACAGAAACATAAACAAAAATAGCAAAAACCTGGTGTTAAGACTGATCATCTTATGAGTCTTTTCCATATTGCTGGACTACTGTTACTAACTGTGGCAGGATTCACTAGTTGAAAGATTTCCTTAAGATTCTTGTTTAAAACCATAACTGTATAAATATGTCAGCTATTGGTCATATGCTTTTCTAATTACCAATTCATTTAACTATGAATTTTAAATTATAACTGCACACGTATGTGTGTATATAAACACATACATATATATTTGTATTTGTAATATACTTTGTATAAATGTAGACAAGTGTCTATGTTTTATATGTATATATGTGTATTTATATATGTATATCTCAAAGAGAAATGTGTGTGTTCCTACATACATGCTTAAAAAGTCTTCTTTCTTTTATATTTTGTGATTTCAACATGTCCTTGGCATTTCCAAATAACATGGGATCATTTCCTGAAGTTACCATTCTCAGAATCACTGTTTTACAAAAGGAATATATGTGTTTATTCATTTAAATTATTAGATTAGTCCTCATACTTAGTGACATTTTTAAGATAAAATCAAAAGCCATTCAAACAAAACTACCTTTCAAAACATTAAAATTCTTACCAATAAGATTTAGAGGAGAATTATCTGCTTTCTCAAATGCAACTTGACTATTTCCAACAACCAGACCGACTTCAATCTGCAGGAAGATGGACAAATAATTTTAATCTAACATTGTGCAACTTATTGCTGGACTGCTTTGCCTAAGACAAAGTATCAGATAAAAGTAAGATTTTGTAGACTACACAAAATAAGTGATTAAAAAAATAGTGACCTAGTTATATATATATATATATATCTCATAACCAGCATCCATCCTTTATCTTTGGTGTCATATCTTTTGAAGTAATATAAATCAGAGTGCTGTCCTTAATTTTTCATATGTTACCGATGTTCTATGAAGCCTGAAACAAATACTTAGGTTTAGTAGAATATTTAGCAATATCAAAAAATAATACGTCTGAAAATTAAGAAGCACTGGCTACAAAAGTCAACTATTTTGCCTTGACATTGAAAAGAATAACCATGAAAGATAGAACTTAAGAAAGTTAATTTTTAACATTTACATTAAAACCATTTTACTAGTTGAAATATTAAATCTGATCCATACCTTCTGTCTTTTCCCTGTAGCAGGTTCCCCCTTCAGGATGCTAGGATCCATGGCCTCAATATCCTTCACTAACAAACCAAAAAGCTTCTCATTGAAGCTAAACACAAGCTTTGTAGAAAAGAGGAGAGGAAGAAAAATTAATAATTTAGCAGTAGTTTTCTCTACAGCAGGCTCCACTCCACACAATGCAGATTTTGCCCTGAGGCAATTCAACAAATGGCCATTAGCATTATCACTTTTCTGTTCTACTTACAAACAGCAGAAAAAAACATTTCATACAAAAGAGTGGTGGTTGAACAAAACTCAAGAAAACACAAACACATTTATACCTTTCATCCCACACTCCCCAAACACTCCAAGAAGAAGATAATTCTTATTTTCTATTTTTTATAGGAAAGTTCTCTGTCCCACAGATTTAAATGAAACAGCAATTATAATTATTTGTGTTCATGATTAAGATTAAAGTATCAACTCCCAAGCAAAGAGCTAAATGTGTGGCCACAGAAACAGTGATGCCCAAATCACTGATCTGGCAGTAATTCTAATAGTAAAATTTTTTAAAAGGCTAAAAGGAAAAAACACTCCTTTGGAGAAAAACCCAAAGAAGTAAAAGGCAAGAGAACATTCTGAAGCAGCAACTTCAATTGAACAAGACATATGCTCCCAATTGGTAAAATAAAATATCTCAATTATTTGGGTCATTACAGGAAAAGATCTAAGTGATAGAAAAGGTACCTCTTTACATTCAGAACAATGGAGTTGGTAGATGGAAAAGATTTTTGATATTTTTCTTTTGTTTTTGCAAGGCAACAGTGTTAAGTGACTTGACTAAGGTCGCACAGGTAATTATTAAGCATCTGAATTCAGATTTGAACTCAGATCCTCCTGACTCCAGGGCAGGTGCTCTATCCACTGTGCCATCTAGCTGGCCCAATATTTGATTCTGTTGATACAGTAAGAAAATGGTAAAAGTGGACCAGAAGAAGGAATGAAACTGCATCTTTTCTTTGCTTTAATCAGTCTGGCTTTTGTTTTCTAAACTATTCTGTATTTGAATTGCAAAACAACTTGTAAAATAAACCTAATTAAAAGAGATAATCAAGGTAACTATATGTTGCTAAAAGGTAACATAGAAAATAAAGTAATATCAAAAATTACTTCAGCAATAAAGACCTCATACTCAAATACATATTGAGTATATAATGGAGTCAAATTTATACAAATAAGAGTCATTCCCCAATTGATAAATGGCAGTTTTCAGAAGAAGAAATCAAAACTAAAGATAAGCCTTTTGAAAAAAAATTGCTCTAAATTACTAGTGATTAGAGAAAGGAAGATTAAAACAACTGTAAGGTATGAACCCACAACTGGGTTATGACAAATGACAAATGTTGGAGAGGCTGAGCGAAAAACAAGTGTACTAATCAACTATTGGTGAAGTAGTACACCGATACAATCATTCTGGTGAACAATTTGAAACTATGCCCAAAGGTCTTAAAAAACTTTGTATACACAGCAACACCACAAACTAGATCTGTATCTCAAAGAGACAGAGAGAAAAAGAAAAAAGAATCTATTTGTCTAAAAATAGATATAGCATCTCTTTTTTTGTGTGGCAAAAAATTAGAAATTAAGGGGATTATTCATCAAATAGGGAATGGCTGAACAAATTGAGACATATGACTGCAAGGGAGAACTATTCTGCTGTGGGAAATGATGAATGGGGATAGTTTTAGAAAAACATAGCAGGACCTATATGAACTGATACAACATAAAATGAGAAGAAAAAGGATCATTGTGCCCATTAATAGCAACATTGTAATGATGATCAATTGTGAAACTTGGCTACTCTGATCAATACAAGATCCAAGATAATTCCAAGGAAATCAAGAAAAAATGCTTCCACCTCCAAAGACAGAATTAATTAACTGAGTGTAAAATAAAACATAATTTTCTCACTTTACTTTTCTTGCTCTTTTGAAATATGGTCAATATGGAAATTTTTTTTGCAGGATTTCACATTATAACCTGACATCATATTGCTTGTTTTTTCTATATATGGAAGAAGGGGTGGAAGAGAGAAAGAATTTGGAATTCAAAATTTTAAAAAACTTACTAAAATATATAAAAATTAAAAAACTTTTTTAAAAAACATAAATGCTTTTTATTGAGTGAGATTTGTTGTCTCTACTTTATTAAGAAGGAATCCTTCGAATCCACCACTTGGTGGCCATCAAAATGTGTTCTTTAATAGCACTTAGCTAGCAATGTTAAAAATAAAGGCAACAAGACTCATCAGATAACTCTAACACACATGGCTAGTCAGAAATTTTACTCCCTAGAATTCAGCACTTTGTTCTTCCTTTCTAAAGTCAATTTCTAAATAACAGTGATAATAATACATAATGAAAATAATTGTTATTTGTATGGGACCTTAAGATTTGTAAAGTACTTAAGATACTTTAAGTCAAGGTCACAAGGAAAAGGGCAATTGTGACTATGCAGTTGACTGGGTCTAAGAAAACAAAAATAGTATACTATATATATATATATATATATATATATATATATATATGTGCATACATATATAGAAACATGTACATAACAAAAATATACAAACACATTCACATCTATATGTATAGTCAGACTTGTCTACATACAAAAATAAAAATGTTTGTATATACTTTTAAGTATTTATTCATTTAGCCAATACTACATAAAACACATTTATATTTTGTAAATATCAAATTTTACCAGTATGCCAATATTTTCCTCCTATGAGATCCACAGATAAGAAATTTTAATTTGCTAATTATGACAACTGAAGTTCACAAAGGGGAGACTCTTGCAAATGACATTGTAAAGGAAGTCAATTAGGTTAATGAGATTACATGTCCTAGGCATGGTACCAAAGAGGAAGCATTTCAAGATAAGGAAGTTAATATATGAATAGGATAAATTGTCTCTTCATTTGAGGAAAGACTTTCCAGGATACAGTAAGGGGAAAAAACACCTAACATCCATATAAACCTATCTTTTAATCTTTCTTCCATTCTTTTTTCAGTTCTGCTGTCCATTAGTCCCAAGGAATTCAAGGAAATAAAATGAATTACCTAATGTAATTAGATTATAGTCAAGAATTAGTATATCAGTAAGTGATAAGGATGAAGAGAAATAAACAAATACCTGTTGTCCCACTGAGAAAGCTTGATTGTTAAACTGTTGGATAAATTCTGCTGCCATCTTGTCAGTATCATAAGGATTGGAATCAATGCTTTTTTTCTGTAGGAAATCAATCTCGATGGTCATTGTACCAATACACTGCTTTGTCTTGTCAAATGAATATAAGGAAACTAGAGAGTGGGGAGGAAAGGCATTTTATTACAGTAACTCCAAAGTCAGTACACTTCAAGTAACTAAAAATATGTACATTATATGCACATCTCAATTATCTACCCAAAATTATCAATGCTAATAATGAGGAATGTAAATAACATAAAGCTCCACTAGGGGATTCCTTTCCTAGATATTAGAGATCACAAATCTAATGCATAGATTTCCCTCCATTATTAAACCCACCTCTAGTAAAGGATATCTCAGCCCAAACAACAATGTCTCTGTCCTCATTCTTGTAGTGTCAAATAATACTGTTACAGGGCAGGCTTCCCCAACCCTCCCCCCAACCCCCAAGCAAGGAGAAATGACAAAATAAATCTTTCATACCAAGAAATTAGTGCACAGATGAAAAAAATACATTTAAGTCACTGTTCTAAAAGGACAGTCTTTCACTAAGGAGTCTGAACTAAATATAAAGCTCTGTCCAAAACTTAAAAGTATTTACTTGTTATATGCTTGGTACATCATCATAAGAGGTACTGTAAAGTTATTCACTCCCCCCCCCCCACCAAAAAGAAATATCATGTTCCTCACCCTTCAGGTTAGAGACAAAATAATATTAGTAAATATAAAGGTACATTTAAAAAAATCCCTCACCCAAATCATATCATAGAATTCTAAACTGATTTTGGTGTTAATTGGTACTTCCTTTTGAAATTATATATGATTTCAGAAATCCAAAAATTATCACAGAAAATATTTTTTAAACCACAATTGATCTGGAATTATAACTTCAATTTTGTTTTTATATCATTTGCAATAAAAAAATTACTAAATTACTACACTGACTTCCTAAAAGATACATAAACTACCCCAAATGAATTATATTAATTCTCACATTTCATTTATCACATAACTAGCCTCTGATGACTCCCAATGTTTTGTTCTGTTTTTAAAAACCTTTAGGACACACCTGTCCTCGGAGGTCCAATCCATTTGCTTTTGGGTATTTCCATTTAAATGTCCAATTAAACATCAATGTAGTTTTAAAATCTTTTCCTTTTCCTAATTGTCATTGATAACATCTCCATTCTTTCAGTCACTAAGACTGAATTATTTTGAATTGTTCTTGTTTCTTCTTTCTCCCTCATCACCTATATACATGTGGAGTTGACTACTGTTTGCCTGTCTCACCTTATCCTCTTTCCATCTATGAACCTTTTGTATGTTCACTACTGGATAAGGTTTCTCCTACAACTCTGCTTGTTGAAATCTTTCTTTCTCCTTGTTTCAGAGTCTAGTATAGATACAACATTCACCATGAGCTCTTCCTTTCCTACTTCCTCTCCAATGAATTTGGAGTAGGAAGTTTTTAACCTGGAATTTGATAACTATATTTCACCATAATTAGTTTTCTTTGTAATTCTAGGTATTTTATAAATTTAAAAACCTTATTCTGAAAAGAACTCCACTGTCTTGAGAAATTGCCAAAGGAGTCCTTGACACAAAAAAGGAAAAGAAATCTTACCTTACACAAGGCATGGAATAGATTCTCCCTAGTGTCTAACAGCACCTTCTCACCTAACAGGCACTTAATAAATGTTTGTTGTTTTTGTAAGACCTTTCATGTGATATACCACAGCTTAAAAATACCTTTGTTCATTCAGCAGACAATAAGTACCCTATTACTTATGTAAAAAACATTATGCTAGGCATTAGGTATATAAGATAAAACATGACAAAACCTCTGGAATGGGTGGGGGGGGAGTGAAAAGGAGAATCTGGTGTAAATAGGAAGTAAAAGTACAAGGTAGGGTATGATGGATGAAAGGAAGGGATTCAGACAAAGTGATCTAAAAAAATTTAAGGAATGAGAGAATATTTTCAGCTAGTGGTGGGGCATGGGGTCATCAGGAAAGGTTATATGCAGGAGGTAGCAACTAGGCTGATTTCTGAAAGAATTTAACATTTTGTACATCTAATGAGCTCCTGGTTGACGAATTCTATTTTTCAATTAAAAAATAAATTCTGTTGGTGTTTTAGTCTTTTTCAGATATTTACATCCTATAAACATAACAGCGCTTACATACAATAGTCATTTGGAATTGCACACTACAAAGGCAAATTGCAAAGACAATTCAGCAAGTAGAAAAGAGACATCAAATTAAACAGTTCCATTTTAACTAAGTTCCCAAAGTTAAACTAAGACTGATATCAAGCTTTGAAACACAATTAATAATTAAGAACAATGTTCTAGTCCTTTTGATGTAAAAATTAGTTGTACACCAACATTAAGCAATGGTCAAGAATAAAACAAAGTTTAAAAAAAGAGAATTAATGAGAATTAAATAGCAAATGACCATCAGAATGACACAAAATAAAGAACTCAAAAAAACGATTCTCAATATAAAATTAATTTGACAACACACATTTCTTTTTAATAAAATAATGGTTAATTTTAATAACACATTGATCTTGCTTAAAAATGGAAAAGCTCATATATTAAATTATTCTTCCTAAATGTGACATATCCATTTTATACGAGTTACTTTGAAGGATATTGTCCATCTTTCTAAGAGAAAATAATGAGAAAAGGATTAAAAATAGAGATGTGGTAAGTCACAAACTGGTCCCAGTCTAGCTCACATCTTGCTTCCTTCAATTCAGCCAAACTGACCCTCTCTCTGTTCCTCATACAACATTCAATCTCCCATCTCCATGCCATTGCATATGTTTGAAATGCACTCTCTCTACCTCCACTTCATTTTCTCTTCCTCTGAGATTGAGTTAAAGTGCCATTTGTAGGGGCAGCTAGGTGGCACAGTAGATAGAGCACTGGAGTCAAGAGGACCTGAGTTCAAATCTAAAAACTTTTGGTTTTATAAACTTAATAAAGTTTATTCAAGAGTAAATTGGAAGTCATTGCATTTGTCTGATCTTCATCACGGTGAACCGGAAAGAAAATTATTCTAATTTCTATTCAGAGAGGAGATTTGTTGTTCAAATATTATTATTCTTTCTACTTTATAAGGGAGAAGGTGGAAGTTCAAGAGAAGCGATTACATCAGATCACATCATTAGGATGTAGAAAGGAAGGACTTTGTACCCAGGTCAGACTTTGAATAAGATCAGACAAATGCAATGACTTCCAATTTACTCTTGAATAAACTTTATTAAGTTTATAAAACCAAAAGTTTTCAGAGTTAGAAGGATAACCAAAATAATCTGTACAGTACATTCACTTGACAGATAAGGAAAAGAATACATGTCGTTTTGGGTTTTTTTGCAAGGCAATGGGGTTAAGTGCTCCTATCTCTAAGCTCTTCTTTATAATGTTTCCATTCCCTAGACTGTCCTTCTGCTGTCCTTTCTAACAAACCATATTCTTCCTTGATCTCAAAATCCTGCTTAAAGTCCATTCCTTACTGCTCCATATGAAATGATGAAAATGAAGGATTTATAAAAACATGGGAATATTTATAGAGACAAATGAGCAGATCAGGAAAACATATAATGACAATAATATAAAGAAAAACAACTATGAAAGACTTAGAATGTTGATCAATTCCAAGACTAATCATGACTTCAGAAGCCCAATGATGAAGCACCTTGGCAGAGAGATGAAAGAGTAGGAGTACAAAATTCAACTTCTGTTTTCAGAAATGGCCAATGTGTTATCTGTTTTACTTGACTAAACTCACTCACTACAAAGGAAAATTTCTGTTTTGGAAGTAGGGAGGGTAGGTGGTGACAGTGAAGTTAAAAAAATACTGCACTAAAACATTAAAAGAACACATAAGAGAGGGAAGTTCAGAAGGAGAAAGAGAGAAGTTGGCAGTTTTGTTAATATAGTGTTAAATTTAATATACACTTTAAAAACTGCAAATAACCTAAGTTTACAGTTTCAGATCTTCTTATACTGTAATGTTCAAGTTTATTTCTATTTCAGGTCAAAATGAAAAAAGAAAAATTGCAAAATCTGCTTTTTCCCCCATACACATATACAAAGAAAGTCTTCTCCAATTAAATTCATCTCTCTCCAACAAGATCACATTCACCCCATACTACCTCAGTACTTATTATGCGTATAATTCCAAATAGTTACAATTCTTTGTACTTTATACTTTGAAAAAAAAAGCTTAAAAGTTGCATATTTTCCTTGAATATATTCTGTGAACTATGTAATTTGTAATTGCTATGATACCTACTCCTAGGAGGTAGGGACAGGTCTTTTAATAGTTTTAAACTTAACATTAGTGAATGTCTACTCTTATTAACTGAAATATACTCAAGTAAAGAAAAATACTGATTCATTCAGTTCAATCAATTTGAGAAATCATGAAGAAAACAATTTCAAAAGTTAAATAATATACCCACCTTCTATCTCTTGTCCAATAGAAAGTCCAGCCCATTTCCGCTACAAAGAGAAAAAAGAAGGTACTTTAGGAAACAAATAATTAATGGAAGGTAAAGAAACATGGCAAAACTTTCCTTGTTTCAGAGAACTGCATGCATTCAGTAGAAAAACAGTTTAGTATATGTTTTTGTGTAACGAGGCAAGATGACATATAAGTATAAAGCAAGTCAGACTTTGAATAAGACCTGGGTACAAAGTCCTTCCTTAACACATCCTAATGATGTGATCTGATGTAATCGCTTCTCTTGAACTTCCACCTTCTCCCTTATAAAGTAGAAAGAATAATAATATTTGAACAACATATCTCTCATAGTTATTAATTCTTCAAGATCCTTAACCACTATATAAATGTAAACTAGTATAGGACATAATCCAGGTGCTAATCTGTCCACAATTTAGTTTAGCCCACCTATTTGCAAAGAGTCAGATAACTATGTGTTTACTATAAGCTACTTCAGCAAAGAAACTATCATTTTTCAATATTTATTTTGCCCAATGCCTTACAAATAATAGGTATTTTTAAAATGTTAAGTGATGGGGTAAATTTATATTTTCTCCTGAGGTACCTCAAGTTTCATTTAGAAGCTGCATACTGTTATTCATAACATGATCCTTAACAAATAAAATGATTTGGTTTCTTAGCATTAAGGAGACTGGAAAGCAAATAACAAAGGGAATGAAGGGACACTTAAAGTTGTCTAGGAGCACAAAGTTGGAATGTGTCAGAGGAAGGCAAGAAACATGCTGTTCTAATTCAAGAAATATTTGGGGGCAGCTAGGTGGCATAGTGGTTAGAGCACCAGCCCTGAAGTCAGGAGTACCTGAGTTCAAATCTGGCCTCAGACACTTAATAATTACCTAGCTGTGTGGCCTTGGGCAAGCCACTTAACCCCATTGCCTTGAAAAAAAGGAAGTATTTGTGCTGCCTCTTGATCTCATTGATTCTGATGTCAACTCTCTAACCATTGTACCATACAGCTTCTCTTAAGCACTGAATAAATAACACAAACTTAATTATTCTGGTATTCTTGTTTTAGAAAAATAAATTATAACTACAAGGTGTTTTAATTTTTTTTTGCAAGGAAATGGGGTTAAGTGACCTGCTCAAGGTCATACAGCTAAGTAATTATTGTTTGAGCTCAAATTTTAACTCAGATCCTTCTGATTCCAGGGCTAGTGCTCTATTCACTGCACCACCTAGCTGGCCTGTATTTTAATTTTATTTTTTGAGAGCTCAAGAAATCATAGTGTAACAGAAAGCTCAATGGATGTAGGGTTAGGAGATCTGGTTCAAGTTTGGCCTCTCCGGCTTACTCCCTTATGACCAAGGTATAGTTCTTTCATCTGCAAGAGAGGAGTTCCAGACTGACTGATCTTTCAGGAACCATCCAGCTCTAAATTCTATGAAAACATTTTCACACGATTTATAACACAAAAACTTTTGATGTGCACTATTTAATCCTTTAAGGTCTTTCTTCACATTCTAGCCCGATGAACTGACCAAAAGGAAATCATGCTGAAGCAATTCAATTCTGGGATATAACTAATAATAACAGTAGTTGATATTTATGTAGAGCCTTAAGGTTTATAAAATGTTTTATCTCATTCGATCCTTTTACATTGTAAGGTGGGTATATCCCTTTTACAAATGAGAAAACTAAAGGTCTTAGAAATTGTAGCTTTCCCATGATCATACAATTAGTAAGTGCTAGAGGTAGGATACAAATCCCATCTCTAACACTTGGACCTGTATAATCTTTGGTTTGCTATTTCACCTCTGCAAATTTCCTCATCTGTAAAATGAGGGCTCTTCAGTCCTAGAGTTATGATCATGACTATGATTCTCTTGACACATTCAATCTCAATATTAATCATGTCTAAAGATCCAAAGTACAATGGAAGAAGTAATTATTGGAGGGTTGAAAAACCCAAGATATTTATATGCTTGAGTGTAATAGGTTTTTGTAATAAACTTCATTCTGTTCAAACTCAACTCACAATAGCTTTTCAGTCAGACCTCCTAGTCACCTTTCACCTTCCCACCCAGATTTTCTTCTACCAAATTATCCTTTCACTAGAGCTTTTCTAAGTTCCAGTAGCCAATTTAAGAAAATTAATCACAATATTGGTGTATCACACAATACACAAATTGTTACGCAGCATCAAAGTTACTGAAGAAATAAATAATTTACCACAAAGAAAGTGCCTTGAGGATGCTCTAGATCAGGTACCTAAAACCCAGAAGTTCACAGGTGACCTAGTCTCTCAATTTATATTCAGCAGCATTCTATTCAGATAAATAAGTGGCCATTTTTTTTTAACAATATTTAACCAAATTAACAAGTTTTGTGGGGAGATATAAGGGCCTAGAAATAGCAGTACATATAAATCATGCACAGAAAATTTTCTTTTTAGATGCAATTTGGGTTTGAGACTTTTGCTCTAAGTCCCATTCCTATCTCTGAAGCAATCTCTTCAAGTCAGATCAGGATTAATACTAGTCTTCAATAGGCCAGATTCACACACTTATATAAAGACCTTCTCCTAACCTGCAGCTCCCTTCACCCCCCAGTCCAATTCCACAGAAGGTTCAGAATAGATTCTATTCCCACATGTCTGTGAAACTCTAACATAAAGGGTATGGAATAGAAGAGTAGTTTGAGGTCTCTTCCTACAGAATTCATGTAATTCAAATAAGGTTTTTGAATAAAATAACATCTTCCAGATGCCCAATCCCAATGCTTTTCTCCAGCTTTGTCCATCATGTATCTCTTAGGTGCTGAAGCTGCTCTACTTTTTAGGATGTAAATTAAAAGCTGGTATTAAACAGCAACTTGAAGAAGCAACCAGTCATTCAATAAATATTAAAGCAGCTGCTATGTGTCAGAACTGTGCTCTGTGCTGGAATCAATAATTATTATTCATCTGATCATAAAAATAACATGACCACTGGTACTTATTACAAGAATAGCAATAAAAAGGTCAGAGTTTTAGAGTTCTTGTAACAGTACAATCAGAGTACCTCTGGTTACTAGGAGAGTTCAATCACAAATGTGAT
Organism: Macrotis lagotis; assembly: GCF_037893015.1. Taxonomy (NCBI): domain Eukaryota; kingdom Metazoa; phylum Chordata; class Mammalia; order Peramelemorphia; family Peramelidae; genus Macrotis; species Macrotis lagotis. The sequence goes on from NC_133659.1 coordinate 197,938,350, forward strand.
ATAAGTTTTAGGCAGCAAATTCATGTAGTAGAATATTGAATTTTAAAAATATTATTACATTATATAATTTTATACTATTTATTACATTGTCTTACATAGTTTTAGGAGATAAAACAACTTTCCAAGAAGAAAGCTATTTTAGCTTCTGCTTTACTCTGAATATCAATAATGGAATAACTTGATAAATGGTTTTCTGCTTCAATGAACTAAGTAAATTAACATAATAAAAAAAAAGATAGAAAGAGAAAAGATCATGCAAATAAAAGCAAAGATACTTAGGATAGTCATGGCAAAAAATTCCTGGAAATAAAAAACATATGCCTATGTTCCTTGTAACATGATACCCACATAACTATATTTTATTTGAAGCAGAAGTGACAAGATGATAAGATGGCATCTATATAAAAGAAATGATCTTACCACCATTTTCAAGCATTCATGGAGAGAATATATGAGCAAGAGTTACCTGGGGTAAACTGAATGCAATACTGCCTGGAACAACTGATGAATGAGTCCTCAGTGTAAATGTGTATCTGTGATTGGGTGAGGTCCTCACAACCACATGTCTAAAGAAAAGAAATATTGATAGTATTCCATTTTAAAGGAAAAATGAGTCTAGGATCCCCTTCCCCAGGATGTTCATTTTAACAAATTGATTTTTTTGAATATACAAAGTACACATGACATTTTACTAAGTGCCCAAATGAATACAAAAATGTGAAATCTTCAGTTCTTAAATCAACAATTCAAAAATTCTGACAGGACTACACAGTATATTTTAATTACTATGGTCAAATTTATCACAAGTAACAATTTATATAGACTTCCTCTTCTGGGGCCAGTTCTTTTGTACTTAAGGCTAAATTTAAAAAAAGATAAGAATCTCCTCCCTCTGAAAAAAGCTTTTCACTGATAGTCACAAATCTAAATTGTAATTTTATTCTTTTTCAAAATGTATCAAAACACATGACAAACTGGCAGAACATAAAACTGCAATGAGTCACTTCTAAATAGATTACAATGCACATTCATAAAAATGACAAGTAAATCTAAGCTGTTGATTTTCAATTATATCTTAGACCTGGGAAGATCAAACAGACAAGGAATCAGATATAACAATATAAAGAATTTATGTTCATTTTATTAAAAAAAATGTTAACTTACTATTTCTTCCTAATACATTTCTATGATTTAGACTAACATTCTTTTACAATATACTACAATAAACTCAAAATGAATATTAAAAATAATAAAATAAAAAATTTGAAGAGAACCATGTCAGAGACATTTCATCATTCTGACCAGAGGTCAAATTCTTAACTAATGAAGGACTATTAATCCTATCTTCCCTAAAGAAGAAGAATCCCTAATACATGAAATTGAAAGATTTTTGTATAAACAAAATTAATGCAACTAGGGAAAGAAGGGAAATGAATAGTTAACCACATGAAAAAATTTCAAATTTAATATTCCTGATAAGTTTCAATATCCAAGATATTTAAATAACTTAATAGAAATCAATAAGGATAAAAGTCTTTGCTTAATAAATAAGTGGTCAAAGGATATGAATAAACAGCTCTCAAAAGAAAATTTGTTAACAAATAACAACCATATTAAATAAAGAATGCTCTATTATCACTAATAAGGGAAGCAGACATCAAAATACAATTGTGAGATTTCAAATGGCAAAAGTGATAGAAGGTTGTAAAAATTCTGAAGCAGAAGTGACAAGTGTGAACCTTATGAAAAGGAACACATTTAATTTGCTGTTGGTCATTTCATTCTGAAAAGTCATTTGGAATTATGCAAATAAAGTGACTAAAATATCTATCCCTTTGACTCAGAAATTTCACTGCTAAGCATATACTACCAGGAGTTAAATGACAAAAAGAAATGCCGCACATACAACAAAATGTTTACAAGCAGACTTTTTGTCATAGTAAAGAACTGGAAAAAAAGCAAATGCCCATCAACTAGGTTGTAAAGAGGCTGTGATACATAAATATAATGTAATATTACTGTGCTATAAGAAACTAAATATGATAAATACAGAGAAACAAAATTAAAGTTAAAATGAACTAATATAATATGAAGAAAATAGAACAAAGAAAATACTACACACACTGGCTACAATAATATAAATGGAAAAGAACAACAAAATAATCAAAAATGAAAGCTATAAAATAGTGAAATTGTGTAATTATCAAGCATGGCCCCAGAGAAGAGATATAGATAGATATAAGAAGGTACCTACTTCCACATCTTTGCAGCTAGGGCTTATTCTCTATTGTACTCAAGGTTAAATTACACACACACACACACACACACACACACACACACACACACACAGTCTATGATATAGATTTTTTGGAAATATTGGTTTTTTTTTTGCTGAAATTTTTATCTCTATTTTTATTCTTTGTTTAAGGGATTTCTCTCAGAGAAAGAAAGAGAATGATAAGTTGGGAAATACAGGTGATATAAAAAGCAAAGGTATCAATGAAAATTTATTTTAAAAAAGATTTCTATGATAATTTTTTCAATGTTAGTGCTTAACTATTTCCATTTTTTCATGTTCCAGAGACTTTTATCTCTTTAAGTCTCAGTGTTCTCAGCAGTAAACAAAGTTTGGCTCAGGTAGTTGCCTGAGAATTCTAAGTACAAAGTTGAAAACAAAATTTGCCACCATCTACTATACAAATGCTATGAAAATTAAAAAACTTATTTATCAAGATTTAAAGGAAATGTCAAATGTTCCATGTATAAAAACCTAAAGGTAATACTAGTTTTAAAACAAAGGATTTCATAACTTTTGGCAGTAGGTGGGTAGGGGAAGTTAAGAGCTAACAGGCTAGAAACAATTTATAATATTTTTTTAAAATAAAATTTGTAAAGATCTTGTGTTTATTGTGCATCTTCCAACTCTCGTGTTACACTGGATATAATACATATTGCAAAAAGCCATTCTGTTTGATTATCATAAAGCAGTTTAAATAGCTCAATGTTTATGCCTCTACATAATGTATATTCTGTTGTTCAGACATGTGTGACTCTTTGTGACTCCATTTAGGATTTTCTTAGCAAAGACACAGAGTGGTTTGCCATTTCCTTCTCCAGCTTATTTTACAGATGAGGAAACTGAGACAAATGGTTATGTGAGTTGCTCAGAGTCATGCATCTAGTAAGAGTCTGAGGCCATATTTGAACTCAGGAAGGTGAGTCTTCATGACTCCAGACCCATCCCTCTTTATACTGTGTGCCATCTAGCTGTCCCATATAATACATATGTTTATGATTAATAAAATGTTTAAGTTAAATCTGAAAGCATATACATCATGCCCATCTCCTCTACTTCTCTATCTAAACAAAAGCAGAAATAAATACTTTTCCAATTTCCTCAGATTAATATGGCTATGTCCAAAAGTTTCTAAAATGGTCCTTTATAAAAGTTTTGTTTTGTACTATTTCAAAAAGAAACAAGAAACACTGATTACTTACTGGCCAGACTGGAAATCCTTTTCATTCACAACTGCACAGTTGCTCAATGACAATTCATCTGTAGGGCATCTTGCTGCTTGCATAGACTACAAAGTAAGGGAGAAAAAAAGATCATGAAGCTGCCATATTCTTTCCTAATACTATTCTCAGTCACAACAGATAATACAAGGAAATCCAAAATTTCTATACATTTTTATCCAACATTGAGCACTGATTACAAAACATTATTACATGACTATTTATTCTAAGAAGTTGTTCAATTCATTTAGCACCTTCTATGTGCCAGAAACCTCGTAAGGCTCTGGGAAGAGCCTTGCCCTGCAGCAGCTTACAGCCTATTGTGGGGGGAAAATAAATAAATAAATATGAAATAAATACAAAATAGTTTGGGGAAATATTAACAACTGGGAGGTCAGGAAAGGCTTTTTATGGAAGATGGCATTTGAGAAAGGCCTTCCAAGGGGCAGAGGTGAGGAGAGAACGTTTCAGACAAAAAGGACAGAGGGAAAGAAGGCTGAATAAAGGAAGATTAAGTAGTGCTTAGGAAATGGTTCTCTTGGAAACTGAAAAAAATCAGTTTTTAAATTGCTCAACAAAAGTAAATTAGAAGAATATAGTCAAAATAGTGAGAGCCCTTTGGGAAGCCTTTCATCAATAGTCTTTTTTTTAAATTTACTCTAAAAATTTAGAAGCCACATAAGATTTCTTGCAATTAATCTTTACTCTGTTGGAAAACAGTTTTTCAATAACTCTCCAAGGGATGATTGAACAAATATAATACTGTCAATCACAGTCTAATCAGACAATAATCACAATAATTTTTAAAAAACCAAGCAACTACTCTGTACAAAGAACTAGACAATGGAAAAACTAAAATATCAAACCAAAATTTATTCTACTATTTAGAAAGTAAAGTTGAAAAGTAGTCTAATGGTAAAGGAAACAGATCATTGATTCAAGAATTTCACTTTTAAAAGATTAGGTAACTAGAAAGTATAATGATCATTGTTAGAAGGGTTGTGGGAAATCTGGGACACTATTACACTGCTGGTGGAGCTGTGAACTCATCCAGTCTTTCTGGAGAGAAGTTTGGAACTATGCCCAAAGGGCAACACAAATGAGCATACCCTTTAATCCAGCAATACCACTACTGGGTCTATACCCTGAAGAGATGAGGAAAAAAGGGTAAAAACATCACTTGTACAAAAATATTCATAGCAGCCCTGTTTGTGGTGGCAAAGAATTGGAAACCAAGTAAATGTCCTTCAGTTGGGGAATGGCTTAGCAAACTGTGGTATATGTACGTCATGGAACACTATTGTTCTATTAGAAACCAGGAGGGATGGGATTTCAGGGAAGCTTGGAGGGATTTGCATGAGCTGATGCTGAGTGAGAAGAGCAGAACCAGAAAAACACTGTATACACTAACAGCAACATGGGGGTGATGTTCAACCTTGAAGGACTCGCTCATTCCATCAGTGCAAAAATCAGGAACAATTTTGGGCTGTCTGCAATGGAGAATACCATCTGTATCCAGATAAAGAGCCGTGGAGTTTGAACAAAGTTCAAGGACTATTCCCTTTAATTTAGGAAAAAAAAACAGATCTTATTGTCTGATCTTGTTATCTCTTATACTTTTGTTTCTTCCTTAAGGATATGATTTCTCTCTCATCACACTCAATTTGGATCAATGTACAACATGGAAAAGACTGACAGTTTGCTTTCTGTGGGGTGCGGGGAGGGAAGTAAGATTGGGGGAAAAATTGTAAAACTCAAATAAAATATTTAATAAAAAAGATTAGGTAACTAAGAAGACCCAATTTAGAGGTCTGATCACCAAACAAGTCACAAAACTTCAGAAATGGAAGGGATTTTAATGACCCTATTGGTCACACCAACAAAAATTAAATAAAACAAAAATTAAATAAAAGAGACTAGTCCGTACAACACACTTGACAAGTATTCATCCAATCTTTGAAACTTCCAATGACTGGGAATCCACTCCCCCCCAGTGGTATACATTCTGTTTCTGAATACCTCAAATGGTAATGAAATTATTTTCTTATGTCTAACAAGTCAATTCAGTTCTGGATACCTCTGCTAGAATGTATTTCTTTATATCAAGTCTAATTTTGCCTCTCTCAAACTTCCATCTGCCAATTCTCTTTCTACCCTTACAGGCAATGAAAGTAAGTAAAACCTGTTTCCATAGGACAGGCTTTTGAAGAGTTTAAAATGGTTCTGTCTCTAATTAGTCTTCTCTTCTCCAGACTAAATATTTCCAGTTCTTTTAACTAATCCTCACAGCATGATCCTTTGCCATGCCATCCTCTGAATATTCTCCAGCTTATCTATATCCCCTCTAAATGTGCCATCCCCCCCAGAAATGAACACAATATATCAGATGAGGTAATTCAATCATAGCCCAGATGCCACATGATATGATAGGGATATAAATACAATAAAGACAGTGCTAACTTTCATTTTATTGAGGGATAAAAAACATTTGGAAGTACCTGTGGAGTATATACAAATTCCAATAATTTTAGAGGAATAGATTAAGAACCAGAGAATCAGAAAGAGCCCTTTGAAGAAAGAGGCTGACACTTGAGAAAGATAGAGGTTCCAAGAGGTAAAAGGGAGGAGGGAGGATATTCCAGGGACAGGGGAAAACTAGAATTCAACATAGAGGCAGGAGATGGCATGTTACTTATAGGAAACAGAAAGTAGGCCAGTTTAAGCAGAAACTAGGACACATAAGAGGGAATAATGTATAATAAATAGGAACAATGGGTTGGAGCCTTACATTAAGAGATCTAAATGTCAAATAAAGGAATTTGTATTTTTGTCCTATATTCAAAAGGGAGCTTCTTGAGTAGGAGAGAGCCACATCAGACCTAAATTTTAGGGAAATCACTTTGGCAGTTGAGTGAAGAATGGGACAGAGAGACTGGAAGAAGGGAGATTAGTCAAAAGGCAAGAGGTAATAGAGCCAGAACTAGAATTGTGATTGAGTGGAGAGAAGAGAACATTATATACATATCTATGTATCTATGTATCTATCTATCTATATATATCTATATATCTATATCTATATATATATATATGATGCTATAAAGATAGAAATGACCAGATTTAACAAATGGATTAGATGTGTAGGGTGAGTGAAAGTAAGGAGTCAAAGATGACACCAAGACTGCAACACAGGGTCACTGGGATGAGGGCAGTGGTATTAAGTAACTACTATTTGCAAGGCTATATGTAAGGTATTATAGATATAAAGTCAAAAGGAAAAACTTTATCTGACCTCAAGGAGCCATACTTCTAGAGAGAGAGGGAATATAAAAACAGATATGTGGAGACATCTATATGAAGATCCAAAAAAAAAATCTTCTCATGAGCTGAACTTTGAAGGATATTAGAAATTTTAGGTAGAGAGGTGAGAAGGGAGAACATTCCAGGCGGCTTAAGGTAAGTCTGCTAAGGTAGGAAATAGCAAATAAGATCATTTTGTCTGGAACTCAGTAAGGTTCTCTTCACTTCTCATCATCTTAAGTTTTCTTTATATGTATCTCCTTCCTTTCACAGTCAAACTTGTAAAAGCCCTTGCCTTCACTTTCTTCCTTACAGGGGCCTAATATCACTGGATCAAAGAGCACATGGTGGAGAGCACAAGGTGTAAAAAGACTGGAAAGGCAGCAGGAACCTAGGCTATAAAGAGCTCTGAATGTCAAAGAGAACATTTCATATTTGACCCTGGCAGCAATAAGGAGCCCCTGGAGTTTATCAAGTAGGGGAGGGTGATGTAATGAGACCTGCATTATAGGAAAATCACTTTAGAAGCTAAATAGAGGATGGACTTTAAGCACTGCCTGTAGACTACCTCTCAAATTGGACATAGGCTCCTCCCCTGACTATTCTCCCTCTCATAAGCAGATTATTCCCAGCACTTAACATTTTAGGAGAAGAACCAAGCCAACCTTGTCTCTATTCTTCTCTAGATTGTATTCCAAACTTATCTCTAAAGAATTTTATCTCCCATGCCCCTGCATTCATTTTCCTCTCTATTGCCCCTCACTCTTTTCAACCTTAAGCACTCTTTTAAAAGCTGCCTTCCTCTATTAAATTACCTGGCAGCAAAGATTGTCTTCCTTTCTGCCTTTATTTGTATTCCCTAAGTATATTCCTAAGTATGCACTTAGTACAGAGCAAAGTATTTAATAAATGTACATTGATTGACTTTGATAGTTTATTTACTGTGGAACTGAATCAAGAATGACTATATTGACTAAAGAATAAGAAACAGAGAACAAGGATTCTAAGAAAGTTCATTACCAAAACTCACAAAACATTTCCAAATGGTCCCCAATTCAGTCATTTTTCCCCTTTCATATTGTATCTCTTAGTTATTCCTTCCTGGAAATTCAAGTAGTTTTCATAAGGAAGGAAAGAAAATCTAAGAAAAAGAAATCACTCTCCAGGGTGAATTCAGCTGACAATGTCTGCCAAGTATTCTTTCTTCATCACAAGACTTTGTCTAAAGTTAACCAGGATGGATTGTATCAGTAATTTCAAGTTTTCGGGTTCATGAATCTTACAGAGTGATTTATCATTTGAAGAACTTTTTTGCCCTGTATCTATGTCATAACAATTTGTATTTTCCTTTTGTGTTTAGTTTCTAGTACATATATTATATAAGCTCCTTAACTACCAGGCTTGTTTCCCCCAGTTGTCTATTTGCCATCCTATCCTTCTTTCAATGCTGCTACCAAGCTCCAATACGGAAGCCTCTAGATAGCTCATCCTTGACCATGCCTCTTCACCATGGCCCTCTTCAGTTCAGTCAACACCTATATAGCTACAAAGTGGAAGAGCTAGAATCTGAACTCAGATTTCCTGACTCCAAGTACAGTGAGAGATTCTACTTTTATTGCCCTGCCTGGGGTTAAACTCCATAGAACAACATGCCCCTCCCAGGATAAATTCATTACTTCCTTCTTACTGGAGGGCAGACTGGACTTTCTCTCATTGCCCTGTGTATCTGCTGCCTTGAATGATTTCAATTTAGGGAATAATATTTTCTGGTGTCCAATTCCCCCTGCCACTTTTCTGCTTCCTTTTGTGTCTTATTTCCCTTTTTATACTGTAAGCTCATTGAGAGCAAGGGCTGTCTTTCTTTTAATTAATTATATCTGAAGCACTTAGCATAGGGTCTGGAACACAGTAGGCGTTTAATAAATGTTTATTTGGATTGGATGGATTGGATAAGGATATGGATTTACTAGCGGCAAACTGACTGACAATAACAACTTGAATATGGAAACTGCAAGAGAAGTCAATTATAACAAAGATTTCAAGGCTAGGTGATGAGAATGATGAAACTATTAGTAGAAATAAGTACAGTTGAGGAGTCATTTTAGTAGTACAACTGATGAATACAATTTGTGCAAGGAGAGTATAAGTGCTAGCCAGAAAGAGGTAGGCAAGTCTAATAGTTGAAATTTCAGGTCTAAAACTTGGGAGAAAGGTAATATGAAGAAAGACATAGAGGTAATAATTGAAATCACAGTATGGGGAGGAAGGGAATAAGCATTTATATAGGGTCTAGTCTGCCAGGCACTATGCTAAGCACTTTACAAATATTATCTCATTTGATCTTCACAATACCCCTGGGGATGTAGATACTGTTATTATTCACTTTTACAGTAGAAGAAATTGAGGCAGGGGCAGCTAAGTGGCACAGTGGATAGAATACCAGCCTTGGAGTCAAGAGGACATGAGGTCAAATCTGACCTCGGTCACTTAATAATTATGTGGCTGTGTGACTTTGGGCAAGTCACTTAACCCCACTGCCTTCCAAAAAGAAAAGTAAAGAAAAGAAAAGAAAAAGAAACTGAGGCAAACAGAGGCTAAGTAGCTTGCCCATGGTCACACAAACTAGTAAGTACCTGTGGTAAGATTTGAATTCAGGTCTTCTCACTCCAAGCCAGGTACTCTATAGAACTGTAATACATTAGTAGATGAAATCATTACTTCATTATTTATTAATTTCATTATTAATGAGATGCATCATTAGCAGATGAAACTGTCCAAGAAATAAAAAAGAGAAAAGATAAGGAAGCAGAAGCTAGACATGATGGAGAAAATAAATTAAACATGCCTATCATAACCACATTTTTCCTTGAGGAATTTCTAGAAATGCCCTGTGGAATGTTCACTTTCTATTTGATCACTATTCACATAATTGTTCTTCGGAAGTTCCTTTCAACTTTAAAATTCTATTTGAAAATTATGAAGAAAGCCTTTAAGAATAAGTGATTTTTCTACTTTAATTATTAACTGGAAAGATTTTTCACACATTACCTTGCTTCCCATCTTCCCCCAAATATCATGAAATCATCTAAATATGATGCTATTTGTAGAAAAGTTTATGAAAGTTATGATTTAACCATAAATCTTAGTTTGCCAATACCACAAAACACAGGTGTTCAGGAATACACTCATTCTTCACTGTACCAAAGCATATTAAAGAAAACAATAAGATGCTAAAATTTTTAAATTTTTTTCTTCTCTTAATATTAGCCCTGTTCATTTTAATTGTTTCTAGATGCAAATATAACTTCATAAAATCATGATATGTCAGTTATAGAAGGGATTTAAGCAATAAGGAAACTAATAAAAGCAAAAGAAAATTACTCAAGGTCACAAAGTAATGAGAAATAACACTAGTCATGGAGTTGAAAGACCCAAGTTTGAACTATAGCTGTAAACTGACACCTATCATGACACCTATACAAAAACTGATCACATATTAGGACATAAAAACCTTACAATCAAATGAAGAGAAGCAAAAATTTAAAATGCATCATTTTCAGATAATGAAGCAATTAAAAATGGTATGTGATAAATAAAGATAAACTGAAAATCAATTGTAAACAACCCAATTTTAAAGAATGAATGGATCAAATACCAAATCATTGAAATTAAAAGACTTTCACCCAAGACAATGACAATGATGAGACATACCAAAACTTGTGGGATGTAGTCAAAGAAGTTATTAGGGGGAAATTTTATATCTCTAAATGCTGTCATGAATAAAATTGAAAAGGAGGAAATCAATGAATTAGGCATGCAACTAAAAAAAGCTTGAAAAAGAACAAATTAAAAATCCCTAATTAAATATCAAATTAGAAATTCTGAAACTCAAAGGAGAAATTAATAAAATTTCAAGTTTAGAAAACTACTGAACTAAATAAAACTAAGAGTAGGTTTTATAAAATATCTTTGGTTAATCTGCTTTAAAAAAGAAAGAAAACTGAATTACCAGTATCAAAAATGAAAAGGGGAAACTTATTACCAATGAAGAGGAAATTAAAGTAATAATTTGAAGCCATTTTATTCAACTGTATGCCAACAAATCTTACAATATATGTGAAATGGATAAATATATACTGCCCAGAGTAACAGAAGAAATAAAATACTTAAATAAACCCATTTCAGAAAAAGAAATTGAACAAACCATCAAAAAGCTCCCCAAGGAAAAAATCTCCAAGGCCAGAAGGATTTACAAGTCAATTCTACCAAATATCTAAAGAACAATTAATTCCAATTGTCTATAAACTACTTGAAAAAAATAGTGAAGGTGTTCTGCCAAATTCCTTTTATGACACCAACATAGTACTGATAGCTAAACTAGGAAAAGCCAAAACAAAGAAAATTATAGAACAATCTCTCTAGAGTATATCAAGTTTATCACTAGGATAATACATTATGATCATACAGGGATGGTTCAATATCAGGAAAACAATCAGAATAATTGACCATATCAATACCAAAATTAACAGAAATCTCAAAAGATGCTGAAAAACCCTTTGACAAAATATAGTACCTGTTCCTATTAAAAACATTAGAGATCATAGGAATAAGGGATTTTTCCTTAAAATGATAAGCAGTATCTATCTGAAACCATCAGCAAGAATTACATGTAATGGAGATAAACTAGAAACATTCTCAATAAGATCGGGGTAAAATAAGGATGTCTATATTCACCACTATTATTCAATATAGTATTAGAAATGTCAGCTTTAGCAAAAAAGAAAAAAAAGAAACTGAAGGAATTAGAATTGGCAATAAGAAAACAAAACCGCTTACTTCTGCATACTTAGAGAACCCTTAAAAATCAACTAAAAAAACTGCTTGAAACAATTATCATTAACAAAGTTGCAGGATATATAAAATAAGCCCACATAAATCATCAGCACTTCAATATATCACCAACAAAGCCCAATATCAAGAGATAAAGAGAAATTCCATTTCAAGTAACTGTTGGTTTGTTCTTGGTCCTTCATTATTGAAGAAGACCAAAATAACTTCACTATGTTTGAGACAAATTACAGTGTGTCCTACTATGGATGATCAGATCAATAAGAGCTTGGAATGCTCTACCACAGATTGAGCACAAATAGACCATGTGAACACCTGGGGTGGAAGCTCTAAACTTATGGATAGCATGTTTCCTTTGAACTGTTTCAATTCTGACTTCCTCATAGAGTGAAGCTCCCTCACTATTGAGGGCACGCCATGCTGGGTGGTCCTGCGTCAGTGTCTCCCATGCTGTACAATCAATTGTAAAATTCTTCAATGAGACTTTCAGGTTGTCTTAGTATTGCTTCTTCTGACCCCCTTGCCCTGTGTGAGTTTTCCATAAAATGGGGTTTTTTTGGCAAGCATATGTCTGGCATTCTAACAATGTATCCAGTCCATTGTAGTTACACTCTCTGTAGCAATGTTGGAATGCTAGGCAGTTTAGCTCAACAAAGAACCTCAATATCTGGTATCTTCTGTCAGATGATCTTCAGAATCTTCCTAAGACAATTTAAATGGAAGAGATTCAGTTTCCTGACATGGCACTGGTAGACTGTCCAGGTTTCCCAGACATATAGCAATGAGGTCAGCACAGCTCTGCAGATCTTTAGTTTGTAGACAGTCTAATATCTCTTCTAACTCCTATACTTTCTTTTGGAGCCTCCCAATTAGCTGAGCTTGAGGCCATGTTCATCCTCAGTGAAGGCGTTTGATAACATGGCTGAAAAAACATCATGCTAAAAATATGGGAGCAAGGACACATCCTTGTTTCACTCAATTGGTAACTCAGAAATCTCAAAAGCATCATCCACTATCCAGAAGCTGGGCAAGCATGCATCATGAGATTGACATACAATAATGATGAACTTCTCCATACAACCAAATTTTGACATAATTTTTCACTAACCCTCAAGACTGATACAAAGGCCTTGGTCAGATCTATAAATGTTGTGTACAAATGTTGCTTTACTCTTAGCATTTTTTCCTAGAGTTTTTCATCAGCAAATACTGTATTGCCTGTTCCTTGACCCTTTCTGAAGCCACACTGGCTCTCAAGGAGGTGACCATCATCCAGGTGAAGGTTTAGCCTATGGAAAAGGACTTTGGCAAGAATCCTACCAGCAATGACTAAAAGAGGAATATCCCTTTTGTCACAGGACAATCTATTCCCTTTACCTCTATAAAAACGGACATTGGAGGAATACTTGAATTCCTGGAGAATTTCTTCATGACATATAACCTGAAAAATTTCAGTCAGCTTTTGGATGAGCAACAGACACCCCACCTTGTAGATATCATTTGGAATAGGATCAAGACCAGGAGCTTTGCCACTCAAAACTTTTCTTCGGTTGGAACTTCAGCTAGGACTGACTAACTTCAACTTGAGTTAAGCAGTCAATGGCTTCTGCATTGATTGATGATGATCTATCAAGAACACTATGGGGGCGGCTAGGTGGTGCAGTGGATAAAGCACCCGCCCTGGAGTCAGGAGTACCTGGGTTCAAATCAGGTCTCAGACACTTAATAATTACCTAGCTGTGTGGCCTTGGGCAGGCCACTTAACCCCATTTGCCTTCCAAAAAAAAACCTAGGAAAAAAAACACTATGGGTGTGTGCAGCCCATCTCTCTAGGATCATGTCCCTTTCATTAATCAATGTAGATCCAATAGTGGAGATGTACCACATGACACATAAAATACTTGGGAATCCATTTCCCAAGACAAACCCAGAAACTAAGTGAACACAACTACAAAACACTTTTTTTTTTAGATTTTTCAAGGCAATGGGGTTAAGTGGCTTGCCCAAGGCCACACAGCTAGGTAATTATTGTCTGGGGTCGGATTTGAACCCAGGTAACTCCTGACTCCAGGACCAGTGCTCTATTCACTGCACCACCTAGCCACCCCTCAAAACACTTTTCACACAAAGTCAGTTATAAACAAATGAAAAAAAAAATGTTCACTGTTCCCGAGTAGGCCAAGTTAATATAAAAATGACAATGAACTGGCACCTAAGAACTGTGTGACCAATTCTACCTCTCAGATGGGAAGAATTAGACAGACATTTATTAAGCACTTAGTATGCACGAGGTTCTAAGGATATCAAGATTTTTACATACCAGGTCCTACTGTCAGTAAGTTTATATTCTCTGATCATGTTACCCTCCTTAAACCACTAGCTTCTTATCACCTTCAGTATCAAAGACAAAATTCTGTTTGTTGATGTTCAAAGCCCCTATCCTTCCTCCCACCTTTTCCAGATTTCTTACATTTTATTCCCTCCTTCACCTATATACTCCCAATTCTCTCTGGCTCTCATGATTGGTTCCAGGCCAAACCCCACTTGGTCACAGTTTAGGTCTTCATTGGCTCTGAGTGAATGTAAATTAGTCATTGCTTCTGATTGGAGAGAAATCCTAAAAGTCTCCTCCTCTCACCCCAGATTAATTTTTTTTTTGCACTAGGTAAAAGAGGCCATTCTTTGCCTTATTTCTTATCTAATCATTAAATGGGCTTTGCCTCAGTAAAACTGAGACCTGGAAAAGGTCTCCCACAATATCCCAGGCCATTTTCAGTTATCTTGACCTGTAATCGGCCACTAGATTCAGATGGCTCTAGAAAAGAAAATGGTGAGTGGCGATTTTGCACAAATCTAATTCATGTGCATGTCATGGAATCACCTCCTTGATGTCACAGATCTCTTTGAGATTAAAGGATAAAAAAATAACTCAACAATCCAATGACATTGACTTCCTTCCTCTTCCCCAAACCAGAAATTATGATTCCCATTCCAGACATTTTCATCAGCTGGATCTCATGGCTGAAAGGTTTCCTTGGCTTCTGTCAAGTTCCAGATAAAATTCCACTTAATAAATCTAAAAACTCTAGAATCCTGCCTTAATTCTAGTTGATTACTTCCAATTTATCCTGTATGCAGCCTACCTGTACAAAATTGTTTGCATATTATCTCCCTCATCAGACTGTGAGCTCCTTAAGAGCAAGAACTAGCTTTTATCTTTCTTTGTATCTCTAGCACTTAGCACAATGCCTGGCACACCATAAGCAAGTATTTAATATATGTTTATTCACTGACTTTGGTAGTTTGGGATAGTTACTGTTTCAGTTGTGTCTGACTCTTCATGACTCCATTTAGGGTTTTCTTGGCAAAGATACTAGAGGGGTTTGCCATTTCCTTCTACAATTTTTTTTTACAGATGAGGAAACTGAAGAAAACAAAGTGACTTGTCCAAGGTCGTACAGCTAGGTGTCTGAGGCCAGACATCAACTCAGAAAAGTAATTTTGGGGCGGCTAAGTGCACAGTGGATAGAGCACTGGCCCTGGAGTCAGGAGTACTTGGGTTCAAATCTGATCTCAGACACAATAATTACCTAGCTGTGTGGCCTTGGGCAAGCCACTTAACTCCATTTGCCTTGCAAAAAACCTCAAAAAAGAAAAGTAATCTTCTTAATTTCAGGCCACTGTGCCACCTGGTTGATCATTTTGGTATGGTGCTAAAGGTTCAAATTAGGGTAACAAAGTCCAAAAATCAGGTTTTATCCAATTATTTGCTTTTCTTCATTTTTTTAAATATTATTTTCTTTCTTTAAAGAATGTTTTATAGTTGCATTAATAATTCCTGTGAGTCTATTGTTCTATAAGAAATCATGAGGGACAGGATTTCAGAAAAATCTGGAAAGACTTGTATTAATTGATGCTGAGTGAAAAGAGCAGACCCAGAAGAACATTAGATACACACACTAACAACATGGGTTGATGATCAATTTGGATTTGGAAATGATGGAAGTGTTCATTTCAGCAGTATAATAATCAAAGTCAATTTTAAAAGACCTATGATAGAAAAAACCATCCATTTTCAGAGAAGAAATTATGGAGTTTAAATGAAGACCAAAAGCTTATTATCTTCAATTTTTAAAAGCTGTTATATCTATGGCAAAGAACTGGAAATCAAGTAAAGGTCCTTCAATTGGGGAATGGCTTAGCGAACTGTGGTATATGTATGTCATGGAACACTATTGTTCTATTAGAAACCAGGAGGGATGGGAATTCAGGGAAGCCTGGAGGGATTTGCATGACCTGATGCTGAGTGAGATGAGCAGAACCAGAAAAACACTGTACACCCTAACAGCAACATGGGGGTGATGATCAACCTTGATGGACTCGCTTATTCCATCAGTGCAACAATCAGAGATAATTTGGGGCTGTCTGCAATGGAGAATACCATCTATATCCAGATAAAGAACCATGGAGTTTGAACAAAGTTCAAGGACCATTCCCTTTAATTTAGGGGAAAAAACTGCTATCTTATTGTCTGATCTAGTTATCTCTTAGACTTTATTTTTCTTCCTTAAGGATATGATTTTTCTCTCATCCCACTCAATTTGGATCAATGTACAACACGGAAAACAATGTAAAGACTGACAAATTGCTTTCTGTGGGGGGTGGGGAGGGAAGTAAGATTGGGGAAAAATTGTAAAACTCAAAATAAATAAAATCTTTAATTAAAAAAATGTTGTCATCTATTCTGTCATTTTTTTCTCTCTAATTTTCTTTCTTCCATTTGGATCTGATTCTTCCATCACAATATGATCAATATGGATCTATTTTTTTTAGCATAGTTATAAATGTAAAACCTATATCAGACTGCTCTCTATAGGGGGGCAAGGGAGGGCAGGAAGGTAGGGAAGGAGAAAAATATAAAACTCAAAACCTTGCAAAAAATATATAAATGATTGGTAAAAACTACGATTGCACGTAGTTGCAAGACAAATCATTTTTTAAAAAAATTCCAGGGGCAGCTACGTGGCGCAGTGGATAAAGCACTGGCCCTGGAGTCAGAAGAGCCTGAGTTCGGATGTGACCTCAGACAACTTAATGATTGCCTAGCTGTGTGGCCTTGGTTGGGCAAGCCACTTAACCCCATTTGCCTTGCAAAAAAAACCTAGAAAAAAAATTTCAGTGTGTAACTTTTTAAGTGGAGTCATTTTATTCTTTCTGTAAATATTTTGAACAGAATTTATTTTTCTAACTTTTCCTAATGAATAATATTAATAATATACTGAAACAAGGAAATTTTGCTAGTTTATTTTACATCTGCTACATTATCAAAGTTGCTTTATTTTACTTGAATTTTTAGGGCTCTCTAAATCTTACTTTATTGCAGAAAGTGATAATTTTGTTTCCTGTTAACTCAGTTTATTCCTTGTCTTACTGCTACACTGTAGCCATATCTAGATCTATATCAAATAATAATGGCAACAATGAAGATACCTGCTTTAAGTCTAACCTTTTTTAGAAAGGCCTCTAAGCATTTCTCTATTACTGATAATCACTTGGTATTTGGTTTCTGGAGATTGTTTTTGAACAACAAAGAATAAATAAAACTTTTACAATATATATGTGTGCTTATATTAATGTATGTTTGTATCTCTATATAGTATGTATATTTCATAATGTTATATTTGCTGCATACTCAAGCAAAACAAATTCCTATTTTGGCAATGTCAAAAATTTCATCTTTCATTCTGTATTCCATTACCTCTCAGTAAAGAAGTGAATAGAAAGCTTCATCTCTTCAGTCCTCTGGCACCATGGTTTATAAGTATATTGTTTAGAAGACTTTTCTTTGTAATGTTGTCTTATCAAAATTGTTCTCCTAGGCCTATTCAGACTCTTAATTTTAGTTAGTATATATGCCATATCAAGAAAAGATCTATTTATTCTATACTTAGGAAAGTAAATGGGGTATTATATTTTGGAATTATATCACACCACAAACTACAATAATTTCCCAATAAAAACATGACTAAAATTTAAAACGACATGTAAATTAGAGGAACAGCAAAGAGATACTTTTAGCAACTACAGATAGGGGAAGAATCCTTGACCAAGCAAATGACAGAAAGCATCACTAAATATAAAATGAAAAATTTTGATTAAAAAATTTGGGCATAAGCAGAATCAATACAGCTGGAATTAGAAGGGAAAGAGTGAACTGAGAAAAATTCTTTGAAGCAAATTTCTCTGATGAAAGTCTAAACTTCAAGAAAAATAGGGAATTGATAAACATATGGCAGAAATGCCATTCTGCAATAGTCAGAAGGTAGATCTCAGTTGGACAAGTTGGACAAGCCAACAACAACCACACAAAAAGATGTTCCAAATCACTAATAATAAGATAAATGCAAATTAAAACAATTTTTGACCTTCTCCATCATACCCAGCAGATTGGCAAAGAAGATAACTGCTGGAAGCACTGCAGGAGAACAGGCACACTAATGCATTATTGACGGAACTATGAACTTGGTCTGATTCTCCCAGAAAGCAGTTTCAAACAAAAAAGTTATATATCCTTTGATATATTAAGTATATATTAAGTAGATAATGGGGTAGTTGGTTAGGTGGTGCAGTATTGAACATTACTAGTACCAAGCCTAGAATTAGGAGGACATAAATTTAAATTTGGTCTCAGACCCTTGACACTTATTAGGTATGTAACCTTGGGCAAGTCACTTAATTCTGACTGCCTTGCAGGAATTATCTCCAAGTTGTCGTGATTCATCTCTGGCCACTGGACCTAGATGGTTCTCTGGAAGAGTAAGATCAGTGACTAAGCACAGCACATCCTCCCTCAAAACCAATTTACTTGCTTGTTATGGCATCATCTCCCTGATATCATGGTCTTCTTCAAAAAGAAAAGACAAACAACAAGTATATGCCAAAAAAAAAATTGTGAAAGACTTAAGATCTATAATCAATGCAATAAGCAATCATGAACCCATAACACTGGTGATGAATTTTGCTACTTCTTGCAGGGGTGGATGACCAAAGGTGCAAGATAACTCATATATTTAAACACAAATTGAAACTTTGCTCTGCTTTTCTATATTTACTTAATATAAATCAAGGCTTATATTCTCCTGATTTAATGATGCTTTTAAAAAAACCCAACAACAACCCAGATTAGTTTGGCATAACTTGCTCTTAATGAAGTCATACTGGCCATCACTGTTTCCCTTTCTCAATATTTATCATTCCTTTTTAAAGGTCCATTCCATAATTTCCAAGGGGTTTTAGTTAAACTTACTGGCCAGTTGCTTACAGATTCCATTCTCTCTCCTTTTTGAAAATCAGGACATTTGCCCTTCACCAGTCTTGTAACACTTTCTTCCATTCTCCACAATCTTTTAAATATCACTAGCAGAAGGTTAGAAATCCTATTGCCAGTTCTTTCAGGATATATCATGTGGGACAGGTGACTTAATTCAACAAGGGCAACTAAGTGTTCTTTATGATTTCTATTTTTGTGTTGCCATTTCTTCAGCAGAGTTCATTTTCCAAAAGGGGGGGGGGGAACAAACGCAAACTAAGATTTCACCAGCTCTTCCCCCTAACTGGCTGTAGGTTATCATGACCTCATCTATCCCAAGCAAAAATCTTATTGTTTCTTTTATCCTTTTTCTCCTAATATAGCTTTAAAAATAATTTTTCTTTTTAGTTTTTCTCACCAGCTTTCTTCAATCCAATCTGAGTTTAATACTACTAATATTTTTCCTTTTTTAATATATTTTGATTTCATTAAATAGTACCAAATTAAATATTTTTTTAGGTTTTTGCAAGGCAAATAGGGTTAAGTGGCTTGCCCAAGGCTATACAGCTAGGTAATTAAGTGTCTCCGGATTTGAACCCAGATATTCCTGACTCCAAGGCCAGTGCTTTATCCACTGCACCACCTAGCCACCCACCAAATTAAATATTAAAATCTAAATATTCAGTTTTTAAAATTTTGAAATCCAAATTCTTTTCCTTCTAGTAACACCACCCCAACCAAAACTAGTGCATTTTTATAGAACTATGCCATCTTCCTATATTCACTATCTTTTACCAGACCTTGCTTCCAACTTCTGTCTTTTATTTTTTTTAAATCTAATTTGTTTGGTAAGTTTCCTACAAGTTCACATCAAAGTGGCTAAATAGGATGGGGAAAAGCAAACTATGAATTAAAAGGGAATTTGAATTAACACACTGAAGACCTGAGGCTTAATTAAAAGATAAGGGTTGATAGGGATGTTCCAGATACTATAAGAAAACCATTACGCATAAAGGAGGAATAGAAAATTCAGAAATGCAATTAAGTATGCAGCAGGTATTACTGATCAAGATACTCAGACAAATGTCTACAATTTTCTGATTCCCAAACAGGATAAAGATCTAGTGCTCTTCATTTACATAGAAACCAAATCAAGATTCTCATTTTTGTGCCAACTATAGAAGGTTTCATTAAGAACCATCAAACTGGTAGATTAGGAATCTACCACTAGACTAGAGATCCACCACCTTAATAAAAAGAATAAATCATGACAAGTTAGAGAAACAATCAAAATAGTCTTATTGGACCTAGAAAACTGATGAAATACATTTTCTTCTTTTCAATAAAGGGGAGAAGGAGGCAGGGCTACAAATAAAAATATTTCAAATTCTGCCAGAGTGTTAACATCAGTTTTGCTTAAAATACTTTCCTATGTTGCAAAAGAAAGTTCTAAGCAGTGAGCAAGAAACTAGTTTGTATAAAACATATTTAAATGTTTCTAAGTCTTTTTTATTAACTCAAAAAATAAACTTATGAATAAAACCACACACACACACACACACACACACACACACACACATTTTCATCCTATTATCCCTGTGAAAGTATTTCCACATAGGCGCCACCAGTAATCCACCTTTCACTTCTGGTTTTCTTAATGTCTCAAAGATACTAAAAAATCACCTGGTCTGTTTATCTGTTGTCTTTCATTCTCACCACCTGTCTTGGGCATACATTTCCTTGAAACTGCGCATGCCATTTCTTATTTATGGGACAAGTCATCCCTGAAACTATGGTGGAACCTTTTTACTGCCCTTTTAATTCTTTGTAATTTTTATTTTTCAGGGATTATGTTCTATATATACATCTATATATAACATCATCAGAAGTTTAATTATGATCAATAAATGGGCTTTAGAAGAAATAAACAATTTGAGATCATTGACAGCACTGCACAGTATCCCACAGGAAAGACAACACAATATTATTCCACTGATTCACTGTCCACCACATATGCCATAAGGTGTATATGGACAAATTCAATAGGACGTTCATCACAGTAACAATAACATGCTTTAATTATTAAATTTTTCCTCTTATGATTTCCTCTCAGAGATATCAATGCCAGTGCCTAGCATGTAATAGACTCTTAAGAAATATACACTGATTCTAATTGATTGGATACTATAAGCACTATTTTTTCCATTTTACAAATGAGAAACAAACTCTGAGATGTTAACTTGCCCAGGATCGTACAGCTGGCACCACAGTCAGTATTCAAACCAAGATCATTTACAATAAGGATAATGTACTTAGTTTTTTCATAGTGGATACTTAAATCAGCCACCTCTTTCACATCTGTGAATTTCACAAGAATTATCAGTAGTTTTGTTGTATTCTGGGACATGGCTCTTAGATTAGGAGCCTGGAGAACCTCTAAGTCAAAAGCAAATTCTTCTGTTTAAATTCTACACAAGATGATAGAACCATAAGATTTTTTAGCTAAAAGGGTCATTATCAATCATCTGGCCTTATTTCCTCATTTTATATCTTCTGAGGCACTAGGAAATATAGTAATTTAGCTAAGCACTAAATCATAGGTCTGGAGTAAGAAGAGACCTTAGATTAGATAACATCAATCATGTCTTCCAATTTTCCATCTTCCTTGATATCAGTATTCAGCAGACTATGGAAGCATGGGAACATACATATATATAGAGCTAGGAGGGCCCTTGTGAAGGTCACCTAGTTCACCAACTCCTCATTTAAAGGACTAGAGTAGCTGACTTGCCCAAGATCATATAGAAAATGACAGAGGAAAGACTGGATCTCAAATCCTATGCTTATAAATTCAACAGAAATTTTCAATAAAGTTATATTTGATGTCACATCAATCACATAATTTTAATATACTGATAGATTTGAGGAAAAGTTTTTTATGTTTCATTACATTTTAAGTCAAATTTTTTTTAAATCAAAAAACAAGCACAGGATCATATATTCTCTATTATTTTTAATTGTATAATTTGTTAAGATGTGTTTAGCTTTGGAAAAGTGGTTTGAATTCTCATATTTTCATAGGAGATAATTAGTAATGGTCCATATTTATAGAGTACTTTATACAAAGTATCTGTCTTGATTTTCACAAGAACTATTAAATAAGTAAAATTATTATTCCCATTTTGTAGATGAGGAAACTAAATCTCAAAGGTGTTAACTTGGTCCACAGAAAAATCGATGGAATAGGATTGAATTCCAGCCATCTGACTTCAAAATTCAATACTTTTCCCAGAAATCTACAATACCTCATTGAATGTATAAGCTACTCTCCCAGTAAGTTTTATCAAAGAAGCAGATCCATGGTTGCTGTTTTCCTAACAATCTTTTTCCTTTTAAGAAAAGGGGGGAGGGGGAGGTAGAAGACTTGCATAAATTGATGTAAAGTGAACTGAGCAGAACCAGGAGAATATTGCACATTTTAACAGCAACATTGTGAGATGATCAACTATGATGGCCACAACTCCTCTCAGCAGTTCAGTGATCAAGCACAACCTTGAGAGACCTGTTATGGAAAATGCCATCCACATTCAGAGGGAAAAAACTATGGAATTTGAATGCAGAGCAAAATATACTATGTTCACTATTTAAAATCTTTCATGTTTTTTTTTTCCTCATGACTCCCCCACCCCATTACTTCCAATTCTTTCACAACATGATTAAAATGGAAACACAATTGTACATGTACAATCTATATTAAATTGCTTGCTGCCCTTGGGGAGCAGGGAGGGAATGGAAGGTGGTAGAAAAATGTGAAATTCAAAAATTTGCAAAGGATTAAGGTTGAAAAAGGAGTGGAATTATGAAAATACTCATTCTCTTTCATTCTTTTGGAATTTTCCCATTGAGATATGGAAATCAATCTCAATCTCTTCCTGGCCCCACAAAACTTCCTCTGCATCTAGACAGATTCAGTCATTCTTTCTATCTTCCTAAATATCATGGTCACATATAATTCCTGAAGACACATTATCTACTGAAGAGGTAAAATTCAAAGATGATAAAATCTAATAGTTCTACCATGATGGCACCAGAGGCGATTAATCATTATTAAAAATACTGACATAATCGCTTCTTTTTGTGTGTTTAGTGACTTTTTAAAATTTCATCTGTATATGCTTTTGGGATTGATCTAACTTACTTGGATCTCATACTGTTCTCTGAAAATTTAATAAAGCTCAACAAACACTTATTACTAAATGCATTCATACTGCTTAAAGACAAAAATGAAATAGTCCCTGCACTAAAGCTTTCATTATAATTAGGCTAAGTGGGATATAATATGTATACAGAAGCATAATACAAAGTAAAAAGTGATGGAGGCAAAAAAGGGGTAAGGTAAAACCCAGTAGTCAAATCAGAAGGACAGAGGAAGAGAATATAAGCTGGGGTGGAGGAGGAGAGGCTGTTGGAAAAAGATAAAGCTAAATGAAGAAAATAACCTGAGGTGGACCTTAAAGAGCTATCTGAAAAGCAGGAAGCATATTCAAGGCATAAGTGAACAACCTATGTAAATCTTTGGAAGCAATTGACCCATGTCAAGGAATAGTAGCAGAATGACTAAAAGCTAAGAGGGTAAGAATGATGAGGAAATATGAAGCTAGACTGTGGAGGGCCTTAAATGAACAACCTAGTCATTGAAGATTTTGTTTTATTTTTTTAAATTGGGGAATTATATGATTGAAATGTGCCTTCAGAGGATTACTTTAGTAGTTGTATGGAAGACAAACTGAAAATCAGAGAAGAGACTAATTTGGAAGCTATTGCAATAGTCCAAGTGAATGATTATGAAGACCTAGGCTAAGATGATGGAAATATATGAGTAGAGAAAGGAACCCAGTAGAGATGTAGAAGATAATAAAACTTGGCAATTTATTGGATATGACAAATAAGGGAGAGGGATGTCAGGGTAACCTTTTTTTTATGTTGTTAATAGCATTTTTATATAATTGCCTTCCTTTTAAATCCAATGTAATTTGTTTTATGCACTTAAAAACATTATTCGGGGGTGTCCAGGCTTCACCAGACTGCCAAAGGGGTCCATGAGGACCCCCCCTTTTAAGAACACCTACCCAAAGAGGGAACCTGGTTTTGAAACTTCATTTTATCCACACTTGCTTCTTGCACTGTCTAATGGTCTTCAGTGCTTCATAAATGATCTTGTATTCGTAACAAATGTTGTCTTTAGATAACATTTCTCTATTTGACAAGAAGATTAAGTGTTTTTTGGTTAAGGCAATTTTCTACCATTTTTCTATCTCCTCATTGTGGCAACTATTTTTCAGAACTTACAACTTCTATAAGAAACAGTAATATAGTCAATTTCCCATTATTTTCAATGTAAACAGTTTGTTTAAAAAGGATTGGAGCTACTGTAATTGCAGGCATTATCTTCTCATTTTTTGCCAATATAAACCATATATAGCAGAAAAACAGACATAAAATTACTGATATTAACTTCAAGAATAGAATATGTACTAGGGAAATTCCAAAACTGTAATTTTAAGATGAATCCAACAAGTTTTTCAATCCAGGAGTTCCCTCCAACAAAGCAAATCACAACCCATTCATACCCAGGTCCTCTAGTTCATGTCCTCCCATAAGATGAACACAGGGGTTCTCCCTCCTTCATAGGAAGGAATTATGTTTATAAATTTATAATTATATGTCTCAAATGAATGTCTTCCTCCTGACATTGAGTGTACTCAAGTTTTCCTTATGTCATACCTGCTCTTGCTATTTAATTTGCCTCTCCCCTTCCTAACACAGATTTCATTGATAACATTTTTGATAACAATAATAGCTAACATTTAAATAGCAGGGTCCCAAGGTTTTCCAAGTGATTTCTTGGAAGCTCTTCATAGGATATATACAGGAGTCTACTCAAACCCACCCATCATGTAGCTTTCCATTGTTCTTTCCATGCAACTGACTTTTCGATTCTTTGAAAGCAGCTGTATGCCATGCCTCACTAACACAGAACAACTGCAAAATGTTAGTTTTAAAAAGATATAGACTTTTGTTTTCATTGGGATCAGTAGAGAAACTTTGAAGTTTCCTGAATCTGCCTAATCCACTCTCCTCCTATTCATTTATGAGATAACTCATTGTTCATCTCTACTATCTATCCTGGGTATACATTTCCCACCCTGCTACCCCCATTTGGGGCTTTGACTTCTCCATTATACCACTGCTCTGGGTACCTGCCCTCCTACCCTACTAATAGTTTTTCAGCTTTCGTTTGTGTGTTTTCTTCTGCCATTAGATTATCCACTTTTCTTGACAGCAGGAATTTTTTTTTTGGGGGGGGGGGTTACATCCCTAGTATTGAACGGTGTCACATCCTTAATATGTTTGTTGATTATTACGGATTGATAGATAGGCTCTAAACTATAGAGTCTGTAAACTGTCTATCCAAATGAATGGTGAAACTGGGCAACAGACATTTTTCATCCACTTGATTTTTCCTGTGTACCTAAAGCTAAACACCTTTAAGTGATTATACATCTCTTTCAGAAGGCTCTGCAAATTCTAGGACTTGATGCAACTAGCTTATTTCCCACAAATAGGAGTATCTAAAGAATATTGCCAGTGACAGGAAATCTTTGATCTGAATTGTTATTGGAGCTCCTCCATCACAGTGGCAAATGCCATCACTGAACATGAATATTCCTGTTTAATATCTCTATTGAGTTTTATTAGCAGTCATTTAACAGGGTTATTTCAGTTGTCATGATTTTTAAGGAATCTAATAATTTTGATATATAGGATGGGAAACATGTTATAAAATAGGCTGTGCTTTGTACTTCAGATTCAAATATTGCTTTGCAATTTCAAAATAGTAAGCACAAAGAGATTTTACATTTGCTACATCTGAAACTTACTATCAGAGGTCAAGCTGGAAAAGACCTAAGAATCTAGTCCAAACTCCTCATTTATAGATAAGGAAACAGGGCCAGAGAGGTGAAATGATTTGATCAGGTAATAACAGATAACAAATGTCATAAAGGTGGCATCTGAACTTGAAAGTCATTATTCATTGCGCTGTATTCTTTTAGAGTTTACTGTAAAATGGTAAATATGTGGCCCGCTGTTTAATATAAATGGCAAAAATCTACTTGTTTCCTACTAATACATTTATCAGAGTTCTCAGGTTCTTACTCATTTATCTATACATGACAAAACAGTAGAAACAATAGAAAAGTAGGAATATAGGTCAATAGCTATCAATACTCTATTGATCACCTTTCTTTGGTATGTAAAAGATTGGAGTTTTTTTTCCCCATTCTTTATTTTCTCCTCTTCCAAATACCTTGTATATCAAGCTCTCATAGCTGTCAAATTTGTGTTGACTTCAGCATATACCAGTATTTCCTCAAGATATACTTGGTGCAATTCAGCTATCACATCGTTATTCTCTTTTGTGCCATTTCTACCTCTTCTATAAAGCATATACTGGGCCATGATGTGAAGGTCAAAACCCAGTGGTCCTGCTATCCTTGAAAGTATTTGCTATAATGATTTCTGCAAATTTTTTCCATTTTTTTCTTTCTATAGTTTCATCCTTGAATGCCTTTGGGATGACTTTGCTTAGCTAGTTATTTTCTATTTTTTTCAAATTGGTGTTGCCTTACCCAGTTTATCTCTTCTTGATGAGACAATACTACCCATAACTACCTATCATCCTTCTCCATAAGATCACACATAATCAGAACTGGTAATACCATTTTGAGTGATCATGACCCTAATGAAGATGATATATAAAAACATTTTATAAGCACAAAATATGTTAAAATAAAAATAATTAATTTTAGCCTACACTGCTTTTATACAATAAGGTGGTTTCTGAAATTTCAAGGTTTTTAAATACTATATAATTCCATAACTGTAATGGCAATTATTTTTGACTCTTCTTCCTAACCTGAGGGACTTTACACAGCAAAATCCACAAGCTTTTTAGCACTACATTCTGATTTTTAGCAAGTAGTCAATTAAAAAATTTTAAATTGACATGGTTTTTGCTGATAGTAAAAACCAAAATCAAAAAATAATTGGTTCTGTTGAGTAAATATCAATATTATTAAAGTGAAAACCAAAAATAATTGATTCTATGGAGCAAAGATCAATATTATTAAAGTGATTTTCATTTGTATTCTAATAATAAGATTAAAGTAAATCAATAGCAATATACACTTATATAGAGCTCAGTATATAATCATAACCATAAAATACTCAAATATTTTGTTTTAATGTTTTATTTCAGAGAAAAATACATTGAAACTGTGCTGAAAACCATTAATTCAAAAGGAAATAAATATAACATGAATCTCAAAATGCAACTAATGAAGTTTCAATTCAATAAACTGTGCTAAGAATGCATTATATGCAGAGTACTATGCTGGGCATTGGAAAAAATACAAAATTTAGATAAACCACAATTCCAAGAAGAAAAAAAAAGATAAACTACAATTCCTACTCGCACAGAGCTTATGGTCTTATAATGAATTCTAGTCCATGTTAACAAGGTTTTCTCAGTTGGAAAAAAGAATAGGGACTAGATCCCTACCCCCACACCCAATGCAACTTTTTTTTCCATAAAAAGTATTGAAAATGTCTTTAATTGGCTTAAGGAACTAAGGTTTAGCCTATTTCGCTTCCTGATCACCTGGATTCAAAATAGCAAGTTCATGACTGGATAGTGCTCCTAAAGTTTGTAACCAGAGATCAGGAGCATGAAAAGAGCAGGGAAATTACCCTCAGCTGAATTCATGCAGTCACTATTCTAGAGGAGTATGCAAGCTCTTACTACCCTTTCCCTTCTGAGGATAATTGAATCTCTTTTTGTGAAGATGAATTATGAGGGTGTAATTTCAATCTAATTTCAGACCTAAATTACCAGGGACCAAGCTTGATTCAGTTCCAGCTCATGACAGAATATGAAAAATGTGCTTCATTTTACTGGATCTTAGTTATTACATTTTCCTAGTACAGACTGTGGAATAATCCAAAAACAAAAAATTAGATTTAAGAAGGTTCTTTTACAATTTCAAATCTCTGCAACTGAATTTTCTTTGTATTTCAAGGAGAAATCAGCAAAGCTAATAGTAGTTGAGAAAGGGGTGGCTAGGTGGTGCAGTGGACAGAGCACTGGCCTTGGAGTCAGGAGCACCTGGGTTCAGATCCGACCTCAAACACTTAATAATTACGTAGCCGTGTGGCCTTGGGCAAGCCACTTAACCCCATTGCCTTGAAAAATCTAAAAAAAAAATAGTAGTTCAGAAAAAAAATTATTTTCCAAAATTAAGAATTGCTTAAAGAAAAAAATATTATAGAGGGTTGATGTACCACAGAAGCCCTCTGAAGCTTTAGAACTTTAAAATAAAACTATTGCTTTATAAGTTGCATATTTTCAGGCTTTGTTGTTTGATTCGACTTGAAGCCCAAGTAAGATATAATTGGATAATATTCCAAAAATTTACTTCTAAATTAGTTATTTGGGAATCAGAATGTATTTTTCCATAGAAAGTTACAAATAATGGATAGTTTCACAGTCTAGTACAATATTTTTCAAACTGTCCCATAGAGGTTCTTTAAAATAGAAAAATCATAATGTAACAAATAACACATTGTCAAAATATATACTTTGCAGTTCTAAGTTGCACACAATCTGTGCAAGAAAACCATGTAAAATTAGCATAAATTTAACAATTCCTTAAAAAACTGGCTTATTATTGGTTTAGAATCAATCACTGAACAAGTACTACTGTGATTTATATACTTAGTGGAATAGTCAAACTAAATTATTTTTTGTACCACTGACCAGTACAGATATTGAGAACAAAGTAATGGTAGAGAGAACACCATTAAAAACAGACTAGATGATTTTGATTACATTAAATTAAAAAGCTTTTGCACAGACAAAACCACTGTAACCAAGATCAAAGGAAATGTAGTAAACTGGGAAACAATTTTTACAACCAGTATTTCTGACAAAGGCCTCATTTCTAAAATATACAGAGAACTGAGTCTAATTTTCAAAAAAACAAGCCCAATTGACAAATGGTCAAAGGATTTGCAGAGACAATTTACAGATGAGGAAATCAAAGAGATTCAGCTATATGAAAAATTGCTCTAAATCATTACTTATTAAAGAAATGCAAATTAAAGCATCTCTTTTTTCTTAGGGTTTTTTTTTTTTTTTTGCAAATCAATGGGGTTAAGTGGCTTGCCCAAGGCCACACAGCTAGGTAATTATTAAGTGTCTGAGGCTGGATTTGAACTCAGGTACTCCTGACTCTAGGGCAGGTGCTCTATCCACTGCACCACCTAGTCGCCCCTGAGATACCACCTCACATCTTTCAGACTGGGCAATATAACCTGTAAGGACAATGATCAATGTTGGAACGGATGTGGGAAATCTGGGACACTAATGCATTGTTGGTGAGACTGTAAACTCATCCAACTAATTTGCAATTACACCCAAAGGGCAACAAAAATGTGCATACCCTTTGATCCAGCAATACCACTACTGGGTCTATACCCTGAAGAAATTATGAAAAAGGGTAAAAACATCACTTGTACAAAAATATTCATAGCAGTCCTGTTTGTGATGGCAAAGAATTGGAAATTAAATGAAATGTCCTTCAATTGGGGAATGGCTTAACAAACTGTGGTGTATGTATATGATGGAACACTATTGTTCTATTAGAAACCAGGAGGGAGGGGAATTCAGGGAAGCCTGGAAGGATTTGCATGAACTGATGCTGAGTGAGATGAGCAAAACCAGAAAAACACTGTACACCCTAACAGCAACATAGGGGTGATGAACAACCTTGATGGATTTGCTCATTCCATCAGTGCAACAATCAGGGATGATTTGGGGCTATCTGCAATGGAGAATATCATCTGTATCCAGAGAAATAATTGTGAAGTTTGAACAAAGACCAAACACTATTACCTTTAATTTAGGGGGAAAAATCATTATCTTACTATGTAATTTAATTTTGCTATCTCTTATACTTTATTTTTCTTCCTTAAGGATATGATTTCTCTCTCATCACATTAAACTTAGATCAATGTATACCATGGAAACAATGTAAAGACTAACAGACTGCATTCTGTGGGGGGTGGGAGGAGGGAAGTAAGATGGGGGGGGGATTGTGAAACTCAAAATAAATAAAATCTTTCTTTAAAATAAAATAAAGTAAATATAATGGTGGATTTAAAGGAATCAAAAACATTAAAAAAATCCACAAACCCAGTCCCAGTAACAAATCCAAAATTTAGAAAAAATACAAATGAGATGAAAGCTATCTCTAGATTGTATTTATTTCTACTGATTTTGATGAGCAAGATGTTTCCCATTTAAAAAAAAAATAGTTTCATGGTTCCAGTAAAGTTAGAAAATTATTTGTAAATAAAACTCAGTGAATTTAAAAATAAAAATATAACTTTAGAATAGAAAATAAGTCAGTGCTTTCTGGGAGTTTAAAGAATTACACAAGAAAATGACTTGTAAAAGATAATTGTTTGAAGTATCTTACATAAAGAAATAACATATTCAAAACCATTCCAGATTACAAAGACTTTATTGATAGCAAAATTCACATCCATTTTGCTAAACAAAATACTTAGTAATATTGTTAAAATTAGAGTAAAACTCATCTGAAAACAAAGGCATTTCAGAAGATATTGCTGAAAGGGTCCTACAATTATCCTAAAAAAGTCTGTCAGACCCAGAAAGATGACTTCAATATTTTTGAGAATACCCAGGTGAGATAATTCCTTTTAACAAAGATGATATAAAAATATATACATATACACAAATACATAACCAAACATGCATATTTACATTTTTTCATGTCTTTAATCAATTTTCATATATGCATATAATCAATCAGTAAACATTTATTAAATGCCTATTTTGTATCAGACATTATGCTAAGCACTGGGCATTCAAAAAGTAGAAAAAAAAATTCCCTGCCTTTAAGGAGCTTACAGTCTAACAAGGGAGACAACATACAACTATATACATATATATGTATACATACAAACACACACACACACACACAGCAAATCTATATACAGGAACAACAGGAAAAAAATTAGCAAAAGGAAGACACTAGAATTAAGAGGAAATGGGGATTGCTTCCAGAAAAATATAGAATTTTAGTTTAGTTTAGACTTAAAAAGAAATCAGAGAGGGGAGAGGGAGGGTATATACTGTCCAATTATATTAAGATGGCTATATCTAAATCTAAATATCTGATGAAGAGGAAATATTAGATGAGATCAAAAATTATTTTCTTCATATCCTGGGTCTTAACTGATAGATGCTGCTGTTATCAGTCCAGTTGTGCTTACAACTGTCTCTCTCTTCTTTACACTCTCCCTCTTTATGATACTTATGGCAGCTACTGCTCATTGATAATTGTTTAACAGTCGTGCTGCTCATCCCCACAGAGAATCAGCCTTCCCAATTGCCTTTACTTCCTCTTTCTCCTCTCTTTTAGTTTCTGTGAACCACAGTAATATTTAAATAAGCTTTCCCCCCCACCAAATACATTGAGTCAGATAAGCGCTTTCATGAATTAGTCACACATTCAAACCTGGAACTAGCCCATTCCAAAATCATCTTTTAAAAAAAAAACATGTTAAACACTATTTTAAACAACTTTTTAATGTGGTTAAAAATGTTAACAGCAGCATCTCTTAGTAAAGGTCCAGTTAACATAGGGGAACAGGGCATGACATACATGATGGAAAAAGAGGAGGGAGGAGTTGGGGATAGGTATGAGGTAATTTCCATCATCTCAGATGGGCTGAGGTGATTCCTACCAATTATCTCAGTATCCAGTTTCTGTGAGAAAGTACTCGGGTAGGCTTGGGAAAAGTTCAACCTTTTACACTGAAGCCAAGACATTTCAGCATCTCAGAAGAGGCTAAGGTAATTCCCATCATGTATCTCAGTACCCAGTTTCTGTCAGAAAGTACTTGGGATGGGTTTGGGAAAGAAATTTAAGTGTTTACAAGGAAGCTAAATCATCTGCATTCAATGGGATGGAAGTCAGAAACCCAGGATAAGAAGGAAATAATTTTTGGTCTCTTCTAAAAAAAGAAAACCTCAGTTCTAGTCCTGTCTCAGACAAATTCTGGTTACATCATTCTCAGCAAGCCACTCAAACACTCAGTGGTCATATACAATCTTCTGATGATCTTGAATTTTTTCACAGAGGATTTAAAAAGTTTTATTCATATTAAATTTTAATATTACATTTAAATTATTCCTACTTTCTGAAAGGTTTTAGTAACAAAAGTAAAACAGTGAAGTAAAATTAATAATACAGCAATGTTATCTGAAACTGCAATCCACATTTCTCAATATTCTCCCATCATTATTTTTAAAAATTAGGAGAAATCAATTTTTTTCACTCTTATCTTTCATTACACTGGAGAAATTTTTTTTGTCATAAACATGCCTAATAAAATTCCAATCCCACAATAGCTGAATTAAAAAATGTCTTATTTCATAATGGACAAGTTTTACTACCAATCCTCTAGAATTACAGTGTCATTTTATCAAGCAGATCTATATTGTTAAAGGAAATATCCAAGCAAAAATTCTTACACTAAAGAAAGTCCCTAACCTTTCTAAAAGCTTCATGTAGTTTCATTACATTTTTCCAAGGCCATAGCAGCAGGGGCTTCATATTTAAAGCAAGTGGGGACAGCATAAATGTTTGTATGCATGAGTTATTGAAATATTAGATGTCTATAAATTTGGGAATAGGAAACTGCACAAAGCTATTCCAAATTAACTACTTTTCTGTTACTTTATCTTTCCAATTTTTTCATATATATATATATATATGTACATATATATAATGAAATCATTCTATTACAAATTCATTGGCAAAAAAATCACTGTAAATATTCTTTTACAAGCAAATTTTCCTTGCTCCTCAAATTTTAGGTATTTCTTGATCAATAATAATAAATAATTTTAAGTATTTTATTTTCTTGCAAATTTCTCCATTTAAATGAGAATAGTTTTACCTGTAAAAGATAAAAAGCTAATTATCTTTATAACTAATCCCATACAAGATATTCTATTGTAGGCCTGATATCAGATACATAGAGTTTCAAATGGTTTTAAGGAGTTAGGACAAGGGTAAAATACTATTATAAACTTAAACCAAAAAGAATTCAACACTGTACAGGAAAAAAATTAAAAGATAAAAACCATTTTGAACATAGGACAAACCTCTGCAACTAAGCAAGGAACAAATCTTTGATAAATCAAGAAACAAGAAAGGTGTCAGATAACTGGAAACAGTCAAATGTCAGTTTTTGTAAAAATTAGATTCTAGAACTTAGACAATCAATCAATCCCTAGCAACATATAGCTTAATAAGCAAGTGTTCTGTGTTTAGGAAAGAGACTGTCAGCTAGCATTTATTAGGCACCTTCCCTGTGCCAGATACTGGGTGCTAAGCACTGGGTATAAAAGGAAAGAAAAAAGACAAAATGCAGTCCATTTTCTCAAGGAGCTCTCCCAGTCAAATGATGGAGGCAATTTGCAAACAACTATGTACAAAAAAAAAAATATATATTCTGAACAAGCTGGGGAAACTCAAACAGAATGCACTAAGATTGAGGAGGACTGGGAAAGGCTTCTTACAGAAGATAGGACTTTGAGAACTGAAGGAAGCCAGAAAAGCTAAGAGGAAGAGATTGGGGAGGGGGGGGGTGAAGCAGGTATGCAGGGATAGGAGGGACAGTCAGCTCAGAGTTGGGAAATAGGAAGTTTTGTTCAAGCTACAGCAAGGAGGTCAGTATCACTGGATTCAATGAAGGGGAATAAAGTATGAGAAGACTGGAAGGGTAGGAGGACCCAGGTTATGAAGAGCTTGGAAAGCCAAGTAGTAGATTTTATATTTGATCCTATAGGTAATTGGGAGGCACTGGAGAAACTGTAAGGGTGTAAAAAGGAGGCAAGAAAGATGTGATACAGTTAGATCTCCATTTTAGGAGATCTGTTTGACAGTTAAGTAGAGGATGGATTGGAGTGAGGAAGAGACTTGAGGTAGGGTGACCAACCAGGAGGCCAGAGTTCAGGTATGGTACATGAGGTGATAAGGACCAGTACAACAGTGATCACAATAAGTCCATATAGGTTCATCAAAAACAAGCCAAGTTAAACTCAGTACCCAGTTTCAGTCAGAAAGTACTTGGGAGGGGTTTGGGAAAGAAACTTAAGGCTAAATCATCTGCATTCCAGCAGGGGATGAGATGCTAGAGAACAATGGGATGGAAACAGGTTTACTAGACAAGTGGATAGACAGTGACTTTTTTAATTTCAGTAAAATATTTCATGAGAATCAACCCTGATGGTCTCGCTCACTCCATCAGTGCAACAATCAGGGACAATTTGGGGCTGTCTGCAATGGAGAATAGCATCTATATCCAGAAAAAGAATTGTGGAGTTTGAACAAAGACCAAGGACTATTAACTTTAATTTAGGGGAAAAAACCTGATATCTTATTGAATGATCTCGCTATCTCTTATACTTTGTTTCTTTCCTTAAGGATGTGATTTCTCTCTCATCACACTCAATTTGGATCAATGTATACAATGGAAACAATGTAAAGATTGGCAAATTGTCTTCTGTGGGGGTGGGTGGGGAAGGGAAGTAAGATTAGGGGAAAAATTGTAAAAATCAAAATAAATAAAATCTTTAAGAAGTCAAAAAAAATAAAAAAAATATTTCATGAGAAAATGAATTTAGACTTGTAATGGTTCTGAAGTCATCTAACCTAACCTTCATTTTATAGTTGAAGAAACTGAGGTCCAGAAAGATTAGATGATTTGCCCAGGCTCAACAAGTAATCAGAACTCTTTCCACTTAATCACGAGATAGCCCTGGGAATAAAATGGAGAAATGTGAGCTGATTCATAACTTGTAAAATCAATAGATTCAAAGAGTGTTGATTAATAGAGCAATGTCAATATGGAAGGAATTGCAATAGCTTCCTAGCTCTGTTCAGTTCAACACTGTTACCAATGAATGGATAAAAATAAAAGATGTGCTTATCAAACTTGTGGAAAACACCAAGAGGGAAGGTAAAAATACCAAGCCACCGAATCAATTTTTTTTTTTTTAGTTTTTGCAAGGCAATTGGATTAAGTGGCTTGCCCAAGGCCACACAGCCAGGTAATTATTAAGTGTCTGAGGCCAAATTTGAACTCTGGTACTCCTTGACTCCAGGGCTGGTGCTCTATCCACTGTGCCACCTAGCCACCCCTGAATCAAAATTTTAAAATATTTCAATAGAATCCAACTAATGTCATCAGATCTAACAGGTAAATCTCAGGGACTATGGATTTTTTCTTCTTTGTTTTTCCATTGGGTTGAATTTTTTAAATGAATGTAAAATCCTACACAACAGGGAGAAATTCAATTTAACAGGAGTAAAAAAGACCAAAGTTCATCAGAAACATAATGTGATTGAACATGTGACAAAGCTGTCAAAAGAGCTAATGCAAATGAGGTGCAGTATTTAAATAGAGTGCCCACTGTAATTTCCACGATGAGACAATATCCAATATCATAGTCATACACCTGAAGATAGATGATGGAAAAAAATGGGACAGACACAAAGAAGAATAACCAGGTTTATGAAGTATTTAGAAATCATGTCAATATGAGTGAGAAAGGTTTGAAATAAATATTTGACTTTTATAAGAAAAAACTTAAGGAGTCATGATTGTTTTCTTCAAATGTTTGATGAACTACTGTGGAAAAGAGATTAAGATTTATTCTGTGGAGACTCTGTAGCCTTGATCTTTTTGCCCTACAACCATGCAGGGAGGCAATTCAGATGAATATAAATTAGAACTTCCTAATAAAATCTGCAATGATCAATGATGAATGACAGAGGCTACGTTGTTACGTAATGAGTTTCCCCTTAGATGGTAGGTTTCGCTAGAGCCTAATTGAATGTTTAATAGAGAGAATGGAGAAAGATTACTGCATAAAGCCAGTCTAGGATGACCTCTAATGGAGTCTTCCAATGCTCAGATTCCATGACCTGTAATTCTGAGATAAGATGTACACACACACACTACAGTTATTAGTATATAATCCATTCAAACATCTTAGCAAAAGTAGCAACTCAGAAAGGCACCTCTTTAAGCCTCTAATGACGAAGTTAAGCCAGGTTTGCGGCAGGTGCTGCCAGTCTCTAGGCAAGATGCAGCCCACCCTCAAGCCGGCCCCGTCCTCGCCCAGCCCTTGCTCACTCCTCTCTGCCAGGTTAAAGGAGGAAGCAGACAGGAAAGAGCCCTAATTCATGGAACGGGGCAGATGTCATTCATGGAAGAAACAAAACAGACGCGCCGCCCCCCCCCCCCCCCCCCGCAAAGTAGCGAAGTGAATGCCGGCGCCCGGCGCGGCAGGGGCAGGGCGCCCCCACGCCACCTCCGCCCCCTCCTCCGCGCCCCCCTCACTCTCCCACTCGCCGTGGCTCACTCACAGCCCGCCCCGGCTGCGGGGCAGCCGGCCCTGGGGTGGCGGAGGGCGAGTCGGGGCCGGCCGGGGAGGCCCGCTGCCCGCTCGTCCCTGTCCTCATCGGCGCTACTGCAGCCCACGCCGTCTGCCCTCCCCACTCACCCACCATTCCTACCCGGCCTCTGCCCGCCGGGGCGACTAGCTAAAGGGGAGGGCACGGGGCGTCCCCGGAACCCCAGCGCCTGCCTCGACTCCCCAGCTCCCGGACCCTCACTCACCCGGCCCGCCATCTTAAACGGCAAGTACGGCGCCCCCGCCGCAGCTTCGCCCGCTACGAAGCGCGCCCCCGCTGCGCAGCCGCAGAGCCGCAGAAGCGCGCACGCGCACCCCCGCCCGTGGCCTCGGAGGCGCGGCCGCGCGCGCCGCCGGGGCCCGAGATTTCCCGGCTCCTCCCTCCCCCCGCCTCCCCGGCCGCTGCAGCACGGAAAATGCGCCGATGCGGGAGAAGCCGCGGAGGAGGAGGAGGAGGAGGAGGAGGAGGAGGAGCTTCGCGTCGCCATTTTGAATTGGACGCTGGAAGCCTCCTGGAGGCCCTTCTTGGTCCACTTCTCCCCTGGTGCCCCCAGTGTCCTGTCACTGTCACCGAAGCAGAGAATCGCACAGTCGGGGGATGTGGCCCTCTGGTCCATCCAAATCATGACTCCTAACCAGAACGTGCACTCATGACCTGGATTGCTCTGGGGTATGCTTGGAAATATGTAACAGTGGGCTAACTTTAAAAAATACACCCATGGGGTGCAGTGGATAGAGCATCGGCCCTGGAGTCAGAGGACCTGAGTTCAAATGCGACCTCAGACACTTAATAATTACCTAGCTGTATGTCCTTGTGCAAGTCACTTAATCCCATTGCCTTGCAAAAATAAAACCCTTAAGATTTTATATATACATATATATATATACCCAAGATGCACCTTTAAGTAGTCTGCATAATTTCGTTAACTCTAGACAATCATCCAAAGAATAAATCAAGACGGATTTGTCCCTCACAGTCCTGAAGCTAATGACCCTCATAATCCCCGTTTACCCTTATTTGTTTTAGCATGGAGCTGGGCGCTGGCCAGGAAAAGGAGAGTTCCAGTTTCCGGCTCTGATACCCAGATTTGTAGATTTCATACTAGTGACGTCACAGGTGTAGTCCGAACTCGGCCCTTTCTATGGCTGTTGTAGACCACCCAGTCAACAACCCCTGCTTACAGGGCAGGCACCATGCAAAGCGCCGGAGCTACAAAGAAAGGCAAAAACTGTTGGAGTTGTTTTTACTTCTAGAAGATCATTTCATTATGTGGTTACTTCCTCCCACAGAATTAGAAGTTACTTCAATTACAAGTCCCTTAAGAGTTGCTGAGACTAAGCACAAATTTTCACTAGGTGACCATCTCTCCTAGTGATGGACTGGAAACTAGGTTTGTCCAAAAGCTACTATTTGCTGCCTTTACTCAAAGGCCTTACTCATCTCCAGGATTGGTACTAATCTCTTTCCTTTATGTTTTTTTTTTTTCCTTGCAAAGCAATGGGGTTAAGTAATTTGCCCAAAGTTACACAGCTAGGTAATTATTTAAGTGTCCAAGACCGGATTTAACTGAGGTCTTCTCGACTCCAAGGCAGGATCCAGCTGTGCCACCTACCTTTTACATTTTTATTCAGTCATTTGTAGAACTTAGCTCCTTTAAGCCAGGGATGGGTTTTTCCAATTTGAGTTTAATAAAGACTTTTTTAGTTAAGTTGAATTTCCAACATTATAGGACTTTGCTCTCTTTCATCATCAGAGTCCTAGTTGTAAAATGGGATATTTATATCTTCTGTCTTCCTGGGTTGAGATATTTTGGTCCTTCATTGGATCCATGATTTGTCTCTATGAGTACTCCCTCCACCTGTACATCTACAACCCATCCACATCTTTTCACTGAGATTGACTCTTGTTCATTGTTGACTTTTCTTAACAAATATGAATTTCCCCATGACCAACAGTCACTGGGTGATCCAGACATCCTGGAGGGAGCAAGATTCACATTGCTTTAGCATAATTGATAAGGCACTCCTTTTTAATGGAATGCCTGAGCTTCTCCCACCCAATCTTGAGTTGATGGCTGTCCCCTTGATGGACAAAGTCAGATGCTGCTTTTCAGTTCCCACCTTCTGATAGTGGAATTTAATAAGAATCCCTTTCCAAAACTTCATTTTGGGGTCCAGTTTTCTTTCTGAGCTCCATATCCACAAGATTAGGGAAATAATAAAATTACTAATATTAATGTTACCCTAATTCTGTTTTGTTCTTCCTTGAGATCAAACTCTGGAAGCTAATGTTTATCCCTTAATAGGACAAACTATAGAGGTTAACACTGTGTTTAATTTAAATGTTTCAAGGTCGCGCTCACAGAGATTGTCACCATTTTTTCCCCATAATTGTCCATGACATCCCATTGGATCATAGGAGTAAAAATGGAGCTGGAAGGGACCTCAGGGGCTATCTAATGTAATATTCCTATTTTACAAATTAGGAAACTGAGATCTATCAAAGTCTAATGATTTGTTCAAAGAAACACAGGTAATAGATGTCAAAAATGGGCTTTGTATCCAGATTTTCTTTTAAATTTCAAAGTGCCAATGTTCTTTCCATTATTAATAATATCATGGCAATACTGAGGGGAAGGAGTAGATTTATTGTTATCCTTTAATCTTTCTATATGACCAGTTCACCTCTTTCCCCCAAGCATATATTTCCTTAATGCTGTGGTTTATGTCCTTTTGTACAAATCATCTTGAGTAGCACTCCACAGTCACCTAACTCCTACCACAGGCCTTTCCATTGCCTTTTGGGCAGCCACAAACATGTTGTAACTATAGAATATTGCCAGCAAGACAATCATTATTTAAAAGCTGGGACTCTGTTCCAGGGAAAAGAAGGAATTATTGGAAATGCTACATAATTCCCCAATTATAGTCCAACCACCCTCCTCCTACTACTCAGAATCAGTGTTCAAGTGCTCATCCAAGATATACTGATTCAATGGATTACCAGTCTCACTCTGTGTCATAATCTAGGCAATATAGCTTCTTGATTCATTGAGTTTTTCCAGTGCAAATTACCAGACTGACCTTTTTGGAGTAGTTGTCAATCTCATTGAAGAATATAAATTTGAATCTTAATGAAACCAGCATAATGTTTCCTGTAAACAGGACTATTATGAGGATCAAATAGTATATATTAAAGTGTACGTAATGCATTTTGCAAAGCATTCTCTCTCTCTAAATACACTTATTCATCAGTACTTCCAAAGATTCTTGATTATATTTCTTCCCTGAGGCATACATTACATACTTCCCTGAGGATCTTTAAAAGTCTCCCTACTTCAATCAATCAATGAAGAAATATTTATTGAGTTCCTATTCATGTGCCAAGCACTGTACTAAGCAACTAGGATGCAAAAAATGGCAAAAGACAGTGACTAGCTTCAAGGAGTTTATAATCTAATGGAGGTGACCACAAGCAAAGAAACACATGCACATATATATATGTATATATATATATATATATATACATATATATGTATATATATATGTTTGTATATAAACAAATGCATAAATACAAATATATAAGTATATATGCAGATACATAAATATAAATATATACAAATACTTTTATTCATATATACCAATAATGTTTGTTCTTTATTTTCAAAGAAGACCACAATCAGGGAGATGATGCCATACCAGCCATATGAATTGAATTTGAGTGAGGGGAGTACTGTGCTAAGTCACCAGCTTCACTTTCTCCTCCTTAACCATCTGGGTCCAGTAGCCAGTTATGAATCAGGACAACTGGAGATTTCCTGGATGTGAGGCAGTCAGGATTAACTGACTTGCCCAAGGTCACACAGCTATTAAGAGTCAAGTGTCTAAAGTCAAATATACAGTCAATATACCAATACATATGTACATGTATACAAATATAAATATATAACTATATATGTATGTATGTACAAATACATATCTATATGTCTATAAATACATATCTATATATCTATATTGGAAAATAGGAAATAATTAATGAGGAAAGGAACTAAAATTAAGAAGAATTAAGGAAGGCTTCCTGAAGAAGACTGGATTTTAGTTGGGACTTCAAGGAAAGGGAAGTCAGTAGTCACAGCAGAAGGAGAATGTTCCAGCCTTAGGGAAAAGAAAGTTGGAGTGTCTTGTTCATGGAACAGTCAAGGGTGCCAATGTCACCACTCCATCTCATCTGTAATTTTCCTTAAGTGATGAACTGAACGTGTAACTATGTTACATAACCAACTTCAGTGCCTTCCTACTGCCTGTCAAATAAAATACAAAAGTCCTCTTGGATAGTGCTCCTTCTCCTATACTCTGAGAGCCACAATGACCTTGTCTCCATTTCTCACTCCTCTGAGAGCCACAATGACCTTGGCTCCATTTCTCACTCCTGCCACTCTGTTCCTTTACAGTGTTCATCCCTGTGCCTGGAATGTACTTTCTCCTTGTTTTATCTCAGAGTCCCTTTCTCTTCCTGTAAAATGCAGCTCAGGCACCTACTTCTTCATGAAGCCTTTCTTGATTTGCCTGATACTCCCCAATATGCATATATAGTTTATTTGTATGCTATATGTATCTCTTCCTTTGGGTTGCAAACTCATTTTGTGTAGACTTTTTTTCAGTTTTTGTACTTCTGTCCTCAGTGCCCAGACTGGTATCTGACATGTAGTAAGTACATTATAGACACTGATTGAAAGCTTGGAAAGAGCATTGGTTCTGAAATCAGTTTATTTGGGTTTCAATTGCTAGCTTTACCATTTACTTGCTGTGTCATGATGGGCAAATCATTTCCCTTCTCTGGTTTCCTCATATATAAAATGATACTATTGGACTAGATCTTAACGTCCCTTCTAGTGTCAGTGTTCTGACTCATTAAACTGTTTCATGAGTTACTTAGGATGGAAAAAATTCATTACCTAATCACCAGCCTTCTGGTAGAATATACCAGAATATAAGCTCTTTGAAGACAGGGGCTGTTTCATTTTTTTTCCCTTTCCCTTTAATCTCCAGCACTTAGCAAAGTGTTTTGTACATAATAGGTGCTTAATAATTGTTTGTTTGATTGAATTAAGTTTTTATCCAAAATAAGTAAAGATGATTTGTTACATAAATACTAAACTCAGCTACAAAGAAAACAAACAATCTTGAATATTCATGGAACATAAATGTAAGCAAATTTATTTTAGGTAAATAGTCTTTGCATTAAAAATAAAATTCTATCCCAGGCCCATGGATGTTACATATTATACATGTTTTCAAAATTTCTCAGTGCAGATGATCAGTTTGTTGATTTTTTTTCTTCTTTAAAAAATACTTTTTGTCATATGGACTAACTCCCTGGTATGGAGAGAAAGAATGTAAGAAATAGAAGATAGTGATAAAATATCTTTTTAAAAAGCACTTTGAAACCTGAAAAAATAAAATAAAAATATAATGTCCTTTGCCAGAAAGAATTCAAATGGTGGTTAGAGTCTTATATTATCCTAAGGTATAGATGAGTTCTGGAACTGGTGGAAGGGCTGGTGTTGTCAAGGACAGGATTGACATAACTGGAGACTGCAGACAGGTGTGGCCAGGGAACCGGCATTCTGCAGTTCTATTCCTGTTATCTCTGCAGTTTGGCCCAGTTTTGCTATTTGAATCCTTGCTTCATCTTTTTCCTTCTGTGCTTCAGTCTGAGCTTCTCCCTCCAGATTATACAGTTTTCTCTACATCTGGTTTGTACCTAGTATGATTCATTATTTACATTTAAAATAAACTGACCTAAGAAAATCATCAGTTCATCCCTCTAGCCCTTAGTTTGCTTATCTGTAAAACAACATATATTTGTATTTCCTTTAAGGTATACATGTTAGTTTCCTCTAGTAGAATGTAAATTCCTTGAGATCAGGGATGGCTTTTTTTTGGTTTTGGGGGTTTTTGGGGTCTTCTTGTCTCCTTGTATTGTGCTTGGCATAGAAGGCAGATGATACTTTGAAGGGAAGGGAAGGGACAGGGCTAAAGGATCTCTCAGATTCCTCCCAGCTTTAAATATTAAGATTTTATGGTTCTACATTTCTTCCTCCCTGGCCAGGGTACTAAGGAAAAAAGACATTAACATTTCTAGTGAAGCAGCAGAAGACTACCCTACACCCATCAATGAGAAAGCGATGCTGTTGTTTAAAGTGAGTCTAAGAACAAGCTTGAGATATTATCAAGATCTAAAGGGAAAATACTGGATCAGAGAAATTCCATATGTGAGTAAAAATGAAACCCATGTTATTAATTAGAAATGCCTGAAATGATAAGGTACTGCAGAAGGTATGTTAATGACTTTGCCCAGCCAGATTTGAATGATACAGACTTCCTTTATACCAACTGTCAAAAGCCTAAGGAATCAACACCCACCCCTTTTCTGAGCCCCAAACAATAGGCTACTGCTAGTCTCTCCACCTGGAAGTATCAGGGTATCTCAAACATAATACAACTAGTTCCCAATTATGAATATTGGGCTGTAACCAATTACCATATTTTACATAATATAATTTAATAATGTAAATTCGAATAAATAGGGACACTTTAGAGGATTTCTTATTCACACTAATTAGGAGTCAGATACATAAAA
This sequence comes from Macrotis lagotis, assembly GCF_037893015.1. Taxonomy (NCBI): domain Eukaryota; kingdom Metazoa; phylum Chordata; class Mammalia; order Peramelemorphia; family Peramelidae; genus Macrotis; species Macrotis lagotis. The sequence continues at coordinate 197,981,601 of NC_133659.1, forward strand.
ATAAGGGTCTCATTATAGTTCCCCCTCAATCTACTATCTCCTCACTTGCTATTGCTGTTAGTGGCTCACCAGGACTCCCATCTTGGTTTAATTTTTTGACTCTTCCTTTTCCTCTAATATCTAATTAGTTACTAAGTCCTATTACTTCCCACTGCCACGATAGTAAAGACCTCCACTATCCTCCTCATGAACTATACCATCTCTCATCTCTCATACCACTGCAAAACTTATCTTTCTTAGCATAGTATAAGGGAAAGAGCTCTAAAATCTGACTTTGGTTTAAACTTTGAAACTTACTAGCTTTATGATGATAATATAGGATGCATAGATACCTGTAGGTAACCCAGGTCACACTTGACATACTGCAGCAGTGATAACCCATACTCATCTTAAGTTCTACTTTCCACAAATCTACAGAAATATAGACTATCTCTTATTTAATTAAATAGCAAAGGAATTTGTCCATGAGGTGGAACTACACTCAAGGTCATCGCACTTTAATCCAAACTATATGCATATCATAACACCATTTCTTTGATATAATGGTCTTCTTGGAGATTGAAGGACAACTCATTACAGCTACAGGGTGTTTTCAGTGTATATTCAATGAGCATAGGCAGGTTTCTCCTATGCAGTAATTCTACTGCCCATCAGAAGGTACTAAAAACTCTTTTTTTAGTCTTCTTTTTTTTTGTTTGTAATTACTCCTATCTCATGTTTGGCTAAGAATATATCTCTGTCTCGTAGCTGTGAAAGGTACATAATCTGTCTCTCTTCTATTTAATGTTAGGGTCATTTATCTGTTTAGAATGTATTGTGGAGTGGAGTGTAAAGTATTGGTCTAAGTATCATTTCTGACAGACTGCTTTCTATTTTTCTCAGTAGTTTTTTTTAATTGAATAAGTAGTTTTTCCTTACATAACTTGTATTTCATCAAACATTAGGTTTATGAGGAATCTTGCTTTTGAATCTTCCTTGTCTATTCTGTTCCACTGAACTCTATTTTTTTAAATCAATACCAAATGGTTTTAATAACTACTGCTATGATATATATTATATGAGGTCATCCTTCTTTTCATCAATTCCCTTGATATTCTAGATCTTTCAGGCAACAATTGCTTAGCAAACTTCCCACACCCATCTTCATTGGTTCTTATGCTGGGAGCACTAGGTGCTGGGTCTATGAGTATGACAATGGAAGATGACTGAAATAATAAAAGTTTTTATGGTTCCACTCCCATTTCATATCTGGGAGATTTTTAAGATTCATCTAATCTAGGTTTTACATTACATAGACAAACCACACTGTGGCCATATACTTGAAAGAAACTATCACCTGATAGTCTCCTCCAAAACTTCTTTTCAACCTATGGTTTGTGGAAAAGATTTTATGAATGGAATACCTGTCTGAATTCTGCCAGAATTGACTCTATATGTGATGGAGATTCCATCTGTCTGTCTGTCTGTCTGTCTGTCTGTCTCTCTCTCTCTCTCTCTCTCTCTCTCTCTCTCTCTCTCTCTCTCTCTCTCTCACACACACACACACACACACACACACACACACACACACACACACACACACACATATATATATATATCCCTTGGGACTGTGCCAGCTCTCCTTAGACTTCCTGATAGAGGACATTCACTCTCCTTTGTTTCTTCTAGCAGCTATGGCAGGTACACATAAATGGCAGTGAGACCATGTGTGTTCCTAGAAGAATCTGCAACTGGACTTCAAATTCATAACTTCTTATCCTTTCCCTAAGGAGGTCCAGAAAGGCCTATTGAAGGATGTGGGATTTGAATTTGCATTAGAAATAATTGGAGAATGACTGGGGGCACCTAGGTGGTGCAGTGGATAGAGCACTGGCCTTAGAGTCAGGAGGGCCTGAGTTGAAATCTGGCCTCAGACACTTAATAATTACCTAGCTGTTTGACCTTGGGCAAGTCACTTAACCCTATTTAATTGCCAAAAACCCATAAAAATGTGAAAATATAAAAATATGACAATGACCTGATTTTGAACAGGTAAGAAGAGAGTTCCTGGACAAGGAAGTTCCAACTGCTTCTTCTCCCAGATAGGTGACTTTAAAAAAATAGGCCAAAAGCATTTATCTTTTATCTTAGAAGAACTACAACACCTCTTGAGATTTTCAGCAAGGGATGCATTATCTTCATATATGTCTTAGAAACACTAATTTGGCTGCTATGTGGAGGATGGACTGGGTAGGGGTAGAATGGAAGCAAAGAAACTGATCAGAAGACTACAGTGATAATCTGGGCAAGTATCTTTGAGCAACAAAAATGGTGTTATTAGTGTGTACAACACATTTCATTTGGTTGTTTGCCCAAGGAATCCTATATTTTTATGCTAAAGCTGGACATTTATTGAATTCTCAGTTATAAAAGTCATTATTTTATAACTCAAACTTAAAAAAGCAAAAACATAAACATAATTTAAAAAATTAACAATTAAACTAATACTCTAATGCAGTGAGGCCCCACATATTGTGAAGGTTGTCTTCCTAACTGTGGGGGTCTCATCATACTGCAGAATATATTATCTCTGATTTCTTCTCCCTGCTACTTTTCCTCAAGGAAGATATGAAATCCTTCAAGGGTAGAGGAAGGAGGTTAGAGCCAAAGGCAAATGTTGTGTTCTCAGAGACAGCATGGATATTGATCTAGCTTTATATCAATCTATTCACAACTTATTTATCTGAGGCATATGATTTTCAAGTTTAATCCAACTTTTGATCACTGTTTCATTATTAGAGGAAGGAGGACCCCAAACTTTATATCCAAAGCTTACCTCCTTCCTTATCAAATATCAGTTCCACAATAAACACATAACAGATATCACAGAAATCCATATAGCCAAATCATAGCAAACAGGAATAAAAGATAGTATAATAGGAGACTATATACCAGACAATACAGAGTAGAGGAGCAATTATCCCACTGGAAGCAAGGTAACAGCTCACCCAGAGATTCCCAGATCTCACCCAAAGGGAAATTCTTGAATGTCTCTAGTGAAGTTAACTGGGGATGAGCATATAATAGAGTCTGACAGCTACTTTGCAGTCTTTTTCTTTAGCAACATAATGTAGGGTAAACAACTTTTATATTCTCTCTTGAAGTTAGAAGCCAGAACAGCCTGAAGTCTGAAGAGATTCAGTGACTTGAAGAAAGTTTAAAAATATGAAAGAGTTCTCCTGTGTTCTCCTGTCTTGCCACTCTCAGGACATTGACCTCCACCAATAAGGAAAGAATTCCATAACAATGGACTTTGGGATTGTGGCTACATAAAAAAAAAACAAACCACGTTGCAAAGATTTCCTTTTAATCAAGCCATCTCCCTTATTCCAAAATACTGAACAACCATCTTATCTTCTTGACTAAAAAAGCATTTTCCAACTATACCTTGTTATGAAGAACTAATTGGAAGTGTAGTTGAAGGACTGGTGATTAGAGATGATGCATCCTTTTATAACTTAAAATCCCAACTCTTAAAATTTCTTGCCCACATCAATCAGAGCTTTGTGGTTAAGATACGAAAAACAAAATGACCAGAGGAATCTAAGGGGAGAAACATGTTTAGCTGATTTTTCCTTTACCTGGCAACAGGGATGAGAAGGAGGAGAGTGGAATCTGATAGGAACTGGACTCTACTAATTAGATGTGCCGTCAGAATACAAAATAACAGCATAGAGAATTTGGAATTGTCCTTGAGGGATCCTGAACTAAAGACTATGGGTTATCGATTGTTAGACATTCCTTTTCTTTTTTCTTTTTGGCAAAGCAATGACATTAAGTGCCTTGACCAAGGTCACACAGTTAGGTAATTTCAACTCAGGTCCTCCTGGTTCCAGGACTCCAATGGCCAGTGTTTTATCCTCTGTACCACCTAGTTGCCTCCAAAATATAGTGGGCTTTTTTGGGGGGGATTTCAAGGCAATGGGGTTAAGTGATTTACCCAAGTTCTCACGGCTAAGTAATTATTAAGCATCTGAGGCTGAATTTGGACTGTGTCACCTAGATGTGGCTAGATATTTTTTTCAAGCAAGAGCCTTCTATAAAAATAAGAGGAAAATTGAATGAGAAGTAGAGGAAGAAATTAGGAATAGTGGCACTACCTACAACTTCTTCTGGAAATCCTCATACACCAATACCCCCAACCTCCTATGGACTCTGGATTCTGGGTAGCCCCATCTTGTTAAGAGGGCTACTATCCCATTAAATTGTGCCTAGGCATAAGTGCCCCATATATGCATTTGATTATATGGTAGTTTTGTGAGAGGGAAAGAGGAGATATTTCTGAGAGATGTTGTGGAGGTAGAATTAACAAGGCTCCACAACTGACTAAATGTGTAGGTATCAAGGATGACATCAAGACTATAAACCCCGGGCAACTATTTGGATGATGGTAATCTCAATAAAATCAGGTTATTTTTGAGGGAGAATGATTTTAAGGAAAATAAAATGAGTTCCATTTTGGAGATGTTGAATTTGAGATGCTAATGGGACCCTGGGGTGGTTAGAATTCAGGGAAAAAAATGAAGTGAATATATAACTTTGAGGAAAATCTACATGCAAGTAATAATTGAATATACAGAAACAAATGAGATTACCACAGTGGTGTAGAAGAAGGGGGTCCAGGACAGAGTGGGAGTAGGTAGATGGTAGATGGTAAATAAGGGGGAGTAGGTAGATGGTTCAGTAAAGGAAAATGACAAGTTATAGTCGGACAGATAGCAGAATAGAGCAAGATTACAGATGCTAAAGGCGGAGAGAGTATCAAGGAGAATGAGATCCTGGTTGAAAGTATCAAAAGTGGCAGAATTTAAGTAGGAAGGAGATTGAATATAGGGTATTTATATTCTAATCATATGGTGCTTAAAAATCCAAATGTGTGTGAATGTCCATGATAGTCCTGGATGCCTATTTAGTTGACCAAAGTCCAAAGCCTTAAAGACTTAGCTATTCTTGGATGGAAGGAAGAAGATTCTTTTCTTGGGGTTAAGCTAAAACAAACAGCAAGGATTTGATTAAAACTTAATTATGCCTTAGTAATCATGAAATTAAGGATAAGGGCTGACTTACTGGAGAACAGTAGTCTGAACTGGAAATCCTGCTTATTGACTATGTGCATTACTAGTCTTTTCTCATTTTCCTGTTGAAAATCTTTCAAGGTCCAACTCAGACACAACCTCCTCCTTGAAGTCTTCCCTTATCCTCTCAGCTGAAAATGGACTCTCATTTTCTCACAGTATTTTATCTGTACTCTTTTCCTTTATAGTCTGCCTTGTATTAGGATTATTTGTGTATATGTTTTGGTCTTAATTGATAATCTTGCAAGTAGAGGCTATGTCAATTCATTTTTGCATGCCTTATACATATAGCAGCTAGGTGGCAAAGGGAATAAAGTACTGGAGACTGAGTCAGGGAGACCTTTAGACACTTTAGACACTTAATAGCTGTGTGACTGGATAAATTACTTAACCTTGTCTACTTAGGTTTCTTCATCTGTAAAAACAGATTAAAATATCACCTATGTTCCAGTGTTGTGAGGAAAAAGTAAGATATCTATAAAGCACTGGGCAATTTTAAAGTAACTATGTAAATGCTATTATTAGAAATACTATTCTGGAATTTCTTAAGGAAAGAGCAATGCCTAGTACAGCTTCACACAAATCAAGTACTTAAAACCTTATAAGTGGAATATATAAGATTCTTGAAGGAAGGGGTTCTTTGGTTTTTGTTTTTATATATTCAGTATGATTGAATCTGCTGCTTGTGTTATACTTCTCTGGGATCAAACTTTATTCTTTTAGTAGAATAGATGAGGTGGTTAATAAAAGGTTAAAATGAATTGTAGGAATCATTTTTCAGTTTCAATAACCATTTTATTAAGCTCCTGTGTAAAAGAACCCTTCATTAGCCTGAGTTGAAAATCCTGGCTCTGTTGATTTTATTAACTGTTGAGTATCAGTGTATTTTCTAGACCTCAGTTTCTTTTTCTGTAAAGTGAAGGGGTAGGTAAGATCTTCCATTTCCACTTCCTTCCAGCACTCAATTCTCAATACCAGTGCCAACCCAATTCTGAAAAATTAAGGTGAAAAAAAAAATACAACTTGTGCCCTGCTCCTAAGCAGAGCAGATGCATAGAACATCTCACGCAGGAACACTCAACTACTCTTGGGGTTTTCTCTACTTAGAATATTTCTCCAAAAGGCCTATCTCTTTCTCCCATCCGCTTTTCGGTTCACTTTTGTACACTGTCTCCCCCCATTAGAATGTGATCTCGTCGACCGCAGGTGCAGTCCTTAGTTGATTATGTGGAATATATATAATGAAGATTTAATAAAGGTTTCCTCTCCTCCTCCTTCCCCTCCCCTCCCTCCCCCTCCCCCTCCCTTCCCCCTCCCCTCCCCCTCCCCCTCCTCCTCCTCCTCCTTCTCCATTTTTTCCTGCTTCCTTCCTAAGCCCAGTAGCGGCAATTTTCCTTAAATTGCTCCCGGGAGGTTCTTCTCCAGCCTCTCCTCGCCCCAGCCCCATCAGATCCGAGCAGCTCACTCCGTTAATTGGCTGAACTCTGCAGAACGCCTTCTCTCTTTCTGATTGGGTCTTCGTCCGGGAGCTGTCCATCGACCGCGACTTGTAGGATTATGATTGGAAGAAGGATCGGGCATTCTCAGAGCTTCCTTCTGTCACCTTGGTTGCAAGGGGCCGGGCCAATCATTATCGCTCCGGTTGGCTTATTTTCTCCGTCATTCACGATGCCACGAGTTTATTGGGTTTTAAAGCTCGCAAAGAAGGACAGCGATTGGTTGCGCGTTGGTCCCGCCTCTGCGCTAGTTCTTTGGGGTGGGCCCCAATTGATCCGGGAGGCTCAGAGTCCTAGAAGTAATTTGGTCAGAATCCGATTAATGTTGGGGTTCCGTGCCTAAACCCCTAGGGTTGGGCTGCTCGGTTTCCATGTTCCAGTTGTCTCAGTGGGCAGAGAAAGTGAGTGACAGGCCAGCGGCCCAGAGAGAATGGTCCCACTAGATAGTCCCTCCTCCTCCTCCTCTGGGGTGGGGCGGGGGGACGCGAGGACTGGGAAGGGTTTGGCCTCCTTTGGTATCTGGGAGCCCCTCCTCCCTCTGCAGGTCCCTAGTCACTTGCAGGGACGTGTTGCGTAACTGACCTTGACCTTGGTACCAAGAGGTGATGACCTTTGAGGTCGAAACTCACAAGTCACTTTAACGTGGAAGTAAGTATGTGTGTGTATGTATACATAACCATAACTACCATATATCCATGGCGTGTGTGTGTGTGTGTGTGTGTGTGTGTGTGTGTGTGTAAAATATACACAGTGGATATGTTATGTGTGTACACAACACATATTGTATATATAAACACCAAAATTTATTTAAATTAAAATATATACCTATACCTATTTTGTTTTAGAATAACACGGTGGGGTAAAATAGTGGATAAAGAGTAATGTTTTGACTCGTGATTGATTTTAAATGAGACAGAATTGCACAAAATTCTCAGTCATGGAAGTCCAGGAGCAGAACAAAAGTCAAGAAGATTTAGGTGATGATGGTCCAGGATAAAGTAGATGACACAAAGTGCCTACTTCAGTCATGTCTTCATGACCCTTAAACAGATTGGTTTTTTTTCACCCATTCTGTTTGGGGGAAGTGGGGAGAATCTTCACATACCGAGTAGAGATAGCCCCCTAATTCACTGGCTAGGTTTGGGGTTTATTGGTTACCTCAACCTGGTTTGGCTGCATGCCAAGATAGTTTTATCAGTATAAAACTGTACCTGTTATACAGCTGCTTGGAGCCACAGGTGAGAGTTGGGGAACAGACAGACACCAAAAGTGGATAATAGGTGGAGGGCTCAGCAAACCCTCACACCAAAGGTGCTAGTCCTCCTTGAACCCTATATTCACATACATTTACACACATATAAATGTATATATACAATAATGCAATATATATATATTGCATATATATACAATATATGCAATATATATATTGCATATATATACAATATATATGCAAAATATATATATATATATATATATATATATATATATATATATATATATATACAATCATACAATAAATGGTCAAGGTCTGCCTTTTCATTCTCCCTGCACCCTACCTCCTGCATGGAGAACAGGGAAAAAATCCATTATAAACATCAATCAAAACACAATACCTCATTGGCCATGTCCCCCCCCCCCCCCCCATTTGACTCATTTTATATAGGGATCTTTGATCTCTATCAGGAGGTGGTTAGCATGTTTCAATATTAGCCCTCCTGGTTATTTCTCTAAAACTTCTCAATCATATCCCTTCACAGTTATATACTCAAATTTGTTTATCTATTTCTCAATTTATGGCCTATCCCCTCAATGTCCCATTCTTTGCCATCTCAAAGAAAGGTGTAACTAGTTTTGTATGTTCTTAAAGTTTGTTTTGCTTAGGAGTAATTCCTCCCTTAATTTGCCCTACCTTTATTTTCCCCTTCTCCCTTCTCTCTTTTCCCCACTATTTTGTTTGAGTGAAATGTATTTCTGTACACAACTCTCTCTCTCTTTCTGTCTCTCTGTCTCTGTCTGTCTGTCTGTCTGTCTGTCTGTCTCTCTCTCTCTCTCTCTATATATATATATATATATTATATATGTATATACTTCATTCTTTTGACCAGAGAACAACGTTCAAGTGTCAGTAGGTTATTCCGTCTGTCCCTTCTTATTTGTATAAATATCTACTTTTGTACCCACATTATGTGAGATAATTATTTTCCCTAACCTTCCTTTTTTCTCTTTCCCCTCCCCCATTCCTCTCCCCTTCTTTCCTTTCTTTTCTTAAGTTCAAAATATAACAGAATCACTCTTAGATCTTATCTAATTAGACTCCCTATATGAATAATGACTTCAGAGGGGACAGATATATTGTCTCCCCATATTTGAATATAAGCAGTTTATCTTTTGGTCCTTTATTATTGTTCATTTATGCTTACCTTTCAATGTTTTTATTCCTTCTATGCAACTGTGGTCTTTTCTTTTTTTATCAGAAGTACCTAGGGGGTGGCTAGGTGGCACATGGATAGAACACTGGCCCTGGAGTCAGGAGTACCTGAGTTCAAATCCGGCCTCAGACACTTAATAATTACCTAGCTGTGTGGCCTTGGGCAAGCCACTTAACCCCATTTGCCTTGCAAAAACCTAAAAAAAAGAGAAATATCTGGAAGTCCTCTATTTCATTAAAGGTCTATTCCCCACCCTGTGGTATTATACTTATTTTTACTGGGTAAATTATTCTTGGCTATAAGCCCATAACCTTTGCCTTCTGAAATATCGCATTTCAAGTTCTCCACTTTTTTAAGTGTAGTTGCTAAATTGTGTGTGATACTGACTGTGACTCCTTGCTACTTGAATTTTTTTCTTTCTGTCTTCTTACAATATTTTTTTCTTTGAGGTAGAAGTTCTGAATTTTGACTTTGATGTTCCTAGGAATTTTCATTTTAGGGCTTCTTCCAGGAGTGGACTGGTAGTTTCTTTCCATGTGCACTTTACTCTGGTTCTGAAGGACTTGTGGACATGAGCCCAGTTGCATTATTTCTTTTTGCCATCTTGGTCCTCAATTTCGCACTTAGTACTAGCAATAAAAAGACAGATTGGATACATAGGACTTGCTCTCATGGAGCAAACAGATTATTACTAATATAGTGCTGTAAGATTTACAAATCATGTCTCTCATTTGATCATCATAGCAACCCTGGGAAGTAGGTGCTATTATTATCTCCATCATGAAGGTGAGGAACCTGAGACAGACAAGTTAAGTGACTTGTCCAAGGTTACACGCCTACTAAGTCTGATGCCATTGTTTTCCTGACTCCAGATTCTGCCCTTTATCCGCTGCAAAAACACAATGAATGAAAAAAAGAATTTGTTATACATTTAATATGAGCAAAAGCACTGAAGCTACAGAAGGAAAAAGACATTTTCGGATCTCATATTCTAATGGGAGAGACATCACATATAGGTTTCAGTTGGAAGAAAGCTGGACAGTGCATAGCACTTCAAATGAGATCATTGCAGTTTCAATTAATAGTGTCAAGGATTTTGGTGACAAGAACTATATGGGGGTCTTCAGTAACTGTGTCTGCAGGTTCTAAAGGGGTGGTGACTCCCAAGAAGGGTCACAAACAAGGTCTAGGGGATGCTATCACTCCCATGTCTCTGGGATTTACCTGCTCCTCTAGTAGTTATGAAGGTGTGTAACCCGCCTCTTCCCCCACCCCAACTGAACACACCCTTCCATCCTCCTATAGCCCCTCCCCCTCACCTCTCCTCCCAAATGATTTGTCACTTTAGGAAAAACTGTGGGGCCCAGGCAAAAAACAGTACATAAGTAGCTGCTTCTGCAATTTGCTTTGTAACTAGGGACAAGTCACTTCCCCTCTGGGCCACATTTTCCATGTATCATATTCTGTGATTCCATGGACACAAATAACTATGGTACAAGGAAGCATGAGATAAGTGCCAAGGAGAGGCCCAGGCAAAGGAATATTTTAAACTGGAGGATGGAAAGATTAAACTCGTATCTGTTGTCTCAGAAGGACAGCTCCCCCTTTTTCTGTAAGGGAGATTCAGTATTTATAGTCTAATGATCCATGCCTTCATTAGCCTGGGGGAACATTAGCTAGGCTAAACAGTGCCTGTGAATTTCACTAAATTCAAGGGGGGGCAGGGAGTGAGATTCTGTTGGTGGAGGGTGGTGCATGTGTGGAAAGCAAGGGAGGGAAAGAAACCAGTAGGAGTTAGAAAAAAATAGAGGTTCATTTATTAGGACTGATAGGATGCACAGACAGTTATTTGTCTCAGGTATGATTCAGCAATGTGTACAATTATATTTTGTGGTTCTTATTGAAAGTGAAGGAAAGATATCTCTGGTTCAGGGTTCTGTATGTCACCAACTTTTGAATATTTACTGTGTACAGAATACTTTAGCTTCATCCATCTTCATTTATATAGTACCTTAACCCTTAGAAAACTCATTGTGGATATATAATGTTCTTATCATTTATCATTTCTGTGCAGTAGACAGATTGCCCAAACCCAGACATGTATAATATTTGGAGGCAAGAGAGCTCATAATGAAAGTATTGAAATATAATATATAATATATATAAATGCTCATATGTATATATATATATATAGTTTATAAAAATTTTTAAAGCATATACAAAGTTTATAAAGAATTTGTAAATGCTTGTAAATTTTATAATTGTAATATAAATAAAAATATAAAATTGATGCAATTTTATAAACATAATATAAATACAAATTGATATAATTTTATAAATCCATGTAAATTCTGTTTTCTGATCAGATATCTAGGGTTTTATGGGGTTTGGAGTTTTTTTTTTTTGGTAATGTCAAATCTCGTAGTGGTTTCATTTTCTAACCTTAGCCAATGAGCACAAAAACTTTGCTCCTGTTTTGAAAACATTGTGTTATATTATTGTATATTTGATAAATTACATATTTTGCAAATTTATATTTTATTTTATTTATTTAAATATAAGTACAAATTTATATATTTTCACTTCAGTGCTAGAGTATTATTAGGGTCTGGTTACCTATTCCAGTTCACCCGACTTAAGCAAAGTTCCATGAAGCTAGGACCCTGGAATAATTTGTAGAGGTAGGTCTTAATAGTTGTGGCACCTATAGAAATTGGTAAAAATTCTGTCTAAAATCATTGAGCTCCAAATGAATCTGTATTTGGCTAGTTTGATCATAGCAACTTTTCCTACCTTCCCATCCCATGGGAAAAAACTTTCTATGCTTTTGAATATACCACATTAAGAATTGAGGTTTCCATGACTCTCTTTGAAGAGAGTGAATGATTGACTACTGTGTAGGTATTATTGTTGACATATGGTAATTTTGTCATATTTTCTCATATAACTATTACAATTTTGGCCATGTTTCAAACTTTAATTAGTCTTGCTTTGTTATCAGTACCTTGGATTCAATTATCATCTCTTGCATATGATTCTTAGATCTATTGATATTGTCCTAATCTGTCTCCTAATCTCTAGCTCATCATCAATTGGTTATTGGACATATCTAACTAAATATCCCATAGACATCTTAATCTCAACAGGCAACTAGATGGTACAGTGAATAGAACACTGGCCTTGGAGATAGGAAGACAGGAGTTCAAATCCAACTTCAGACACTTGCCATCTACTAGTTGTGTGTGACCTTGGGCAAGTCACTGTACCCTGATTGCCTTACATCCAGGGCCATCTTCAGTTGTCCTGATTCATATCTGACCACTGGACCCAGATGGCTCTGGAGGAGAAAGTGAGGCTGATGAGTTAGCACAGTACCCCCTCATTCAAATCCAATTCATGTACTTGTCATGATTTCACTTCTTCTGATGTCATGGTCTTCTTCAGGAATGAAGGACAAACATCATCATAATCTCAACATGATTAAGAATACTGTGGCTAGGTGGATCAGTGGATAGAGCACTGGTCCTGGAGTCAGGAGTACCTGAGTTCAAATCCAACCTCAGCCACTTAATAATTACCTAGCTGTGTGGCCTTGGGCAAGCCACTTAACCCCATTTGCCTTGCAAAAACCTAAAAAAAAACCTACTCATCATCTTTCCCTCTTTCCCTTTTCAGACTTCTGGATAAAATATCACCTATGTTCCAGTGCTGTGAGAAGTACCACCCATTGCTACTATGTTATTATCCTCAAATATAAAGTCTTCTGGCTTTTAAAAAATCTTCACAACCTTGCCTCTCCTTATCTTTCCAGTCTTCTTTCATTTCACACTCCTCTATGTACTCTATCATCCAGTGATACTGGTTTTCACCAGTATCACTTAAAGGTACTTAGTACCTTTTCAATGGTTGTTTTCCTATGCCTGGAAAACTTGTTCCTCCTCTCTGTCTCCTGGTTTCTTTCAAGATAGCTCAAATTTCATTTTCTATCAGAGGTATTTCCTAGTCCCCCTAATACTAATGTCTTTCCTCTGTGATTAGTTCTAATTTACCCTATATATGATAAATATGTACATATTTGTTGCTTATGGTCTCTATTAGAATGCAAGCTCCTTGAGAATAGGGACTTTTTTTTTACCTTCTTTGGATCCTCAATGTTTTATGTCAAGCTTGGCCCAGAATAAGTGATTAATAAGTGCTTGTTGTTGATGATGATGATGATGATGATGATAGGTACAGTTATTCCATTTTTTATTGAATAGCATATGATCTGGCAAAAATTGACAAATTAAATTTTTTAAAGACTTCATCTATTTTATGATTAAATCCACCATGAAATTAGAGAATGTTTCTATGAAAAACTATATTATAGGGTCAGAGCTTTGTGTTCAGAAGGAATAAAGATGTTCATTAGCTCATTAAAATATTGGGGTTCAAAAATAGGAATTTGAGACCTAGCTGCAATACTTACAAATGAACTTTTATTTTACTTTCTTGAGTCTTAGTCACTTCATCTATAAAATGGGATAAATATTACTTACTTCATGAAGTTATTTTGACTAATTTCTTTTAAACCTTAAGGGGTTTTATATATATATATATATATATATATGTATATATATAGATATATGTGAGCTATTATTATTCACATATGCATTAAAATATTTGTGTCATATATTTTTCAGCTTTTGAATTATTAAAGTTTAGCCTAAGGTAGATCTGTAAATAAATGTAACTGCTTTACATATTTCAAAGGATCTAATCCCTTTGAAACCATATACTTCCCTGGAAGGCACTTCTCTAAGTTGACTCTTAGAGTAATTGGAGATGAATTATTAAAAAAAATTGCCAGTCTACTCTGAAAATAACTGTTTGACTAATGTGATAAGATTTTTTTTTCTGGTTTGTCTGTATTGCTTTCATTTATTTGAAATAGCAAGGCACATCCCTAATTAGAGCATGCCAAATTTAACTGACATAAACTTTAGCCCCAGTGATTAACTAATTTCTGACTCAGCTTTATTACCTCTATTTCCCTTCGATGAGTATGTCAAGTAACTAGATATAACTCCAATGTTAATGGTTAATTTGCATATTCTAATGTTACTCTCAGTGTTACTGAACAGTTTATAATTTTATCTGATATGAGTTTCCCTTTCTGTTTTCTGTTCATTGATGTGTAAATCTTTACCTTCTTTTCTGCCAGCTGTAAAATTTTGTTGTATCCATCCTGGTGACATAACCAGTATCTATGTAATATTCTTCATACTGAGTCTTAGAGCCCATTTGTTTTTGTGAACCATGGATTTATGTCCTATAGATGTAATAAATCAGTTATTTAAAATATTTCTACATGTGATAAATATGATTAGCAACAATACCTGTCAAGGGATTTTTGGACAATGTTTATGTCATTAGCAAAACTATGGTTTGATTTTGGCCATGTTCCCTATTTAGGTTTCACTATGGAGATAATGGATTATAAACATATCTTATAAATAATCTTTACAAGTTCCATTTCAGTAAATAACTTTCCAACATTATCATGAAAAAAAATCAAGGATTTGACATTCCTGTGCAGTTTTGTGAGAAATGTATTCTTGAATTTTAGCTTCATTATTTTGATCCCTGGATTATGCCCTGAGTATGTCAAATCAACTTTTATCCTTAATAGCTTTTTTACGGAATTCATGTAATCATTAAGATTTTTAAATATTATTATTCTTTTTCCTAGAAAAGTCTCTAGAAAGGATAGCATTTTCCTCTTCTAAAAGAGGAGTGTGTCAGAGTGTATATAGAATTCTGAGAGTGGCTCCTCCTATAACCACATCTCCATCTTTCAGATAAACATTATTTTGCTCTCTGTTTCCAATGGCTTCTACCTTGAATAGGTTGTATGAGAGCTTTTTTCTTTTTTTTTTATTAAACATATTATTTGAGTTTTACAATCCCCCCCCCAATCTTACTCCCCCCCTCCCCATGGAAAGCAATCTGTCAGTCTTTACTTTGTTTCCATGTTGTACATTGATCAAATTGAGTGTGATGAGAGAGAAATCATATCCTTAAGGAAGAAACAAAGTATAAGAGATAACAAGATCAGACAATAAGATATGGGTTTTTTTTTAAATTAAAGGGAATAGCCCTTGAACTTTGCTCAAACTCCATGGCTCTTTATCTGGATACAGATGGTGCTCTCCTTTGCAGACAGCCCAAAATTGTTCCTGATTGTTGCACTGATGGAATGAGTGAGTCCTTCAAGGTTGAACATCACCCCCATGTTGCTGTTAGTGTATACAGTGTTTTTCTGGTTCTGCTCATCTCACTCAGCATCAGTCCATGCAAATCCCTCCAGGTTTCCCTGAAATCCCATCCCTCCTGGTTTCTAATAGAATAGTACTGTTCCATGACATACATATACCACAGCTTGCTAGGCCATTTCCCCAATTGAAGGACATTTACTTGATTTCCAATTCTTTGCCACCACAAACAGGGCTGCTATAAATATTTTTGTACCAGTGATGTTTTTACCCTTTTTCATCATCTCTTCAGGGTATAGACCCAGTAGTGGTATTACTGGATCAAAGGCTATGCTCATTTTTGTTGCCCTTTGGGTGTAGTTCCAAATTTCTCTCCAGAAAGGTTGGATGAGTTCATAGCTCCACCAACAGTGTAATAGTGTCCCAGATTTCCCACAACCCTTCCAACAATGATCAGTATCCTTTCTGGTCATATTGGCCAGTCTGAGAGGTGTGAGGTGGTACCTCAGAGAAACTTTAATTTGCATTTTGTATGAGAGCTTTTTAATGCAATGTTCAATGCTGACATACCTCCAATGTGATCCTATTGCCAGTGTGTCACTATAATTTTTTGAACTGATGTGTTAAATTTAGTCAATGCTTGAATATTTATATGAAGTTTGACCTAGCCTCTCCCATCATTTGAATAAAATAGAAAAAAATGAAAAATTATTATGAAAAATGACTCCTGAAAAGAAATGGAAAGCCAATATCTAGTTTCATGCTAATGAAACCAAAGACATATTTATACTAGACAAAAATAGACAAGAATACTGAAAAAGAAACTAGCTACTAATAATTAGTATCACATCTGCTCCATTATAAAAATATATTAAGCTGTATTTAGAGTATTCATTGTAATTATGATTCATCTAATTTTTTGTTATCTTCAAGATTTTATGAAAATCAATTGTAACAATTTGTGAGTTTTATATGGATTAATTAAAACTTCTGTACTTTAAAACTAATGAAATCAGCTTATTTTAAAAAGTAAAAAATATAAATATATTAACTTCATACTCTTGATAGGTGATCAGAGCAAAATCATACTCTTGTGAAGTCATTATTTCCAGAACATACTGTTAGATACAAGGTATTTAAAAATTTATTAACTAAACATGTTTGTTTGAAATGAAATTGCTTGTTTTTATTGACAGTTTTCAGATTTTTCAGACTTTCCCTTTGTCAATCAATAACAAAGTAAAGGCTGTTCCTAGGTACTGAGGATAGGAATACAAAGAATGAAGAAGTCCCTATTCTCAGTATCTTCTAAGTGGCCTATCTTCCACTCTGACCCATTCTCTACTTAGCTGCAAATGACTTTGTCACTCCCCTGTTTAGTAAACTTTGGTGTCTCTCTAAGCTTCCAGAAATAAATATTTTTTTTGGCACTTAAAACCCTTCACAATCTCACTCCAGTTTAATGTCTTAGTCAATCAATTGAAAATCATTTGTAGTAAATTTAAGATGTACCAAGTTCTTTGTGAAGAAAAGAACATCAAGACAAAAAGTGAAGCAGTCATTGCCCTCAAAAAACTTATATTCCAATTGAGGCACAAACTTATAGACTTACTAGTATACACAGAAAATACATAGACAGATAGTTTTGGGTCATAGTACACTCCCAGGTGGAAGGGAGGAGAACTAGGAAAGAATAATTAAGGTGTTGCTTCACTGGGTCATGAAGGAGGCAAGTATTCTTAGAGACAGAGAGAGCTCAGGGAGGAAGCACACTGTAAGCATAAGGGAGAGTTAGTACAAAGGCATACTTGAGCAATGGAGCTGTTCCTGTGCAAAACAGGGAAAAGACCAATATGCCTGGATTCCAGAGTGTAGAGGGGAGTAATATGTAAAAAGACTGAAAAAATATGAAACAACCAGGGCATGTAGTTAATTTTTTTTCTGTTCATTTGTTTTTAGTCTTTGTGATCCCATTTTGGATTTTCTTGGCAGAGATACTATTTGCTATTTTCTTCTCCAACTCATTTTACAGATGAGGAAACTGAGGCAAATTGGGTTAAGTTAAATGCCCAGGGTCACACAACTTATAAGTTCTTGTGGCTAGATTTGAACTCAGGAAGATGATTGCAAACCCGATGTTCTATCCAGTGTGCTACCTAGCTGCTCCTTAAAAGTTAAAGAGCTTGGGGTGGCTAGGTGGCTCAGTGGATAGAGCACTGGCCCTGGAGTCAGGAGAACTTGAGTTCAAATCTGGCCTCAGACACTTTATAATTACCTAGCTGTGTGGCATTGGGCAAACTACTTAATCCCACTGCCTTGCAAAAAAAAAAACACTTGGAAAAAAGTTAAAGAGCCATTAGAGTTTTGTTGAGTATATGTTAGATCAGATGGTAACATGATCAGATTTATACCTTGGCAACTTAATGAAGGATAGATTGGAAGAAGAATAGACTTGAATGAGGGAGATCCACCAGAAGGCTATCATAGAAGGACAAGTAAGGGATGATGAAGGACTGAACTAAGGTGATGGCTATGTGAATGGAGACATGGGGATGTTTATGACAGAGTTGTAGAGATACCTACCACAAGACTTGACAATTGATTGGATATCTGAGTTGAGGAGTTGGGGATGACCCTGGGATTGTGAACTTGTTTAGACGCTGAGTTTGAGGCACTTATGGACATTCATTTTGAATGGGCAGTAGGCAATTGGTGATGCAAGGCTAGAGCTAAGGGGATAGTCCAGACCTGTATAATATAAAGGTGAGAATCATTTCATAGAGATTATAATTAAACTCAAGGGAGAGAAGGTGATCACCAAACGAGAAGGAATAAGAGGAGCCTTGAATTTCTTTTATCCAGACTCTGTGTTTGAAAATTTGATGGTTATCTTTGATGCTTCCTTCTTCCTCATTCTTTCTATCTTCTCATTTACCAAGTTCTGATAATTCTACCTTTGTAACATATTGCATCTGTGATTTGCTCTCATCCTTCCCATTGTCCCCATCCAAGAACAGGCTCTTATTACCACTCAGAGTATCTCAATAGCCTCTTTTTTATTTTTTAACTAAAAAAATTTTTTTTTATATTTTTCAAGGCAATGGGGTTAAGTGGCTTGCCCAAGGCCACACGGCTAATTATTAAGTGTCTGATGTCGGATTTGAACCCAGGTATTCCTGACTCCAAGGCCGGTGTTCTATCCATTGTGCAACCTAGCCGCCCCCATAGCCTCTTTTTTTAAAGTAACTTTTTTAATGTTATCTTTTGTTTTTCTATATCATGATCATTTCCCCTAATATTCCTCCTTCTTTCCCTTCAGAGAGCTCTCCCATTTAACAAAAAGTATTTTTTAAAAGACAAAAATAGAAAAAGAAGAATAAAAAAATCAGTACAGCTGGTCATTGCATGTCTGGAAATATGTGCAATATACAACATTTGTGGACTTCTCACATCCAAGTGATGGGTGAGTGTATTCTCATATCTCTTCTTTCAAGTAATGCTAGTTCTTTATAATTTTGCTATATTCACTTTTGATTTTTTTTTTGTGCTGTTCTTTCTGTTTGCATTTCTGTATACTGTTTTCTTGGCTCTACTTATTTTACTCTGCTTCAGTTCAAGGAGACCTTTTCATGCTTCTCTATTCATCATATTCATCATATCTAACAGCAAAGTAATATTACATTTCACTAATGTGCTGTACTTTATATGTTACCAATTGATAAGTATTTTTTACTATCATAAAATGATAATTTTTTGGTGTATATGGAGAGGAGTAGCCCCTTAATAGGCCTTCATGTCCCTTCCTGCCCAATCCATTCTCCATAAAAATGCCCGATTAATTTTCCTTACCCTTGATCTGATAATTTAACTAGTCTGCCCCCAAATCTTTAATGGTTCCATATTGCCTACTGAGTTAAATTCTAACTCCTTTGCATGATAATCCAGGTTCCTACAATCTGACAACTGCCTTTTAAGGCTTAAATTATATTTCCTTTTAGTTTACATTTAAACAAGATTAAACCAAAGAATACCAGGACTATTGATCAGAAAAGATGGGATAGTAGTGATGAACATAGAAAAGAATGAACTCTTTGCTTTAATTTTGCTTCTATTTTCTCTACCAAGGAGATAAATATTTGAATTGGAAAGGGAAGAATAATAATGGCTAATGGAGATTTGAAAACTAAGATAAATATAGAGATGTATCTGGGCAGCTAGGTGGCAGAGTAGAGCACAGTCCTTGGAGTCAGGAGGACCTGAGTAAAAATTTGACCTCAGATTCTTGATACTTACCAGCTGGCACTCTGTGTACTGTGATGTCACCCAGATGGCCCTAGAGCCTTCTAGTTCATCTTATAATAAAAAACCAGACTGTCATCTGCAACTTTCCCAACAAATAACTGTATAGTCTTTGTTTGAAAATCTGAAGTGAGGAAAAATTTGCTACCACCAGATATAACCAATTCTGTACAGTTCAAATTGCTAGGAAGTTTTTCTTCCATCTGTTTATTTGCAACTTCACTCACAATTTCTAGTTCTTTTCCTTGGGGTGAAGAAAATTAGCCCAAGTGGCAACCTCTCAAAAATGAAAGACAATAAACATTAGGTCATTCCTGTACCCCACCCTTTAGACCTTTTCTGTAGCCTAAATACACATCTGTTGGCTTTTTAATCCATGATCTTGAGACCTTTCACCTTGGTCATCTTTCTTGAGATGTCCAACTTATCAGTGTGTAATTAAAAATGTGACACTCATAACCGAATGCAATATTCTAAGGATATCTAATGGATCCTGTTTGCCATATTAGTTGTCAAATCCAGTGTTGTGCCTTGTTATTCAGTCATTCAGTTGTGTACAACTTTTCATGACCCTATGGATCATAGCATATCAATATTCTCTCTGAGGTTTACTTAGCAAAGATAATGGAGTATTTTGCTATTTTTTTTCCTCCAGTGGATCCAGGCAAACCATGTTTTATGTTTTATTGTAGGGAAATATGTTTTATTGTAGGGAAGCTAGATGGCACAGTGGATAGAGTGCCAAATCTTCCTGAGTTCATAATATCTGACCTTAGACTAGCTATGTGACCCTGAGTAAGTCACTTAATCTTGTTTTTTTTTTTTTCACTTCTTCACTTGTAAGATAGGTTGGAGAAAGAAATGCTAAAACACTTCTTTGTCAAGAAAACCTTTAATGGGGTTGCAAAGAATTAGACACCTCTGAAAAAATGCTTGAACAATATGTTTTATTATATTTTTATTTATTTTGTCAAATATTTCATAATTAAATTTTAATCTGCTTCAGGCCAACTGCAGACTGCGTGGGTGTTTGATTCCTCTGGCCTGGATCTTTCAGTGATAGAGAAGTCAAATGCTATTATTACTAAATTTTTTTGGCCATGATCTCTTAGTACTTGCTTTAATTTTTTTTTTCTCTCAGTACATTGTGTTCATTGCTAGGATGACAGTATTCAACCAAAGCTTTTTAGTTGTTAAAGCAAGCATTTGATTGCTTGCTGGCATGTGATCTGCTATTTTCAGCATGATTTGTCATTCCATAATACCATCCACAACCTGTGCAAAGTGTTCCATGATCTTCTTATATAAGCTTTCAGAGCCATTTCCTCTAATAGCTTCTGCCAGACTGAGATAGCTACTGAGCTCTTTAGGCAACTGGTGAAGTAGAAAAAGTCCTCCAGGGGGTACAAACACAGTCAAATGCCAGCTTCCTTTTATTCAATCCTTCCTCCCACCAAGAGGGAAAGCACAGCAGCTCCTCAATAATCAGCCAGCATCAGAGGAAAATTAAATATCTTCCTAAATTTCTCTGGACATCTCAACATACTTATTAGTCATTTGAGGCCAAACCTACTAAAAATGTCAACTTCTTCTGTGAGACTTTAATTTTCCTGCATGTTTCCTATATTTATTGGCAGGATTATTCCCAAACAGTATTATATTTATGAAAATGTCTGGTTGACTGAATATGAGATAGTCAATAAGAAGGTTTTCTTATAGGTCTTTAGCTTTATGGTACATGATGAAATTTCAGGATAGTTATTACAGTTTTCTTTCCTGTTCTTCAATCATTAAGTTGTGTGTCTGATTCTTAGTAACCCTGTGGACCATGGCATACCAATACTGTCCAAAGAGTATTCTTTTTTTTTTTTTTTAAGATTTTTGCAAGGCAAATGGGGTTAAGTGGCTTGCCCAAGGCCACACAGCTAGGTAATTATTAAGTGTCTGAGACCGGATTTGAACCCAGGTACTCCTGACTCTAAGGCTGGTGCTTTATCCACTATGCCACCTAGCCACCCCTCATAGAGTATTCTTGGCAAAGGTATTGGAGCAATTTTACCAATTCTTTCTCCAGCTCATTTTATAGATGAAGAAACTGAGGCAGGATCAAGTGACTTTCCCAGGGTCACATAGTAAATATCTGAGACTGGATTTGAACTCAGGTCTTTGAGTCCATGTCCAGTGCTCTATCCATTGAGCCATCTAGTTACTCCAAGGCTCTTTTTTTTGTTTGTTTTAAGGACTGTGTTTTTTCCTCAGTAGGTCCACAAAATTGTATTGTGTCCCAAATGAATCTCTTTGGTGTACACTTTTTTTTGTAGTTTAGAAGGTCTTCCCAGGGCAGCTAGGTGGCGCAGTGGATAGAACACTGGCCCTGGAGTCAGGAGTACCTGAGTTCAAATCCGGCCTCAGACACTTAATAATTACCTAGCTGTGTGGCCTTGGACAAGCCACTTAACCCCATTGCCTTGCAAAAACTAAAAACAACAACAAAAGAAGGTCTTCCCATATTTTTTTTCCTTAATGCCATCTAATAGAATAACAGAATTTGAGTTGGAATGGACCTCAGTGAACTTCTAGTCTAACTCAGGGCACAAAATAAATCTTTTCTGCTAGATATCTGAAAATGGTGAATGGAACATCTCCAATGAGGGGAAAGCTATGTTCTGAGACAGCTTATTCCACTCTGGAAATAGTTCTGCTCATTAGGGAATTTTTCCTGACATTCAGTCAATATTTGCCTCTTGGTAACTTCCTCCCATTGCTCCTTCTTCTACCCTCTGAGACCAGACAGAACAAATCTAATTAATCCCCATTCCACATGACAGTTCTTTTATTCCTTTATAAAAACTGCCCTATCCTCTCTTCATTCTTTTCTTTTCCAAGCTCATCATGCAAGATAAGATGGTATCTCCAAACTGCCTTTCTCTGACCATTAGAATTGGAGTAGTTTTTTTTAGTTTTTTTTGCAAGGCAAATGGGGTTAAATGGCTTTCCAAGGCCACACAGCTAGGTATTTATTAAGTGTCTGAGACTGGATTTGAACCTAGGTACTCCTGACTCCAGGGCCAGTGCTTTATCCACTGCGCCACCTAGCCACCCCCGGAGTAATTTTTTATTCAGGTGATTTTTGATAATTTATGTTTATTCTTTCAAGAACTATCCATTCCTGTCCTTTGACCACTTTGTTGTTTAGTTTTTTCAGTTGTATCTGATTTTTTATGTTCTCTTTGGAGATCTTAGGAGCTATACTACCTAGTTGCTTAGTCAACTTCTTAGAATTGATTACTACACATTTGTTTATTACATTAGTAGCTATGTCTTATCATTTGAAAGAAAAAAAGGAAGATTAGGTAAGATGACATAATCTTCTTAAATAAATAGTTTTTACCCTTGTCTTGGAAGCCAAATAGCTTAATGGATAAAGCACCAGACTTAAAGGCAGGAAGATCTGAATACAAATTCAACCTAGCTGGGCAAGTCACTTTACTTCTGTTTGCCTTAATTCACTGGAGAAGGCAATGACAAATTACCCAGTAGCCTTGCCAAGAAAACCTCATGGACATTATGACCCATGGGGTCATGACGTGTTGAACACAACTCAACAACAACAACAACAACAACAACAACAACAACAATCCTTACCCAAGAATTCTTCAAAGTAGAACTGAATATCTATGGGAAGGTGTAGAGTAATGTTCTGTGTTTCACACGGGTCTTGTGACTTTGTAAGTTTAATCCTTTGTGGTGGACAGCAATAAAAACATGGACAAATGAGGCATGAGAAGACTTTACCAGAATCTTAGCAGAAATATGAGTACAAAGATACATTTTTCTTAGTGTTGGTGAGCAAACAGGTAAAGTCCATTCATTTTTGTCATCAGGAATGAATCTGATTGTATTTTGTATTTAGATTTGAAAATATAAATTGTATATCTATTTTTCCATCTGCCCTGATCTTATTTCTTTCCCTAATTGACTTATTTGACCATTGGAGGAACATTTCTCTTTAATTTTGTTTCCTAAGAAAATTGTTAAAATATTAAAAAAACTTTGAATTGTCATTTGTTTGCACATATATACACATACACACATACATATGTATATACATGTATATGAAATGATTTCACTTTGTGGTATAGAAATTGACTAATGTACACTTCTGAATTTATGGAATTGTTAGATAAGAAATATTCAGTCTTAGCTATGTTGAGCAGTATATCTACAGATAGTAAAACATATCTGAACATAATGGTCTGAGCACACTGAACACAATTAATATCCTGTTCCAATGCATTGAGCTCTTTATAAATCTAGGATCTTTCAGGCTATATTAGAAAAGTATCTTCTTTCCTGAACCACCTCTGTAGACAAGTTTTCTTGGCTTCTTTATTTAAGTATTAGCATTTCAGAGCAAGAATGTGCTGGCAAATGTTTAACAACCAGCTCTCTGAGAAAAAAATTGTGTGCATGACTTACTTTCATATAATAATATGCATTATTAGCATTTTCTTCAATACCTTCTTAAGTTTGTACAACCAATGAAACAATAAATCAAGTCCTGTTTTGTAGCATTTGCCAATCTGTAGGGGGTTAATACTCATACTAAAAATTTACCAATCAGCTCTCATGAAGTGGGCTGGATTATCTCCAGAATAATATCTTTGCTCACTTGATTCTTCTGATCATCTGTGTCCAGTTACCACTATACAAATATCACCTGGATATAAAGTATATAGAACAAAATCTTTTATTAGCTCAGATTATCAGATAGTACAAAGACATTAATGCAGTATTAATCAAGCAAAAAGTGATAGATTGTGATAGACAAAGGGTCAGAACTGTAACATGAATGAGGCATACCTGAGAGGAGAAAGGCAGGTAGGCAAGCACTTGTTCATCAGAACAAAAGTCAAGAATGAAGGAAAATAGTATGGTTGATACCAAAGCAGGACTTTTTGAATTCTTCTGTTACCTTTTATCTTCTTAATTATACATGGAGAAATCATCTATTTCGACCACTTCATTTTACACATGGAGAAACTGAGGCTCAGAAAAGCTAAAGTCAATGGCAGATCCAAGATATAAATCAATATTTTCTGAATTCCTTGTTTGCTGCATTAAGTTGTCTTGTGTTTTACACAATAAAGGATAAACAAAAGAAAGGAGATAGGGGGAAAAACTATTTAGGATGAACAAAAATACCAGAAAAGGAGAAAATAATGTGAGGAAGTCATCAAATAGAATAACAAAGAAACACCTGTGCTAAATCATAACTCATTGTTTTTAATGATTTAGTTATTCTTCTACTTCAGTGACACTCACCGAACTTTAAATTTATTAACATAGATTATCAAAAATTTTTGACTTCTGTCTCCTGACTCAGGAGTCAGAAGATCTGAGTTCAAATCTGTTTATATATACGCACACACATGTGTATGAATATATAAACATACATGCATATATGTAATGACTGCCTCCCTATCTCAATATAAGAATATTCCTTCTTTCCTTTTTTCCTCTCTTCCTTGTGTTTATACAATACAAAATACACACAAAGTACATGTGTATATATATTGTTATATGTACAAATACATACAAACATATCCATATATGTATATATATATATATATACACACACATAGAGGAGAGAGAAAGAGAGGGAGTGAGAGAGAGACAGAGAAGACAGAGAGAGACAAAGAGAGAGAGAGAGAGAGAGAGAGAGAGAGAGAGAGAGGTCCCCTTTCTCACATTGTACCCAGCATTTCCCTTTTTATACCTTTGGGCTATGGAAGAAAGATCAGCTGTTCAAATGCTAAGATTACGTGGAGAAGAGATTACTGTGGATAAGACATTCACAATAAATGGTCATTCTTACTTGGTCATTCTCAATTCAGTTTAAATTAGTTTGCATCATTATTTCTTACTAACTAGCAGCACCTTGCAGAACAGGATACAGGTCAAGCAAGTTTTGATAGAACAGTGAGAGAAATGGATCATAAGATGATGATTGAGTTGACTGTTACAGTAGGAGAATCTGAGCAGTTGCTGATAGCATAACACTGACTGGCGAGAAGAGTCATGGAAATGATAGTTCTAGGAAGAAAACATTATAGGAAAGAATAAAAAGACACTAAAGATAATCTTGCCACTTCAAAGTCTGAAAAAGAACTAATTCTGTAGTAGAAGACATAGGATAGAAACCAGGAAACTGAAGAAAGATGCAGTCTGATTTCAGCAGACATATATGTTGAAGTTGGGCAGACTATAGCCCAGGTAACCATATAAAACTTCCTCTCCTGGAATTCTTGGCAGATCAAAATGGTTCAGGAAGCCCCTCAACAGAAAGTGGACATGACCCAACCACATATATTTGTAACCCTGGAATTGTCACATGTACCCCTTTCAACAACAAAAAACCATGATGATGATAACTACGATGCCATTCCAGATTTTCAGTATATTTTGAGTCATTTATAATCCCTCATTATTATTTCTTTTAATAGACCAACAAGAGCATTCATTAGCACAAAGTTAAAATGGGTGATAAGGAAAATGCTTTCCATTCTTTCAGGGTCCTAGAATGTCAGTTGGAGAGGCAATGCATATGTAGAGAGGATACACAAATTCAGAACAACTTATTCTCTTAGGAATACATGCTAAATGGAATCCCACAGCACCTCCAACATTTGTTGCCACCCATTTTGGAAGCTGCTGGGCTATGTGCTAAGCTGTCGAAGCTTTTGTTGGAAACACTGCATCTTTGGTCCACTATGTATGGCATAGACCAGCTGTCTGCTGCCATCTACTGGTATGTATTTGCCACTTTCATTCTCCCTGTATTTTAGGAGGAATCTCAAGTTTTTCTAAAAAACTCATAAGCCCAGGTACTAGTCCAACTTTTGAAATCCAGATTCTAACTAGTCTGAGAAGCTCTTAGACATTTCTGTCTTTTGAACTCCTTAGCTTAAACCCCCAAGCTCCAATTCCAGTCTACTATCTGATAGTGTTAGAAAATTCCTTTAAAACTACTGCCACTTGTGGTCCTTGCAAATCTCCTTCTGGGAGAAAGACTGAAAGATAGCATATAGAGATGGTCACTCTTGTACTATTTTCACAAAATTAATAAGTAATTGATTTTTCTATCTTGTTTACAAAGAATCATCTTCACAAGTATTTTGGGTAGAGTATTTTTCCATTTTATATATGAGGAAACAGGCAGAAAAATATTAAGTGTCTTGCTTATGGTCACATAATTTTCTTTATTATTTTGTTTATTTTTTTTTCAAGGCAATGGGGTCAAGGGACTTGCCCAAGGTCACACAGCTAGGTAATAATTAAGTGTCTGAGGTCAAATTTGAACTCAGTTTCTCTTGACTTCAGGGCCAGTGCTCTATCCATTGTGCCACCTAATTGCCCCTACATAATAATTTTGGAACCATTATTCATCAACTCATCTCCAGTTTCAAAGATTTCTCAACCTGCCAACTCAAGCATTTGCTTGATAGAACTATCTCAAACTGTTTGGAGAAACAAATGCTTCTACTAAGACCTCAGGGTACTAATAGAAATACCATTATCCTAGACTGTTCTGTAAAATTGAGGGAAAAAGTCTCAAATTTATGTACCCCATATAAAACAAATTATAGATCTATCCCACTCCCCACCTCCACAGGCCCCTTGGAAACTTCATTAAATAAACGAATTTGTTGGTCATAAGAGTGACCATAAGAGTAACCATTGTACCTTCTCTACTCAAGTGTCAGAAATTCCTAGGATTATGTGCCAGAGATATTTGCCAGGAATATCCTAAGAATCAACAAGGTTTCAAGTGACTGGGATAAATATTTTCATCTCAGACTGACATAAGAAACTATTGAGAGAAAAAGACTGATATATAATAGGGTAAACTAGATGGGGAGAAAGCTAGAAGGCTCTGCAGGGGTTTTGATTCTTCTCAAACCAGGCCTTAAGCTAATTTCTTCATCTCTGAAATATGTTCAGACACAGCTGATTGGTTGAGATTTTTTGAGAGGGAGGAGGAAAGATTGTGATGAGAGGTCCGGCCCCAGCTATTAGAAATCTTTCTGGCATTGTATGGAAAGACCTAATAGATGAAATGATTCAAGTCAGGATCCAAAGAACTAGAATTGTATTCACAAGAACAATATCTGTGTATGTAAAGGAAAAAAGTCAAATGTAGCAAAATTTCAGACAGTCTTGGAGGAGAACACAGTGCACCATGGATTTAGGCAAATCTATGTTTTATTTGTAAGTTTGGTTTCATTGATGGTTAAGTTTAAAATGAATATTATTAGAAGCTGTCCTGGAGAATGAAAGCCATTATCTAATTTCTCTGGGCAATAGAGTCAGAGACTCTTTGCACAAAACTTCAAGACTTGGGGTTCCTCTATCTTGGTCCACTTTTTGGAGCATGTTAGAAATGGAGTCAAGAGGATGAAGAATGGATCACTTTTACTAGTAACTTGCCTTTTTGATTTTCTAGACCTTTATATCAGTTTTATTTGCTTTCAAAAGATGACTCAAACTCAGATGACCCTCAAGGGTTTGGGAAGACATGGCTGAGTTTTGGAAATGCTTGGGAAACTTTCCAAAGATGGGTACAGCTCAGCAGTTAATAAAAAGTATTCCCTCTTTGTGCTTCTGAGTCAATCAGACTGTGATTACATTTGGAGTTGTCTTGGCAAAAGCACTAGACTAGTTAGCCATTTATTTCTCTAGCTCATTTTAGAGATGAAAAAATGAGGCAAACAAGGTTAAGTGACTTGCTGAGGGTCACACAGCTAGTAAGTGTTTGAGGCAGGATTTGAATTCAGGAAGACGAGTCTTTCTTGATCCAAATCCAGTGTGCTATCCATTGAATGGTGCACCTAGTTGCCCTCTTTACCACACAGAAAAAAAGAGTTCTAGAATACCAGTGCATGCACTGAATACCTGAGGGATTTTATCAGATAAGGAACCTTATGCATGCTAATAAGGGTTTGATTTTTGGTGGCTAGTCTCATTATTTAATGGAGAATTTACACAAAATTAGGGCTGTCTAATGATGGAATAGGAAATTCTATGAAGAGAAATCTATTCTTCAGAGATTTTAAAGATGAACATTTGTCAGGTCTAATATAGAGAGGTTCCCATGAATAGAAGAATGAACTAGATAACCTCTGAAGTTTCTTTTAATATAAAATTTTATGATTCTTAACTAGGCATGACTATCAAGCTAAAGCCTGATGTATAGGAGGCACTTAACAAATACTTATTAAACAGTGAAACATTTTGGGAAATGGAAGAGGAATGTGATTCCAGTTATGTCCAGTCCTTCATGAATTCATGGACCATTAGCATGCCAGGCCTTCTGTCCTCCACTATCTCTCAAAGTCTGCCCATGTACATTTTGCATCCTTGATACTATCTCATCCTCTTCCTTCCCTTTTTCATTTTGCCTTCAATCTTTCTTAACACCAGAGTTGTTTCCAATGAGTATAGTCTTCTTATTTGTGACCAAAGTATTTAAACTCTAGCTTTAGTATTTGACTTTCCAGTGAATAGTCTAAATTAATTTCTTTAAGTATTTGTCTATTTGATCTCATTGCTTTCCAAGGGACTCTTAAAAATCTTTTCTAGCACCTCAAAATTCAGAAGCATCAATTCTGCAGTGCTCAGGTTCCTCATAGTCCAACTCTTACATCTATATATTGCTACTGGAAAAGCCATAGCTTTGACTATATGAGTTCTATCTTTAAAGTCAAGTAATCTCTTGTACATATGATAACCTTTTAGATACCCGAGGACAGCTCCTGGATGCTTGCTTGGTCTTTTCTTTAGTCTTACCATCCCTTGGTCTTTCAACTGATCATGCATTGACACAAACCTGAGGACCTTTACAATTCTAGTTACTCTTCTCTTCATACTCTCCGATTTATTACTATCCTTCCTAAATTATAACATATTTTTGTTATAACAAAACATTTATCAATGTCTGGAGTTTATATCTCATAGGAACTTATTTAAATTTCCTTCTAGTTCAGATAGAATGAGAGATATCCTATTGGATGAGCATATGCATATTAATTGATGCTTAAGAGTAGGGTTAATGAATGTCACTTTGGGTCTCCTGCTTTTTAAAATATTCATAGAGTTTATGTATTGCTACAGAACTTTAGAACTGGAAATGATTTTGGAATCTATTTCATAAATCATGGACACCCACAAAAATTTAGGTAAACCATATCTAGAACATTCCTTTGATCTCCTAGTTCAATTGCTCTGACAATAAAAAACTCTGTTAGTCTAGCATGATCTGATTTTGTTGTTTCCAAACTGAAACTGCTGCTTCCTTTTCTAGAAATGTCCTAATAATACCATGGGAAATCACTTAAATCAACATTCATCCTGGACCACTGGACTCTGATGACTCTGGAGGAGAGTAAGGTTAATGCCTTACTTAAATCCAATTCACTTGCAAGTTAACACATAGCCTTCCTAGCATTATTGGTCCTCTTCAAGAAGGAAAAAAATAACACCAATCTTACAGCTTGGCATTATATACTCCTTTTAAGAATGAGAAAATTGAAAAGCATGGGAAAGAGATGGAAATAAGTATTTACATGGCATTGTGCCAGGAAACATCCTAAGTGTTTTGCAAATATCTCACTTTATCCTTACAACACCCTACAAAGTAGAAGATATTTTTATGTTCATTAGTGACTTGCCTGGAGTCACATAGCTAAGAAGTATCTGAGGCTAAACTTGAATTCAGATCTTCTTGACTTCAGTTCCAGAGTTTCATACATTTTGACACCTATATGCCTCAAGTACAATGAGGCAAAGTGTCCCACATTTAGAAGCAAAGCTGAGACACTCAAACCCAGATTTCTTTATACTATATCCAGGTCTCTTTCCATTATTCTCTGGGAGCTATCATTTGTTCAAAAAATTTCTTTTTCATATTGTTATCCCCTTACCCTCAGTGTCTAGTACTAGGTAGCCATTTAATAACTCTAATGAAATAAATACATGAGACTTGCTTAGTCTAAGTTGAATTAAGTTGAATTAAACACTTCTAGAAAAAGCTAAAATTTGCAAAATAAGGTCTCGTCCACCAGGTGGTGCTGCTGCTCTACTTCAATTGACCAACACACTACATACACCAGTCCATCCTGAGGAATTGGGCAGTCTGTTTCCCAGCTTCCATTGAGAAAGGGACCAAGACACAAAGGCTCAAGGGATGCTGGAAGACAAGATTTTGAAAAGAAAGACTCTGTTGTGCATTTTGGAGAAGGTTTTCCCTTTGTGTACACCTCTAGATAACTGAATGAGGACTATTTCCAATGAGTGGAAATACTTGTGTCATGACAAACAAATCTTGTAAACATGTTCATCCCCACTTTCCCCATCTGTAAAATGAGGGTGCTGATCTCTTTGATGGTCTCTTAGATCTTCTTGCAGTTCTAGCTTTCTGTGGTCTTAGGAAACGACAGGGAAGATTTCCCTCCATACAAAGAACTTCCTAATAATTACAACTCTCCAACCATTGAATGAGATTCCTGGTAAGATAGTGAGTCATCTGTCACTGGAATTGTTTAAAGAGAGACTAGAAGGACATTCATAATGATAGAAATAATAGAAAGCATCTCTAGATATCTTTTAGGTTTGCAAAATACTTTTTACAAATAAGTACTATTGTTATCTTGAATTTACAGATGAGTAAACTGAGACAATCAGAGATTAAGTGACTTTTCCAGGGTATAGATGGTGAGTATTAGAGGATAGGTTTGAACTCAGATCTTTTTGATTCTACATTCAGATCTCCATCCATGATACCACATATATTATTTGGTGAATCAGTCTCTTGCTTTGAATAGAGAGAGATAGAGTGAAGATACTTTGAGTGAAGACAGTTAAAAGTATGCATACAGATATGACAAAGACTTGGCAATACTGATTGATGTATCAGAGAAACAATGAGTAGACACTCAATTATAAATAGAGAATAAAGACAACAGGGCAAACATTAGCCTTGCAATTAAGATTTTTTATTTTTTTAAGTTTTTTTTTTATTTTTGAAGGGCAGTGGGGTTAAGTGACTTGCCTAAGGTCACACAGCTAGGTAATCACTAATATCTGAAGCTAGATTTGAACTCAGGTCCTCCTGACTCCAGGGTCTGGGTTCTATCCACTGCCCCACCTACTGACCCAATTTTTCTATTAAAAAATTACTGTTAAGCAAAAAGTCAATAATATTATAGGCAGGGCCAAGTACTAGTTGTTAGGAAAGACAAAAATAAAATAATATCTCTTCAAGGTTCTTAAGTTCTAGAAAGGGAAATAACAAGATTGGAGCTGGGTACCATAGTGAATAGAGCACTGGACCTGGAGTTAAGAAAACCTGAATTCAATTTGTTTTCACATCCTTGCTAGCTGTGTGACCCTGGGTAAATCATTTAATCTCAGTTTCCTCCTCTGTAAAATGAGGATCAAATTGATTTCCCTTGACCATTCCACTGGGGAAAATCTTTTAAAATATATTTTTAAAATTTATTTTTCTAACTACATGCCACAGTAGTTTTCAACAATCATTCTTTTTTAAAGGTTTTCAGTTTTACATTTTCCCCTCTCTCCCTTCATTCCCTTCTAGTCTGAGAAAAACACAATATAAGTTATATTTGTATAAGCCTGCTAACATAGATCCATATTAATCTTGTTGTGAAAGAAGAATCAAATTGAAATGGAAAGATTAGAGAGAGAAAAAGCACAATACCTAAGACAACTTAAAAAAATTAAAGATAGTAAACTTTGGTTTGCATTTAAACTCCAAGTTCCTTCTCTGTATATGGATGGTCTTTTCCACCACAAGTCTTTTAGAATTGTTTTTGATAAGTGTACTGCTGAAATGAACAAGTCCATCATCTGATGTTGCTGTTAGTGTGTGTAATGGTCTTCTGCTTCTGCTCACTTCACTTAACATCAATTTATGCAAGTCTTTTCAGGCTATTCTGAAATTCTGTCCCTAATGTTTTCTTATAGAATAAAAGTATTCCATCATATACCACAATTTATTCAGTCATTCCTCAATTGATGGATATCACCTCAATTTCCAATTCTTTGCTAGTATGAAAAGAACTCTGTAAATATTTTTATGCATGTTGGTTTTTTTTTAACCTTTTTGTGGTCTCTTTGGGATATAGACCTAGAAGTTACATTGCTGCATTAAAGGGTATGCCCAGTTTTATTATCCTTTGGGCATAATATACTGGGAAGAATCTTCATATGCTTGTATCCTTCTCTTATGTGCCTAAATGTGCCAGGTCTATGATAACTAATTTACAAATATTATATCTTTTGATCCTTAACCTGGATATAGATGCATTTAGTATTTCCATTTTACAGGTGAGGAAACTGAGATAAAAGAAGTTAAGTGACTTACCAGGATCATACAGCTAGTAAGTGTCTAAACTTGGATTTGAATCAGTTCTTTTTTATTCCAGGCCCAGCACTCTATATAATCAGCTCTCTACAGCTAGAAGAAACCCTAGTGGACCCTCCAGTCCAATCCTCTCATTATATAGATTAGGAAACCGAGGGCCAAAGAAATTAAATAACTTGCCCAAACAGTATAAATAGCAAGTGTCAGAGGTCGGATTTGAATCCAGGGTTGTTTTGACTCTACAGCCAAGAGCTCTTTTCATTGCATTATGCTGGCCTGCCTAGGGCTATGCTCAGAACAAGCCCTCTGGAAAACACTATGGTTTAAGAGTTGACATTAGTCACCACTCCTATGTGCAGCACTTTGGTCTACTCAGAACCCACCAGGAACAGAACCAGAATGCTTATGTAAAAGCACCATGGTTCCTGCAGGTGGTGTGGAATGCTTAGAGCTTAGTCAGGAATTGAAGATGCCAAGGTCATTCACTGCATCCTGGGCCATCGCCAGGCATCTTGACTTTTGTCCTGTCACTGAACTTTGATGACTCAGGAAGAGAGAATGAAGCTGATGACTTTGCACAGCTCTTCCTCACTGAAATCCATTTCATGGACAAGTCAAGGTATCACTAACATTGTCATTGGTTCTCTTTGAAAACAAAGGACAAACAACAACAAAATGGGGATAATAATTGTACCTACCTCCCAGGGTTATTTTGAGGACCAGATGAGATAATAATTGGAAGACATTTAGTAAAGTTTCTGGGACATGGCAATTGCTAAATAGATGTTAACTTTTATTATCATTATTAACTATTACTATCATTATTATCATTGGGGGCAGCTAAATGGAACAGTGGATAGAGTGCTGGGCCTGGAGTCAAGAAGACTGATCTTTCTGACTTCAAATCTGACCTCAGATGCTGGGCAAATCACTTTACCCTGTTCTCCTCAGTTTCCTCATCTGTGTAAATGGCAAAAAGATACTCCTGAACCTTTGCCAAGAAAAACCCAAATGGGGACACAAAGAGTTGAACAACGGCAGCATTATTATCATTATGCAATACATATATTAATATT
The DNA here is from genome assembly GCF_037893015.1 of Macrotis lagotis. Taxonomy (NCBI): domain Eukaryota; kingdom Metazoa; phylum Chordata; class Mammalia; order Peramelemorphia; family Peramelidae; genus Macrotis; species Macrotis lagotis. Next base: position 198,015,713 of record NC_133659.1, read on the forward strand.
TATTTGTAAGTTAATAGAAGAAGGGTATTGTTAGCTCAGGTAATCAAGAAAGGGTTCATCTAGAAAAAAAGAATTTGAGCTGAATTTTGAAGAAAACATGGGATACTAAGTGCTATAAATGAGGAAGGCATTTATTCCAGTCATGTTCGATATCAAGTGTGAAGACACAGGGATGGAAGATGAAGTGTTTTATGTGTGATCAAGAAGTCCAATCTGACTGCACCACAGAGGGAAAGGAAATAATGTATAAATAGGTCGAGGCCAAGTTGTGAAGAGCCTTTAGAAGCCATACAAATGAATTTATATTTGATGCTCAAGGTAATAGAAAGCCATACAAGGTTATTGAATAGAGGAGTAATATGGTCAGATCTAAACTTTAAGAAAATCATTGGTAGCTTTGTGTAGGATAAACTGGAAAGGAAAGAGGTCAGAGGAGAGAGTCAATTAGGAAGCTTTCAGCAGTAGTTAAGACAGAGATGACAAGGGCCTGAACTAGGATGTGAGTAGAGAGGAGGGTATATATACAAGAATATTTCTTCTAATTTAATATTTCATTTTTTCCCAACTACATTTTTAACATTTGCTTTAAAAAAATTTTGAGTTCCAAATTCTTTCCCTCCCCCATTGAGAAAGCATACTATTTGATATAAATTATACATGTGCAGTCATAAAAACATATTTCCATGTTAGTCATGTTGTGAAAGAAAACATAGACAAGAAAACTCAAGACAAAGGAAATTAAGTAAGAGTATGCTTTGATCTGTATTGACTCCACTGGTTCTTTCTTTGGAGATGGATAGCATTTTTCATCATAAGTCCTTCAGAAATGTCTTAGATCATTGTACTGCTGAGTCATTGACAGCTGATTATTGTTACTATATGCAGTGTTCTGGTTTTAATCATTTCACTTTGCAGCAGTTCATGTAAGTGAGAGAGATTTTGAAAGTAGAGTTCAAATATAGAGGAAGACAAAGCAGGGCACTAGCTCATTGGGGATGCAACTTTACATGGATATGAGAGGAATTTGGGGGGTATAGTTGAGTATGTCACTGTCTCTCAAGTTAAACTTTATGAGCATCCTTTTGTATATACATACATAAATGCATATCTACATATCTACACATATATCTACATATATATCTACATATATATATATATGTATATGAAAATTAGACAACAGAGGTGTCAGAGAACTCTAGATTTGGAAGAGACATTTAGTCCAATCCATACATCTGTTTGAAGACCTCCAAGGAGGGGAGGGTCATCATTTCCAGAAGAAACCTATTCCACTTGTGCATGGCTCTGATTGTTAGGTTTTACATCAAGCCAGAATTTTCCTCTTTTCAATTTCTATCCATTGTTCCTAGTTCTGTCCTGTGGGGTCAAAGAATAAATGTAATCCTGGTCCAAATGGCAGCCCTCCATCTACCTGGAGAGAGTCATCTGGTTTCTCTTCTTCCGGCTACACAGCTTCTATCTTATCCTGGTTGTCTTCCTTTGGAAGTTGTCTGGGTTATCAAAGGATCATGAATTTAGAATGGAGGACCAACAGCACAGCTCCCTCACTGTTCTTATAAGGAAATTGATTCCCAGAGAAGAGAAGGGACTTTTTTAAGACCAAGCAAACAATGAATTGACAATCAGAGTTGGAATACAAGTCCTGTGCCTCCAAAATGAGTGTTCATTGATACTGTACCATCCTCTCTTTATCAATGTCCTTCTGAAACTGTGTTGTCTAGAAGAGAATTCATTAATTTACATACGTGTTCTATTGGGGCAGAATGCAGAGGAATGTTCTTATTCCTGGAAGTTCTGCATTTTTTCCCCTAGTAAATGGCACAATGAATAGAGTTTGAAATCAGGGAGTCTCATCTTCCTGAATTCAAATCTGACCTCAAAAACTTAATAGCTGTGTGACCCTGGGCAAATTTGTTACCCTTCTTTGCTTTAGCTTCCTCATCTATAAAATCAGTGCAAGAAAACCCCAAATGGCACTGTGAAGAGTCAAAGATAACTAAAACAACTGAATAGCATCAATAACAAAAATGTCAACAAATACTGCATTAACTTTTTTTTTCTGCTAAAGAAAGATAATAGATATCATGAGAAGAGCACTAGAGTCAGAACCTAGGAGACAGTGTGGTTTGGTGAAGGTAACTCTGGCTCTGGTATGGAGGAATCGGCTTCAAATCTTGTCTTTAATATTTATGACCTCTGTGACCTTGAGTGAATCACTCCACCACCTTGGCATACAAAATGAAGGAGATGGACTAGATGACCTCTATTTCTGGGTTTGTTTCCTTTTCTGTAAAAGGAAGGCATTGCACTGAATGATTATAGAGACACTTCCAACTGTACATGCTACAATTTAGACGTGGAAACATATAACTATGTACAATGACTCCTGTGAACAGTAGGAACCCACTTTTTACTGGCACCTGAAATGAGAAGGGATACAAATAAGATCAATATTTTTAAACAAATTTCCTTTTCCTTTTAGTTTCCAAGCTCTTCAAGATCAGAGTGTAGGTTTTGTGGAGGTTGGAGAATAGGATACTACAAAGTAAAGAAATGGTGCTGCTAGAGTCTTATATGGTCTGCTGGAATGGTGGTCTCCAAAATAGAGACCTGGTCTCAAGGAGTGTGATCCATCAATCAGAGGGGGGTTAGAAGATGGGTTGCATCTCACTCCTGCTACAACAAACAATACTGGGACTTATCTCCAACATTACCACAATTTACCTTATCCTTATCAATAGTTATCCCATCCCTCTAGTATGTATTAACTCAACCTTTCTTCTGATTTAGGTGTTGGTCTCAGGGTAGTTATTAACTAGCTGCTTATGCAGAGATCCTAGAATACTCAGTAGCTAAGAAGGTGCCATTTAGAAAATTGCCCTCTCACCCTCAGTATCATCTCATGACTGTAGCAGGTACTGCCTCAGAAGGTGGGCTGAATGCTCAGGGGCAGTGAATGCTAATTAGGTAAGAGTTCCCCATGCACCTTTTCATTTTGGATGGGACAGAGTGAATCACACAGGATAATCATAATTAATAAAAATAATAATGGTTGTTTTGCAAAATGTTTTACAAACATCTCTCTCTCTATATATATCTATATCTATCTATCTATCTATCTATCTATCTATCTATCTATCTATATGTATTAGGTGCTATTATTATACTCATTTTATAGATGTGGAAACGAGTAGACAGAGATTAAGCAACTTGCCCAAAGTAAACCAGGTGGTGAGTATCTGAGTCTGGATTTGAAATCAGATCAGCTAGGTGGCATAGCAGATAGAGTGCCAGACCTGTAGTCACAAGATCTGAATTCAAATTTGGCCTCAGACACTTACTAGCTGTGTGGACCCAGGAAAATCACTTAATCCTCTTTGTCTTAGTTTCTTTATCTGTAAAAAATGAGCTGAAGAAGGAAATGGAAAACTACTCCAATATCTTTGTCAAATAAACCCACAGATGGGAACATGAAAAACTGGACACAAATGAAAACAACCCAATGAAAACTTCTTGATTCCAGATCCAGTCTATTATTGACTCCTCCACCTAGCTGCCCAAGCAGGCCTGGATGGATTTTGACCTCCATCACAGATATCACTAAATTATCTTTCCTTTCAAATTTGCTTCTAAATTTCCTTATTGCTGTTGGGGGGTAACACTGTCTTTCTGGTCAACCAGTCTCTCACCATCTTGGTGATATCTTTAACTGTTCGCTTTCCCTCTTTCTCTATAACCATTCAGGTTTCAGATATCATCTTTAACAATCATACTCCATTGACTTCATATTAAACCTAGTATAAAATATCATTTTATCTTTATTTCAGTCTGTTCCTATTTTTGTATATCTTTACTATGTATTATTATTATCACAGTAATATATGCATACAATTTATTTTAAAGAAAATATGCACAGATTGAGAGTACATGTTCAATTTTTTTTTTTTACTAAATGGAATGCTTTGTTAAAAAAGAAATTAGCCTACTGTGGATAGGATTTCTCTGGAATTTTTCTATAGTCCTGAGGCCTCAGAAACTCTAGAGCAACTAGAATAGGTGAAATTACACCATGAGTAAATATAAGTTCTTAATACATCTGTTTCTGGTAATGTGGTAGAAAGAATGGTTGCAAGCCAATAGGCTTGGAGTTCATTAGATTTAGCAGTTAGAGAAGTATTATCTCAGGTATGCCTTTAGGCAAGTAGGGTAAGTCCCAACTGAAGTATGAGTTCAGTAAGGAAACAGTAACTTAGACTAACCTCATTTAATATTGTGTATGGTGTGTGCATATGTGTGCGTGTGCACATGATTATATATGTATGTATAGGATTGTGTATAGGATTAGAATGGCAGTCCAATTAAAGTCCTTCTCCAATAACTTGCCATGGTATGAAGTTGACCTGGGGGTCTTTAAAAGCTATGAGTTGATCATACCAAACTAGAGAGTCTTCCAACTTGGCTGTAGTGAGGAATTATATTATCTGAGATTCAGTCTAATTAAATTTGAAAAGTTTTATTTCTGGAGGATTGACACTAGATAATGAATTTTATTTTTTATCATGGTAGTTCAATAAGCTGTCTACTAAGTCTGGGGAGGTAGTGATGATGATATTTCCTCGTTGAGCAAGTGCTAACACTGATAAAATTCCAAATCTTTGAAGTACTAGAAAAAAGCATATCAGAGGAATGGCATATATTGAGAAAAATCTTATCTTCAGCAAGGCATTTAACAAAATCATGTGACAACAATGGAAAGAGGATTTGTTGACTTTGGATTTGAGTTTGAATCCTGACTTTGCCATTTTTTTTTTTTTTTTAGATTTTTAAAGGCAGTGGGGTTAAGTGGCTTGCCCAAGGCCACATGGCTAGGTAATTATTAAGTGTCTGAGCTCGGATTTGAACCCAGGTACTCCTGACTCCAAGGCTGGTGCTCTATCTGCACTGCGCCACTTAGCTGCCCCTGACTTTGCCATTTAAAAAAAATTTTTTTTTACTCTTAGGCAAATCACACAACTTTACTGACTCTCCCTAAGTTTACTCAGCTGATGAGGTGACTGATATTTCTAAGGGACTGATGCTGAAGTTCCCTATCCAACTTCTGACAGGAGAGTGGATTTGAGATACAGAAAGAGACATCTATCAGGACCTGGTGATATACTCCTGCAATACTTGCTACTGGAGAAGTAAGACAAGTAGCTATTTGAGTTTTGAGAGTTTTGAACTTACAGAGTTTTGAGAGTTTTGAGCTGCACCACCAGTCTGGTGACTATATTAAATTTGTCATTAATATGATGAGTTCCCATGAATAAGGGGTCACCAGGTTGCCTAAAGAGGGTCAATCCAGCTCAGATCAGAAAATGAAATAGGTCAAAGTTTTTGATCTGATTAGAATAGACTTAGGTCTATAAGCAGCCTCTGCTCTTCCAGCCTGGGCAAGATAGGGAGATGATTTTTTTTTTTGCAAGGCAAACGGGGTTAAATGGCTTGTTCAAGGCCACACAGCTAGGTAATTATTAAGTGAGACTGGATTTGAACCCAGGTACTCCTGACTCCAGGGCCGGTGCTTTATCCACTACGTCACCTAGATGCCCCGAGATGAAATCTTTAAGAAAAAATAAGCAATGAGAAAAATTGTTTTGTTTGATTGGACATATTTGTTGCAAGAATTTTTTTTAATTGTGGAGGTAGGTCGGGGGTGGGAAGAGGTAGGGCAGGTGGTAATAGGTTGGTCCCTTCCTTCCAAAAAAAATTAGAAAAGAGGAGAGTCATTGGATACTCCCCCCTCCCCCATACACATATTTCCATAAGTATATATTTAAAAATACATGGGAAAGAACTGGAGGAAGCCTAAAAGGAAACATAGACAATCAGGACAGTTTTGAAAACTATACATTGAATTTGTGATATCCTTAAAAGGAAAAGCAAACTGTACATTAGCATTTTTTAGTTTTGTGTATAATCCTTTTCTGTTCAACTTCACATATGCAAATGCTAATTTTATTTAGTGTTTGTTATGTTCAGAATAAAAAAAATAAAAGCAACAAAACGAGAGAGTTGGTTTTGAGGAATTGTCTATCTTCTTTTCCTTTTTATTCTTTGTTCCAAAGAAAAGCTTTCTAGGTAGGATAGAGGAGAGGAATATATTTGTAAACATGGGTGATATAAAAATAAAATATATCAATAATTTTGGTATATTTTAAAGAAAAGAGTTTGACTAAAGAATGTTTAAGGCCCCTTCCAGCTCTATATCTTTGATGCTTGAAGACAAGATAAAAAGGCTGAATGAAAGAACTATGGGGTGAATTGCAGCTTTGGATTGGTGTGAAGCTATAGACAGACATCTAATGTTTTACCTCTGGGTTCCATAGATTTTATTCTGTTCAACATTTTTATCCATGTTGGATGAAGACAAAGGCTTCCTAATCAAGCTTGTCAGTAGCACAATGCTTGAAGAGAAGAGCCAATGCATTAAATTCAAGATTCAAAAAGTAGTGATAGGCTAGTGCAAAGGGTTTCTATTAACAAGATAAAATTGAATTTGTGTAAATGTCAAATCTTCTCCTTCTGGTCAAAATAGCAAATTGGTGGTGTGTGTGGGGGACCAGCTTTAATCTTAGTTAAAGGGGTAAAAGACCTTTCATTCCCTCTCCTTTTATTTTCCCCACAATTTTATTTAAGGGGATGGGAAAAAGTTGACTCAAAATCCATGTGTAAGAGATTGGGGAGCCTGCCTCTGAGAAAGCACTTTGCCAGCTACTGGACTTGCTCCATTTCCCAATTTGGAGCATGCGTAGACATTTTATAACTGGTTTCAATCTGGGAACCAGGTGCTGTTGGCTGAACAGATAGGCCAGGAGTGCATTTAAAACGGCACTAGCCAACTAGGATCTTGTACTTGGATGGTCTCTTTTCTTGCTTCACTATTTTTTGGCTGAAAGATGATGGGAGGGGCCCTTTGACCCTTCCCATTGAGGCTGACATATGATCCATGAATGTGGGACCCTGGTCTTTTTCTCTGCATTTGTTGAATGCTATTTTTAAATGAAGGGGTATTAGAGATAACCATAACCTTTTTTTTTTTGATTTTTTTGCAAGGCAAATGGGGTTAAGTGGCTTGCCCAAGGCCACACAACTAGGTAATTATTAAGTGTCTGAGACCGGATTTGAACCCAGGTACTCCTGACTCCAAGGCCCATGCTTTATCCACTACACCACCTAGCCGCCCCAACCATAACCTTTGAAAGGTTAGAATCACAAGCCACTAGAAATTTGTGGAGTTATTTTTTTGGTCATGTATGATTCTTTATGTCATTTGGTCTGTCTAGAAGAGAGTTCCTAAATATGTTGAAATTCCTAATCTTGTGGTGTTAGCCACAGAGAGGGGAGCTATATGGATCAAGTGGGACAAATTACTGAGCTCCAGTATTCTCTCTCTCTCGTAAGGCAATGGGGTCAAGTGACTTGCCCAAGGTCACACAGTTAGATAGTTATTAAGTGTCTCAGGTCATATTTGAACTCAGGCCCTTCTGACTCCAGGACTGGTGCTCTATTCACTGCACCTTCCTCCAGCCTTCTCTTGAAAGAGGAATTCCTGGGCACTTAGACTATGAGCCTAATCTTCTTGATGGTTATCCCCCATGTCTGGAAGATTGTTTCCAATGTCTAGAATATACTTCATTCTCCTCATCTTCATCTTTTAGAATCTCTGAAATTTTCTTTAAAATAGTCTTAACATCATTTTCTGTGTGGCCTTTTCCTGATTCACTTAACTTTTTTTTGCAAGGCAATGGGGTTAAGTGACTTGTCCAAGGTCCCACAGCAAGGTAATTATTAAGTATATGAAGCCACTAGATGGCACCATGGGTAGAGCACCAGCTCTCAAGTCAGGAGGACCTGAGTTCAAATTTGACCTCAGAACTTACCAACAGTATGACCTTGGGCAAGTCACTTAAACTTGATTGCCTCTCATCCAGGGCCATCTCTAGTCTTGCTGATTTGTGTTTGGCCACCAGACTCAGATGGCTGTGGAGGAGAAAGTGAGGCTGGTAACTTAGCACAGCACCCCGTCACTCAAATCCAATTCACGTGCTTGTCATGGCATCATCTACCTGATGTTGTGGTCTTCTTTGAAAATGAAAGATGACAACTACAACAGCAAACACAATAAGAAGTGTACAAGGCTGGATTTGAACTCAGGTCCTCCTGACTCCAAGGCCAATACTCTATCCACTGGCCACCTAACTTCTCCTTACCCAAATATTTTTTTAACTTATTAATTAGTTAATTTATTTTTGAATTTTACAGAATCATACATGACCAAAAAAAAATAACTCCACAAATTTCTAGTGGCTTGTGATTCTAACCTTTCAAAGGTTATGGTTGGGGCGGCTAGGTGATGTAGTGGATAAAGCATGGGCCTTGGAGTCAGGAGTACCTGGCTTCAAATCCGGTCTCAGACACTTAATAATTACCTAGCTGTGTGGCCTTGGGCAAGCCACTTAACCCCATTTGCCTTGCAAAAAAATCTAAAAAAAAAAACCTTCCAGGCTTCTCTGAATTCTCATCCCTCCTGGTTTTTAATAGAACAATAGTATTCCATCATACACATATACCACAATTTGTTCAGCCATTACCCAATTGATGAACATTCATTCAATTTTCAATTCTTTGCCACCACAAACAGAGCTGTTATGAGTACTTTTGTACAAATGATGTTTTTACCCTTTTTCATCATCTCTTCAGGGTATAGACCCAGTAGTGATATTATTGCTGGATCAAAGGGTATGCACATTTTTATTGCCCTTTGGGCCCCTTACTCAACTCTTAATGCATTCATAAAAACTACAAAAATACATTCAATTTGGGGTGTGTATCTATAGCTATAATCATATACATATATTTGGGTGTAAGGAAGCATGCATGGTAGATAGAATGTGAGACTGAAACCTAGAAGACTTCGATTCAAATCCTGTTTCTGTGTCCTATGTACTTAGGAAGTCACGCACTCTTTCAATAATCCAGGAAAGTCTCTAAGATCATAAATTGCATAGAAAGTAGATCCATATTACAGAAACAATTCTTCACATGGATTTCCTTATATATTTCCTTTTCAATGAAATCTCACATATTCCTGTCATCCATCAATTCATCTATCTGTCCCTATCTATCTATCTATCATCTATCTATCTATCTATCTATCTATCTATCTATCTATCTATCTATCTATCTATCAATCTATCATCTTTCTGTCTATATGTCTGTCTCTTTATCTCTCTGTCTTTCTATATTCATGTTGCCTCTCTCATTAGAATGTCAGCTATCTCCCTGTGTCTGTTTATATCTATCTGTATCTATCAATGCCTGCCTGCCTGTCTGTCTGTCTGTCTGTATGTATGTGTCTGTATCTACCTATCTTTCTATCTATTATCTATCTGACTGTCTCTTTCTGTCTCTATCTTTCTATAATTATGCTACCTTTCTCATTAGAATGTAAACTATTCATCTGTGTCTGCTTATATCTATCTGTATCTGTCTGACTCATCTATCTATCTATCTATCTATCTATCTGTCTGTCTTTCTATATTCATGTTGCCTCTCTCATTAGAATGTAATTTATTCAGCTGTCTGTGTCTGTTTATATCTATCTGTTTGTCTATCTGTATCTATGTCTGTCTGTCTGTATCTGTCTGTCTGGCTATCTATGTCTATCTGTCTGTTTCTATGTATCATTTTTCTATCTATCTGTCTGGCATCTGTCTTTCTATATTCTCGTTGTCTCTCTTATTAGAATGTAAGCTATTTGAGGGTAGATGTATTTCATTTTTTCTTTGTATCCCCAGAATTTAGCACAGTCCCTTTCATAGTAAATACTTAAATTCTTTATTGATTGATTGACTTGCTGGGCAGCATAACAGTGTGTGCTCTGTTGTGTGTGTTTGCATAAGTATAATTGTGAAAGTCATCTTGAATTCTCAAAACCAATGTTCATGAAGTATAAACTCTGGCAAGTTTCTACCACGCTGGGAAGACTTGAGTACAGTCCAAGTGACAAAATATGTCTGGCATCCAAGGATCAACCTAGGTAAATACAAAAGGTTCGTCAACAGTAGGTTAGCCATCAGGTAATAAATTCTTTAACCATTGCAACCCATGACACAAAGGAAAATATAAAATGATCCGAAGTCCTGTCCATCATTTTTCTGTTTCCACAGTGATGTTGGAAGAGTGATTGATATGGGGCCAAGAATATGAAGAATTGCACAATTTTAGAACAAAATTTAGACATTGTATCATTTTAGACATTCCTTTTAAATGTTTATAATTTAAATGTGAGCTATTTGTCTAATGACCAGTGAGTTGTTACACTAGCAGAAGAATTGAACAAAAACATTATTGTTATTTTCACAAATGAAAGCAAAAGACATTAAGAAATTGCTGCTCATTGGAAGGCTGGAATATTTTTTCCTAGGATCTAGAGGAATAATTGAAAAGGATTACTGATTAAATTATTTTATCTGTAGTATATTTACATTTAGCAGCAATTGTTCTCTGAGTGAGTGATTTTATGATAAGCTAACTGCCACTCCAAAGAGAGAATAGTCCATATAGGATACTTATTATCTTAATGAGGTTTTCTGAAGGATATTTTTTTGCCACCAGCAGAGGTCTCAGGTGGGCTGGATGTGGGGGGTGCTGTGGTTCTTCAGCTCAGCATGTCAAGTTAGGTCTCCCCTGGCCATCTGGGCAGTGCAGGGAGTAGACAGTAATCCCAAATCAGCTTGGAAAATGAAGTGTCTCCTGATATTGTTTAAGAAAAATATTCTTACCTAGCCGTGTGGCCTTGGGCAAGCCACTTAACCCTGTTTGCCTTGCAAAAATCTAAAAAAAATATTCAAGGGGTGGGCAGTACCCTAAATGGAGATGGGAGGAATATAGTTGGTTAAGACTTCAGTTGACAGCAGTAGAGACAAGAAACTTAGAACCCAGGAGAGTGAATTAGAGCACCCTTTGTCTCTGTCTCTCTCCACATATACATACACACTCAAGAACATATGCACACATATAAACACATACATATGCATGGACACACATATACATATATAGATTGATATATAAACAAATACATCTACATGCATATATTCATATATATATATATATATTTCAGGTAGGATGTTAGCACCGAAGAAGCACAGTTTTTACAGAAAGGTTTCCATCCTTGATGTATATCAATGATGTTTCAGTTTTCTAATTTCCAGGAATTTTAGAGCAGTATTGACTAAATGAGATAAGAAACAGAGAATCAGAACAGTTATTTTTTCTTATCTCTGCTCAGGATTTGTAGATCTATTAACTATAATCCCCAAAACTAGAAAGCTAAAAAATAACAACAGCCACCTTCCAGGTGAACTGAAATGAACATTATCTATGAAATCATAATTTTTGAAACAAGGTGAAACTTGGCAGTTTAAGAAGGTGAAGAAAAAAAGGAAAAAGCAATAAATTGCAATAGGGAAATGGAAAAATATTGTGGTGACTCAAAAATCCTAATGCTGTTCTCTTCATCTCTAAATAACTTGACCTCTGACAAGAGTAATGGCCTTGAGGCATGTTTTTTGGTGAAAAGATAATAGGGTCTGTGCTCAAGGAGTTTACAGCTTCCCCTGGATAAATTTTCTAGCAAGCTATGTAATTTACAAAGGAAGGAGAGAGCAGTTTACAAAAATTCCAGCCTTTAAAAGCTATTAGATGAACCAGAGTGATGTTGCATAGACAGCATATTCACAACTGGTTGAGGAAGCTTGATCAAATTCTGTTGGGACTGTACAAAGCCAGTGAAGATTTGATTGTTTGGTAGTTTAGGATGGGAGAACAGTTAGGTTTTACAGAGGATAGAATAATATTTTTCAAATCTGGCCTCAGACATTTACTAGGTGTGTGACCCAGGGCAATTCACTTCATCCTATTTGTCTCAGTTTTCTCCTTTGTAAAATGAGCTGAAGAAGGAAATGGCAAAACACTATTTTTGCTAAGAAAACCCCAAAAGGTATCACAGAGAGTTGGACATGACTAAAAATGTCTGACAAACAGCAAAAGTTTAGGATAAAAGTCTTTCAGCTAAGACACTGAGAAGGAATTACTGGAGATGGAGGGAAGGACCCTAGGTTTGGCTTCAGTCTTTGTTTTGGTCTTGTTCTTCCTTCACCCTCTTGTACAGAATGACTAGAAAGTTCCAAAGAATTTTTGACATCCTATCTGCATCATAGCAGCATTCCTAGAGCAGCTGATGCCAGGGTCTAAATAAAGAACTAAGGACAAAATGGATGAAATAAGGAAACACATGTTGATGGCTCTTCAAAGATTCCAGCAGACAAGGTTCATCACACCTTAGAAGAGCATCTTGAGGAATTCAGCAAAAGGACTTCCAGGTGCTGAGTTACCTCCTTTGCCACATATGCTGTAAGGCTTGGATTCACTTTTCTCTAAACTCTATTTGTACTTGGGGGCAAGCAGTATGTCAGACTTAAAATTCCTTTTTTTTTGGGGGGGGGAATGTTTTGTACCACGGTATAAAATATTTGTTTCTAAAAGCCAATTAAAGCTAAGTGACTAATTGATATCATCTGATAACAATGGGGTGGGGGGGGGAGATACAGGTCTGGGGTTGAGTTAAAGCACTAGAAAAGATATCTTCCAACTCCTTAGGGTTTATCCCCAGAACACTTAAGGGATATAGTAATTGCCCTCTAGGGACCCAACATGTCATTGTGAATGAGAATTTTGGAGAAAAAGTCCACAGCATGTGTTGTAAACCAAATTTCTTATCCGAAAGTCGGTCTATTTATTGCAGAAAAATTTATCACTAGGTTGGCCCACACTGATGAAAGCACAGATGCTTGAAACCTTGAATTAAGGTATTCTCTTACTATCTCATCACCTCTTTTGGACTTCAGTTTCAGTGTTTGCTTGCTTTTAATTTGCAAATCATTCTCCTTAATAAAGGAAATGGAAATAAAATTGTAGATGAGCAGCTCTTTTTTTTCTGTCATCTGTTAATATTATGCCATCTGCCCTATGAAGAGGACCCATCCATTCCATGTTTTTAATATGACTTTTTTAAAAAGGTTCTTTCTGTTGTTCTAATAATTTTTCCAAAGCCTTAGGTCTTTCTGGGATTTAGTCTTATTGGTACCATTCTTAAGGGACAAGCTATTGTTTTTATTTATCATACTAACTATTATATTATATATTATATCATATTATATATATTTATATAAGCTAGGATTTGTTTTTTGAAAAATATTTTATTTTTTCTAATTACATGTAAAAATAACTTTTAACATTCATTTCTTTAAGATTTTGAGTTTCAAATTTTCTCTCTCCCTGCCTTCCCCCCTTTCATGAGATAGTAAGCAATTTGATATAGACTATACATGTGTAATCATGCAAAATATATTTACATATTAAGTTGATTTGTAAAAGAAAACACAGGCCAAAAAACCCCTATGAAGTATATAAAGAAAATGAAAAATGGTATACTTCATCTGCATTCAGACTCTCTCATTTATTTCTTTAGAGACTGATAACATTTTTCATCATGAATTCTTTGGTGTTGTCTCAGATCATTGTATTGAATAGCTGGGATTTAACATAGTACTTGAAGATTTGCAAACTCCTTTACATATGTTATTTCATTTGATCTTCACTAGAACCATGTGGGTTAGGTACTATTATTATCATCACCATTTTATAGATAAGAAAATTGAGGTTTGGAGGAGTTAAATGATTTGCCCAAGGTAAACAGAAATAGAAAGTAATTAAAAAGGATTTGAACTCAGTCCTTCTTGATTTGGAGTTAAGAATTATATTCACTGTACCACTTAGCTGCTTTTCATATTTGATGTATGCAATTTAAAAGATTGTACTTTACTCATTCTGTGGTGGGGAGGAAGAGAGGGTAGGGATATGTTCAGAAATTGAGGTGATATATATAGCAAGATATTTAAAAAAAAATGTTGAATCCATTGCAGAGTTCACTATAAAGCCACGATAATTTCTTTAAATGCCTCTTATTTATTTCTGTTAGGATCATTCAATATTGAATTATCTGAACTGAGTTTTTTGAGCTATACATCCTTCTTGTGTCAATATACCTTTTTGATTTTCTAACTATTGAATCAAGTCTATCTCTTTTCTTTTTCAATTAACAAGAATTTGTTTTCTCTCTATCCCACTTCCTACCACCAAGGGGAAAAGAAAAACAAAATCCTTGTAATGAATGTATATAATCAAGAAAAATAAATTCCCACTTTAACCATGTTAAAAATTATGCCTCATTCTACATCTTTAGTCTATCACCTCTTTATCAGGAGATGGGTGCCATTTTTTTTATCATCAGTCCTCTAATCAAGGTTGGTCATTATGATTAGCATAGTTCTTAAGTCTTTCCAAGGTGTTTTTTATTATGTTTTTGTTTTTGTTTGTTTTTAGGTTTTTGTGAGGCAAATGGAGTTAAGTGGCTTGCCCAAGGCCACACAGCTAGGTAATTTATTAAGTGTCTGAGGTCCTATTTGAAATCAGGTACTCCTGACCCCAGGGCCTGTGCTCTATCCACTACGCCACCTAGCCGCCCTCATGTTTTTTTTAATAGTGCTGTTTTTTTTTATACATCACTCTTCTAATTCTGTTATTGTTTTTCTGAACTGTTTTGAAATCTGACTTCCCAAAGAATAGAGTCTATTTTTTCCATTGCTTCCCACCTTGGCTATTACAAACTTGAAGATATGATCAATAGAATTGTGTCTTCTATATCACAAGAAGTTAGTAAGACATGACAACAATTTATGCTATCATCTGACTTAATGAAGTAAGTCTTTGAGGAGGAGGATGGGTGCTTGAATTTTCCTAATACTCTCATATCTACCAGTTTTGTGATTTTTTTTTTTTAGGAAAGGAACATTCATCAATTCTTCCTGGCAATACTTCAACCTATTTTTCTTGGCTGATTTCAATCAACTACTCTTTATATATTCTATGGTCCATTCAATATAGACTATAATTTATTCTTTAAAATTTTTTTTAATATTTTAGACAATGGGGTTAAGTGATTTGCCCAAGGTCACACAGCCAGGCAATTATTAAGTGTTTGAGACTTCAGGGTCGGTGTATAATTTATTCTTTTTTTTTTTCAAGGCAAATGGGGTTAAGTGGCTTGCCCAAGGCCACACAGCTAGGCAATTATTAAGTGTCTGAGACTGGATTTGAACCCAGGTACTCCTGACTCCAGGGCTGGTGCTTTATCTACTACGCCACCTAGCTGCCTCTGTATAATTTATTCTTAATTCCATTCTTCTTCGCTTTCCTCTGTGCATTCATTCAACCCGTTTCTAATCCCCCAAGTACACACCTGCATATGTTTAAATATAGTCTATGTACTATAATGGAAAAACAAAAGCTGGTTCTTTGAAAATGCTAACAGAATTTATAAAGCATTTAACAAAGTACAATACTTATTTATGCTAAAAATTCTATGATCTATAGGGATTTTTTTATATTATAAAAATATCTAGAAGCAGGTATAACATACAATGGGCATATACTAGAAAATTTTTCAAGAGGTATAGGCATAGAACAAGAGTGCCCACTCTTCCCATTATTTGATGTAGTTTTAGAATTTCTACTAATATAATTAATATAAGAAAAAGAATTGAATGTGAAAGATAGGCAAAGGAGAGATTAAAACCATTCCTACTTGCAGATGACATGATAATTTTTCTTAGAAAATCCTAGGGAATTAGCAAAGATACTACATGAGACAATTAATAGCCTCAACAAAATTTCAGGCCACAAAACTCATACAAATCAATAGCATTTCTGTATAATAAAAATAAATAATAACAAAATCAAAGAGACATTAATTTAAAGGAGAATCCCTTAAAAATAACTTCAAAATGCACGAAATATTTAGATTCAATCTACTGTAGCACCTTTACAGATTCAATTACAAAATTCACCTAAAGGAAATAAAGAACAACTCTAAAAGAAGAATATGGGCTATAAAAATATAGAAAAAGTGAAAATATAACAGTTATTTCATAATTTTAATGCCATATCATCAAGCTATTACAGGGATATTTTTACAGAACCCAATAAAATAATGATAAAATTCATTTAGAGAAACGAAAGCCCTGGAATATCAAGGGAAATAATGAAAGATAGGGATGAGGGAGAAATTGCACTGCCAGAGCTCAAACTATGTCTTAAAGCAATAATCATCAGAATTATTTCACACTGGTTAAAAAATAGAGAAATAGATCAATGGAACTGAGTATACTAGATAGGATTAAAAATAATGGAGATCAATAAACTAGTGCTTAAAATAAATACACATCAAAACAATTCTGCTGTATCATCTCACATTCAATAAGTTGGCAAAGAGGACAAAAGATAGGAATAGTCATTATTGGAAGAGTTGTGGGAGATAAGCATATTAGTGCATTTTTAGTGAAATTTTTAGTGTGAGTTTAGTGGAATTTTTAGTGCAAATTGGTATAACCATTTTGGAAACCAGTTATATGACTAAAATGTCTGTACCCTTTGACTAAGATATTTCATGACTTGGAATATACCTTCAAGGAAGTCATTGATTTGAAAAGAAAAACGCTCATATATACTAAAATATTCATAGCATCATTTCATGTGTGTGTGTGTGTGTGTGTGTGTGTGTGTGTGTGTGTGTGTGTGTGTGTGTGTGGTTAGGAAACAAGGTAAATACTCATTGATTAGAGAGTGCCTAAATTAATTATGATACATTAATGTAATGGAATATTGCTTACTACAAGAAATGATAGTTATGTTCAATGCAAAGAAGCATTGGGAGACTCATGAACTACTGCAGAGTAAAATAAACAGAAACAATAAAATAATATGTGTAATGATTTGGTCAATATAAATGGAAAGAACAACCACAAAACAATGAAAATTGAATATAGCAAATTTATGAGGAACAAATATGTCTCCAAAGAAGAGATATAAGTAGAAAATCTCCCTATTCCTTTGCAGATGTAGGAGGTAAAACATTATATATTTTTCAATTTTTTGATAATTTGATTAATTTTTACATTAACTCTTACTTTTTTATTTAAAAATATTATCAATAATATGAAAGACCTCCCAGGGAAGAGAGAGTAAAGAAAGTAGGAAAAATTTTGACAGTGTAAAATCAAAATATATCAATAAAATTTATTTTAATAAGAAAAATAAATAAAAGAATATTCACTCAAATGATGAAATTCAGGAATCTGAAGAATAAGATGTGATGGACAGGAAATAGATGAAGAATTTAGGAAACAGGTCATAGATTTGGCACAAAGGTATAATATAATAGTGATGGAGGACTTCAAATACCCACTTGATCTTTATAATTGCTAAAAGCAGAACAGCTTATAAATCCTTGATTTGCCTTAATGATAATTTTTATCCTTCAAAAAGTGAAGGAAAATTCTCTTCTGGTTCTGATTCTCAATAAGATAAAGGAACAGAGTTATGAAATAATAATAATAATAATAATAATGATAATCAGAATCTTTTAATAGATCAGTAGATAGAGCTCTGGACCTGGAGCCAGGAAGACATGAGTTCAAATTTGACCTTAGATATTTACTAGCTGTGTAGCCCTATGTAAGTCATTTAACCTCTGTTAGTCTCAGTTTCCTCATCAATAAAAGGAAGCAACAATAATCTATTTTGAGCAAAAGAAATCTTTTACAGTCCTTCATGGACCTTAAAACTCTATATATGAGCTACTATTAATTGAGTATGTGATAAATAGGTAAAGGAAAGTAGAACAAAGATAGAAATGCATCTTGGTCTCTAGGAAAGATATCAAAAGCTTTCAAGGAGAGAAAGTAAGGTTGCTATGGACTGAAATCCTACAGAGAGGAAATAAAGTGTGAGAGAAATCTTAGAGGAGAGGGAAAAAGCAGGAACGAGATTGTGACTATAATTCCAATGAGCTGGGAAAATGGGAATTGTCTTGGGAAACTGATGTGAGGGCAGAATCAAGATGACAGAATACAGGCAGTCACCCAGCTGAACTATCTGAACATTCCTCTCTAAACAACTTTAAAATAACTCCTCAAATCAAATTTTGGAATAGCAGAGTCATCAAAAGTTCAAAGTGAAACATTTCCCCTGCCTAAGGCAACTTAGGAGGTTGGCAGGAAAGGTCTGTGAACTGAACTGAGGTTCTATCCAGAGTTCATTGGGCAGTTAGCTCTAGCAATGGAACTTGGAAGCAGATGTGATAGTGGCAGCAGTAACAAAAGATAGTAATAGGATTGGACAACTGGTCAGAAAGGGAACTTTGCTGGCACTGGGTATAGCTGGAATTGATTGGCAGCTAAATTGTCCATAAATAGTTCTGAGTTGCAATTCTGGGGCAGAGAGGAGCACTTGTTCACAAGGGAGGTCCCAGTTCCTTGGTCAAGAGGACCACTAACAGTGTGGCTATAAATGAGTAGAGGCCCTATGTTCATAAAGACCAGAGCACAGACCATTAGAGCACTAACCACACCTCTACCCAGATCATGCCACCTTGGAATCACTGAAAACTTTCAGACCTCCAGAACCAGCCCTGAAAAGAGCAGTAAAAAATGCATGATATTTTGAGATAGTACCTCCATATCCCAGTGAGTAGAACCCAAATTTAGCAGAAAAAAAGCAAAAAAAAGAACTTGAGCATAAAAATCAACCACAGTGGTAGGGGAGACCAAAAGATGAACTCAGAAGAAGTCAACAATGTGAAAACATCTACATAAAGATTCAAAAAATGCTATTTGGATCCAAGCATGACAAGAATTCCTGGAAGAATTAAAGAAAGCTAAGAAGTAGAAGAAAAAAATTGGAGAAAAAATAAGATTGAGGCAAGAGAATTATGAAAAAGAGAATGAACAGCTTGTTAAAATAAGCACAAAAAGTATTAGAAAAAATAACACCTTAAAAATAGAATTGACTCAAAAGTAAAAAGATATAAAAATTCACTGAAGAAAATAACTCATTATAAAGCAGGATAGGTCAAATGGAAATGAAGGGAAAAACCCTCACTGAAGGAAATAATTCCTTAAAAATTAAAATTGGATTAAGTGGAAACTAATGACTCTATGAGACATTAGGAAACAATTAAACAAAATCAAAAATATGAAACATATTAGAAAATGTGAAATATCTCATTAGAAAAATAACTCACTTGGAAAATAGATTTAGGAGACATAATTTAAGAATTATTGAACTACCTGAAAGCCATGATGATAAAAGGATCTAGGCATCATATTTCAAGAAATCATAAAGAAAAACTGCCACAATATGTCCAGAGGGAAACAAAAGTTGAAAAGAAAATCATTGATCACCTCTTGAAGGGGATCTCAAAATAAAAACTCCCAGATATATTATAACCAGATTCTGAAATTCCCAGGTCAAGGAGAAAATATTGCAAGCAACCTGAAAGAAATAATGTAAATATGGTAAAGCCACAGTCAAGATCACACAATATTTATCAGCTCCCATGTTAAAGGAGCAGAGGACTTACAATATGATATTCTGGAAGGCAAAGGAACTTGTATTACAGTCAAGAATAACCTGTCCAGCAAAATGAATATGATACTTCAGGAGGAAAAATGGATATTTAATGAAACCGAGAACTTTCAAGCATACATGATGAAAAGACCAGAGCTGAATAGAAAATAAGTCATTCAAACACAAGACTCAAGCAATATAAAAAGCTAAACATGAAAGAATAATTATGAGATTCAATAAAGCTAAATAATCATGAAATTCAATAAATTTCTATATTAGAAGTTGATACATGTAGTTCCTAAAATGTTATCATTTTTTTTAGGATAGTTAGAAGGAATTTAGATAGAGAGCATGTGTATGAGTCAATTATATTGGAATAATTTCCTACTCCTAAGATGAAGGGATGAGAAAAATGGATGAACTGGAAGGAGAGAAATGGGAAACAGAATGGGGAAATTTTTCTCACCTAAAAGAGGCATGCAAGGAAGAGCTTTCATAGTGAAAAATGGGAGATGACTTTGTTAAATTTGAATCTCACTCTCTTCAGATTATTTCAAAGAAAACAAGCATATTCACACATACACCCATTCATGTATAAACACACACTCAGTTGGACATAGAAATTGATCTTACCCAACAGGGAAGTAGTAAAGAAAGGGGATAAGAAAAGGAATATGTTCCATAGATGGGAGGGAAGATTAATGGAGGGAGTGGTCAGAAACAAAAGGAAACTTTTGAAAAGGGATAGAATAAAAAGAGAATGATAAACAGAAGAAAATAGGGTGGAGGGAAATATATTATTATAATAACCATGAATGTGAATGGGATAAAGGCTCACCTTAAACAGAAGCAGATATATGAACAGATTAGAAACCAGAATCCAACAATTATGTTGTTTTCAAGACAACTCTTGAAACAGAAAGACATAAAAATAAAATTAAAGAATTACAATAAAAGAATCGAGAAGAATCTATTATGCTTTAGTTGATGAAAATAAGGCGGGGCTAGTACACATAAAGTAACACAAAAATAGAACTAGTTAAAAGAGATAATCAAGTAAACTATATTTTGCTAAAAGGTGCCATGAGCAATGATGTGATATTAAAAACTTTTATAGGCAATTTCTCTGATAAAGGTTTCATTTCTCAAATATAGAGAATTGAGTCAAATTTATGAGAATAAGGACCATTTCCTATCTGATTAATGGTCAGATGATATAAATGGGCAGTTTTCAGAAGAAATCAAAGCAATTTATAGTCCTATAAAATATTCCAAATAACTATTGATTAAAGAAATGCAAATTAAAGTAACTCTGATGTATTACCTCATACCTATCAGAAATGACAAATGCTGGAATGGATGAAGGAAAATAGAGTTGGTAGAGTTTTGAACTCATCCAACTTTTCTGAAGAACAATTTGTAACTAAGCCTAAAGGGCTACAAAACTGGACATATCCTTAGACCCAATACTACTATTACTACTACTACTACTACTACTACTACTAGGTCTATACCCTAAAGAAATCAATTTTTTTATAATAAGGACCTATATAAATGAAAATATTTATAATAGTTCTTTTTATTGTGGCAAAGAATTGGAAACTGGGGGGAATGTTCATCAATTGGGAATACTTGAATAAGTTGTGTTATAAATTATGATAAAATACTATTGTGCTATTAAAATGATGAAGGAGCTGGTTTTAGAAAAAACATGACAAGATTCATATGAATTGATGCAAAGTAAAGTGTTAAATGAGAACTGGGAGATTATTGTGCAGTAAGCAGCAATGTTGTAATGATAAACAACTATGAAAGACTGGACTACTCTGATCAATACAATGACCCAAGACAATTCCAACGAACTCATGATGAAAAAATGCTATCCACTTCCAGAAAGGAAAAATGATAAACTCTGAGTGTAAACTGAAGCATGATTTTCTCATTTTCTTTACTTTTTTGCATTTTGGCTAATATGGAAGTATGTTTTGCATGATTTCACATGTATAACTGATGCCATTTTGCTTGCCTTCTCAGTAGGTGGAAAATTGGCAGAGAGTGACAGAATTTGGAACTCAATTTAAAAGGAAGAAATGTTAAAATAAATAAATATTTTTAAAGACCAAAAAATAAACTGATGTGGATGCAGAGAGAATTCAAAAATTAATTTTTTTAAAAAGAGAATGAGATTTGTACAGAATATTGAAACAACGGCATGTAACAGGTGTTGAATGCAAAAGTGTATCACAGTCCCACAAGAATCATGTCAAAAGAGCTATAGCTCAGGATGAGCTGAGACTGATGAAAGAATCAAATGACAAGGACAAGGAATTTTTAAAAAACTATACTTGTGGAAAGAGGAGGTAGAATTGCTGCTGAGGATGAATGGTCTGATAATCCCTGAAAACTGAAGGCAGAGTTGCTTCTAATTTTACTTCGGTTTTCTTCAACAAGGACAATGGTCTTTGGATTGGGAAGTCAGAACAAAAATAGCAAATAGGAAGTTGATACCTAAAGTAATTAAGGAAACATCAAGTTTTTTTAAAAAATAGAACACAGTGGCCATTTCACATCTACAACTTGGTGCTGCACTGTCTGGACAACTCCCTAAAAGTTTATCCAGGTCTTTTGGCAGGCTAGACCAGGGTTTATGGGGAGTTGTTATGGGAAAATCATTTGTTAAGTTCCTTCTGTGTGCCAGACATCTGATTTCATAGACAATCCTGATAATTTCTCATCAGTTAACTTACTAAATATACTATTTCACATTAAACCAGAATGTTACTATATATTAATATTAAATCAGAATATTATTAGGATGATGATGATGATGATGATGATGAAATATTAAACCAGAAAAATGCTCAACAAATATTATCTCACTTGAATTTTCACAAACTTGCAATATAGTGCTATTATTATTTCCATTTTATAGCTGAAGAAACTGGAGCTGATAGAGTGCCTGGCCCTTTGTCACCCAGCAGGTAATTGTCTGAAGCTGGATTTGAACTCCTATTTTTCTGACCTTAGACCCAGTGCTCTATCCAGTGTGTCACTTAACTGTCCTGGGCTCATTCTTCTGTTAGTGGTTATAATCTCTTCTGAGAAGCATTATAATAGCAAATTGGAATGACTCTCATAATGCAACTGGCATTGAATAAAGAACCCAAGAGCTCCTGAATTCTGAAACTCACAAGGTTTCCTCCAAGCCTAGAAATTTCCATCTCAGTATTGTTGTTCAGTCACCTATATTTAGGAAATGAATCAGAAACCTAAAGAGGTTGTCAGGGGCTCAAGGTGAAGAACCAGCTTTGCTCAGGTAATCCATAGATACCATACATAAACAATCACTATCATGGTGGGGGGAGAAGACACTATTTGTCATCTTATTTCATAATTACCAGAGAAAAGAATTCCTTGTAACATGTTCTGAGAAAGAGAAGAGAAAGAAAAAAATAAGAGTAGAAATTATTTTTCTTTTTAAGTCTACTAAGTAGGAAGTTCTTCTTAGGGGCAATTGCTTCATTATCTCAAAGGGAAAAGTCCATCAACTCTGATCAATAGTCCCTATAACTGACTAGAAGTGGCTCAGAGATCCCCAATTCAGCTGGTAAACTGTTTATTACCATTACGTATTCTTGAAGAGATACTTGTTGGATACCTAGAAAGAATGTATTATCGCAAAGACCAGCATGATTTCAGCAAGAATAGGTCTTATCAGACTAAATTTATTATTTATTTGGGAGCAATTACCAAACTAGTAGGTGAAAGGAATGCTATGGATAAAGTTTACCTAAATTTTAAGAAACATTTGATAAATTATCTTTTGCTTTACTTACAAAAAGATAGAGATTTGTGGACTGAACAAGTAGTACAATGAGATGGATTCAGGCCTTATTGAATGGTCAGACTTAGAGGACAGTTATTAAGGAATCAATGTAAGCTTGAAAGTTTTAGTAGTGTACCATAGGTATCTGGGTTTGTTCTTGCACTCTCTAAAAATTTTAAATAATGCCTTGAAGCTAGATGGTATGATAATTAAATATTCTGATGACAAAGCTGGGAGAAATAGTGAATCTATCAAAGACAGTAAAGATCTAGAAAGGTCATGAAAGGCTAGAGTGAGGTGAATATATGACCTGCAACAACTTCTCAGTATGATTGTAAAGAGATTAAAATGTTTTGGGGAAATAATTAAAATTACAATAATATATAAATAATATTACATTTAAAATTAAATCAATATGCAGCCCACAGGGATCCTCTTGTATGGTTTGGTAGCCTTTGCTCCTTTTTGAATTTGATACCACTGGACCAGAGAATAGGGAAGAATCTCATAAAATGAACATTCAGTAGGGATAAGAATAAAGAGATTAATTTTGCATTTAATCTGGATCAACCTTTTATCCATAATTTTCTTAAGTCTAGATGATTTTTTTGTAGAAGCCCTTTATTAGCAGAATTGCATCTTCAGAAAATTATGAAGCCATTCACCCGGACCAGGTCTAGTCCCTAACAAAAAGGTTAGGCTTTCCCAAACACACAAATAACTGACAACTTTTAAGAAAGTTGCCAACACTTAATCTATCATCTCCCAACAAGGAACAAAGATGGCTTATTGTGTGAAATAAGCAGGGGATCAACATGCTACTTCGCTGTGAGTTAGAGAAATGAACAGTCAGCTGCACATAATCTGACTGAGACAACTCCAGATTAGCAGCCTGGAGGCTTCCACTGAAGGCTTGCAAATCTTTTTTTTTCCCCACTTAAAGATTTTATTTATTTTGAGTTTTATAATTTTTTCCCCTAATCTTACTTCCCTCTCCCCACCCCCCACAGAAGGCAATTTTCCAGTCTTTACATTGTTTCCATGGTACACATTGATCTAAGTTGAATGTGATGAAAGAGAAATCATATCCTTAAGGAAGAAACATAAATTATAAGAGCAAGATCAGACAATAAGATATCAGTTTCTTTTCTAAATTAAAGGTAATAATGAAGGCTTGCAAATCTTAGATTCCCCACAATAACCCTGTGGATAGGTGCTCTTTTCTAACTCCTTAGAACACAGAATAAAACAGAGAGAGGTTATTGTGAAGACTTGTTTCAGGCAGGGTTTGAGATTGGTTCTTCTTGATAGGAATAACTTGTTTCATTATGATCTCTGCCTCTTAAGCATAAAATCAAACATACAAATGCTACATAGAGATGTAGATACACAGAGATGTAGATAACAGTAATTTAAACTATATCACAATTCATGTTTTACAAGAACGCATGGATGCAAGAGATGAATACATTCAAGGACAAGAAAAATTGAATAGTTTGCTGTTTTTTTTTTTGATGTCTGCACTTTAGCATACAGGCTTCCAAAATGGGAGGGGTAACAGTAGTAGTTACTTCTTATTGGGGGCAATGAGGCAATATAAGTGATAGATGGATGAATGAATGGATGGATGAATGGATTCAATAGTAAGGAGGGGGAGGTGGTCTTGGTGTAGAATGTCTTTCATTTCACTGGCCTCAGATTGGAGTATCACCATTTAGACAATTGAGTTGACTATAGGTGAAGTAGCTCTATCCAAATTCCTATTAAACAGAGGCTCAAGGATCTGTATGGCCAATCAATGTGGCACAGTGAAGGAAATTATAGGTTTCACTATTATAGGAAAATTAGAAAAGTCAGACAACTTTAGTTTCTTTTCCACATCAGAATAAATATCTGTCTTATTTTTCAAGTTCTCTTTGAAGAATATCCACTAACTAGAGACAAGCACTGGAGGGAGTTAAAAAAATAACAATTTTCTCAATTATCTTGCCAGTTGTCTTGACATTTTAATTTTTTATTTTTCCTGGCAATAACCTTTAAGAAGCTCAATTCTTTCATCATTCTCAAATGTACTGACAGCCCTAGCTGGTTGGATTGCCTGGAGTATTTTTCTAGGCTTACACTAGTTTGGGATATATAGAGGGGAGGTTGTTAGAGCATCCTCTGGCATTCAGTGTGACTGAATGGGGATGTACTAAGTCTTGAGTGGCAGCCTATATGGAGACCCCAATCACCAGACTTCTCCCTTACCAAACCTCATTTTTACTTAAATCCTGTTAGGACATTACAAGTATCACTAAACTTGACTACAGTTGTTCTTCAGATGACACTGTAGCCTGAACAATATTAATAGGCCTAAAATGAGTCATAATGATAACATCTGGAATATGCTGCATATTAGGCAGGATAAACCCAGATTTCCATATCTAGTCTAGACTATTCTATTTCATTCTATTATTTAATGTTTGCTATCTGCTTAAGTCTAGTTCAAAGGTAAATGATGAAGATTATAGGGCCAATAAATAAGGGATAAGGTTTAGAAAAAGCTTCATGGAGGATACAAGGATTCTGAGAGGAGGGATGAAAGGGAGTACATTCATGGGGAAAAGCTTTTGTAAAAGCAAGGATGAAGGCAGTGGAGTGCACAGAGAATAGAGTTTTTAAAGGAGAGGAGCATGAAACAAGTTTGGAAATGTAGGAGGGATACAGATAGTAGAGGGTCTATTAAGTATCATAGGGAATATGAAACATTAAATGTCTTGGGGAGATTATTTTTGAAGAACTATGGAAAAGATGGATGTTGAGAGAAGAATCTTGAAGCAGATGGAATGATTTGGTGGTTATAGTAACACAGGAATTGGTGAAGTCTTGAACTTCATCTAACTAACTAACTAACTAACTAACTTCATCTAACTTGAACTTCATTCAACTAAGTTGATGGTTGTATGAGTGGAGAAAAAAAATTCCATTAACAAATAATATGGTGGTAGAAGCAGCAAAACTTGACAATTCACTAAACATAATGGAGAGTGGTGAGGGAAAGGAGAAAATCATGAAAGACACCAAGGTAGCAAACTTTGATAACTTGAAGTATTATATTGCTCTTACCAGAAATGGGGGAGAGGGAAATTTTGTGTGAATGATCAGTCCTAGTTTAGTCTTTTTGAGTTTGAGATACTGATGGGGCATTCAATGAGAGAACATGACTCTGGGTATCTCCTGATCTCCTCCCCACAAACACCATTTTGTCCCTCTTGTTTCTAGTCTCCCCCATAGCATATTGATTATATTTCTCCTATGTATATTTAATATTTAGTATTAAATTTATCTTTCCTATTATACTGAATTCTCATAAGGTTAAGAATACTGTTAGATATAATCTTTGTATTGTTTTCAGGACTATACACAAAGCTATACTTGAATGTTCTTTGAATTGAATTTTCCCTTCTCCAACCTTTTTTTTTCTTATTCTTTCCTAGCTCTGTGAGGTCCATATTTAGTTGCTAGAACATAGCCTTTAATTTTTATTTAGTTTTACTGTTCAGTTAAATTAAATGGATATTTTGTAGCAAGAAAGAATGGCCTTATATTTTTTTCTTTTTGTGGTTTGAATGACTATAACTATTTCAATGTAAAATGAGCTCCCCCAACTCTGTTATTTGCATTTTTCTTCTTCCTTAGTTCTCCATTTCTTCTAAACACAGAACCAAAAAAAGTTGATTTGCTCTCCTGAGGTCAATGACAGATTAGTAAGCCTCTATCCTACCTCCAAGGTCAGTAGCAGACTTGAATTGACTCTTACATTTTTTTTCAGCTTCCTGCAGTATATACATTCAAAGGAAATTGTTTGTATTCAAAGCTCACTTGGCTGACAGAAATGTCAATTGATAGATCTCTCTGTACTATGGCTAGTAATAACAATAAAGGTTCTCTACCTGACCTTCACCCAAATTATGTACGTTGTGATCCTTTACCTAGAATAACTTTCCCTTATAGCCAAGTTTTTCTTGGCTAAGGTAATTTAGTTTCTAGTTCTGCCCACTTTCCCAAAACTATTGTAATTTCATGGAAAGAACTCTGGGAAAAAAATTCGGGAGATCAGAGTTTTGACTTTGCTATTAACTAGTTATGTGATATTTGGCAAGTTAATTTTTACCCCAGGTGTCTCATTTATTCATCTATATAATCAGGGACTGGAAGGGTTAGAATAAATGACCTATAAGCTTCCTTTAAATTCTTAGTACTTATAATTCATTTCCCAAATTTTAAAACTTAGAGTCATTTCTAGGCAAAATTTTGAAGTAGATGGCATGTTCTTGACATTCCTCCTTTTTTAGCCATCTCTTTGAGAGAGAGGCTGAGAAGTTCAAAACCTTTATCCTGTGTCTACATTATCCATCATCCTTGCTACAATGATCCAGTCTAAAATTTTTTAGAATTATAGAATAATATCACAAAACATCAATAAATCATAGGATCATGGAATTTAGAGATGGAGATAAATAAAATCCAGAAAGAAATGACTTATATGGTGTATTGTTCCCTTTAATAATGTAAATCAGATACTTTGATAAATTAATCTGTGCTAATGTGCTAATAAAAGAGGGTAAGATGATTATTTGATTAGAATTTAGCAATTGCCTTTAAATCTCACTTCCTTTCCCTTTCTCCACTTGAGTGAACTATACTAAAGCAGAAATTTCAAGACTAGAAAGCAGACCAATAGAGAAGATATTTGGTGGGAGGATTTTTCTATATCCCTCATATCATGCTAATATGAGCTATCACATAGTTTCTATATTTTTGGGGAATACCTTGCTGACAGGGATTGAGAACCCCAGCTGTTTTCTTCTGAGACCATTGGCTGGCTGCTAGCAATGGGAGGTCCAGCCCTTCATGAGGAGCATTCCTCAGTGTCAGTAATTCATCCACTAGAGATCTGTATTACAGTGTATTGAATGTGATCAGTTTCCTAAAAAGACATTGCGGGCAAAAGGAACCAATGTCATACTTGGAAAAAATTATGAAGTGACTAGTGGTTAGCTACTATATTGATGTGGAAAGAAGTTGTTTTCGTTGTTCAGTTATTTCTGACTCTTTATGACCTCATTTGGGGCTTTCCTGGTGAAGATACTGAAGTGGTTCACAATTTCCTGTTCCAGTTCATTTTACAGATAAGGAAACTGAAACAAACAGGGTTAAAGCCCTTGTCCAGGGTTACACTGCTATTAAATGTCTGAGGCTAGATTTGACCTCAGGAAAATGAGTCTACCTGACTCCAAGTCTGACTCTCTCTCCACTCTACCCCATATGTGTAAAGTTACTTTACTTCTTTTCAGGATCAAATTCTACCTACTGTCCTCCTTCCCTTCCAGATCCTCTGTACCCTCATGCTACTCAAACACACTCAGAGGTCTACTCTCACTTCTGTTCTGCCCATCTATAATACATGCATAACCTAAGTAAATTATATAAAAACAGTCTAATTAACACAAAAGAAGCAATGCTTCTTAGTATATATATATATTAATCATGCTCACTTCATTATTCAGAGGATTAGGGTGACATGATATTTGTTTTCAAGAAGCTGAGTCTGGAAGAGATTAAAAATAGGAAGAGGTTAAAGAAATAGAAGAGCTAAGACATAAATATAAGTTCCCTGATGGAAAAAGGTTTAAACTTTGTCTTTGTATCCCTAATTGCAATGCATCAAGGATCCGCTAATTCATTAATATGGGTGGTCTCTTTAAAATAGGGAACCATAATCAATCTAATACTTGAAAGTAAGTCTTTGAGAGGTCTTAGGGCCAAAAAATTCACTTTGGTCCTTGGATGGTAGTCAGAAAGTTGATTGCCAAGTTCACTTTCACTCACTGGCATAGCCTTTGAGAGCCTAGCAACTCCTTAATACCATAATGAGACATTGGAATAGGACTTGAGTGGAATGAGAGGTATTTAACTGAATTTTTTTAATTAAATGAAAAAAAATGTGTCTTGTTTTTTGGTGTTTCTTTCTTTTAATTTTAGTGCTCAGTCATCCAGTTTATTCGGCTTGGCTACAATTACTGGCCATGGTACTGACAGTTTTTTTTAAACTTAGAATGATGATCATTTATTTTGCACAGTTTGAGAAGATGGAAAATAGGAGCAATGGATGAAAATTGCAGAGAATCAAATTTATATTAGACATAAGAAATAACTTCTTATTGATTAGAACTTTCCCATAGTATAATGGATTATCTCAGGAGGTAGTAAGTTTCCCATTTCTGCCACAACTTGAAAACATCTAGAGGGAATTCATGCTTAGGTAATAGTGGGACTAGATGTCTTTGAAGGTTCCCTACAACTTTCAGAATCTATGCTTCTAAATAATTTCATAATGTTGTGGCTGCTGCTTTTTATACCATAGTCTTCTCAGTGGTGAAGGTCATGAGACTTGCAGAAATCCCAGACTCTGAAAAATGAAAGTAATATAAGCACCGAGACAATAATACTATTAAAAGGGAATGAGATTAAGTTAAAAAGATTCTGCACAACAAAACCAGTGCAATCAAAATGGAAGGACAGTAGAATGCTGGGAAGCAATTTTTACAAGTATCTTTGATAAAGATCTCATTTCTCAAATATTTAGAGAACTGAGTCAAATCTATAAGAGTACAAGTCATCCCCAATTAATAAATGATCAAAGAATATGAATAGGCAATTTTCAGATGAAGAAATCTATGCAATCTGTTGTTATATGAAAAATTTCTCTAACTCACTATTGATTTGAGAAATGCAAATTAAAATGACTCTGAGGTATCATTTCATACTTGTCAGTTGATTATTATGAGGGAAAAGGAAAATGATAAATATTGGAGATGTGGGGAAATTGGTACACTAATGTATTGTTGTTGGAGTTGTGAACTAATCCAACCATTATGGAGAGCAATTTGGAATTATATCCAAAGGGCACAACCACACTATTCATATGCTTTGATGCATAAGCATTGATGTGCAGTACCACTATAAGGTCTGTATCCCAAAGAGATCATAACAAAGAAAAGGATCTACATATACAAAAATATTTATAGCAGCTCTTTTTGTGTTGGCAAAGAATTAGAAAACGAGGGGATGCCCATCAATTTGGAAATAACTGAATAAATTGTGCTATATAAATGTGATAGAATACTATTGTGTTAAGGAATGATGAGCAGATGGATTTTCGGAAAACCTAGAAAAACTTACATGAATTGATTCTGAGTGAAGTGAATTGGGTGAACATGGTGTTAAGAAACTGCAACACTGTATGATGATCAACTATGATCGACTTAGCTCTTCTCAGCAATATAATGATCCTAAACAATTTCAAAAGATTCATGATGAAAAACTCCATCCACATCCAAAGAAGGAGCTGGTGGAATCTGAATGTAGATTGAAGCATACTATTTTTACTTTTTTGTTTTCATGATTTTTCCCTTTTGTTCTCTTTCTTCTTTCACAACAGGAATAAAGTGGATATATGTTTTACATGACTGCACATGTATGACAAAATATCAGTTTGCTATCTTGGCAATAGGAAAGGGAAGGGAGAAAAATGTGGATCTCAAAATCCTATAAAAATGAATGTTGAAAATTCATATGTAATTGGAAAAATAAAATAGTATAAAAAATTTAACTGATTCTATGGCTTCTAATAACTGAGTTCTTTATATCAGCACCTTATCTACCACTTACCTAAAATGAATTAGAATATATCTGTTAAGCTAACCTACCAGATCTGTACATCTTCATATGAATATGCAATACTTAATTGTAAAATTTTCCTCAAAGAAAAAAAGGAAACCTGACCGTGAGGATAATAGGTTGTTCAGGGTATTTCAATATAGGCAGCAATTTTCCTTGAGGTATAGGAATACCTTCTGGAAAGGAAATTAACATTTATTAAACACTTACGTAATATCAGGACCTATGCTAAGCACTTGAGAAATAAATATTAGTAAGCAAATGCCCCTAACCTCAAGAAGTTTGCATCCTAATAGAGGAAGAAAGCACACAAAAGAGAGAATTTTAGTTTGGTCTTTTTGAAGCAAAAAGGCCATGAGAAGTTGGGATAACTGGCAATCTTAGCAAGTCCAAAGCTACAGATAGACTGGACAGGTAATTCCCTAAGCTATAACATATTGGGAAAGTGAAACAAGGAATGCTTTTTTGGTATTTCTATAATGGCACATACTTTTAATTTTAAATATTTTAATGCTTATTTTGTATATTATGTTTAATTTGTAAGCCTTTTAGATGAAACAAGGTATAATTTCCAAATAATACAAATAATTTGAAATCAATGAAGGATTTTCCCCTTGAGGTATATGGTTTGTATACATAATAGACTAAATTGGTAGAAATAGATTTAATATTTCATCAGGGGCCACCCTGTTGGATACAATAAAGCAAGATAGGTTTCCAGCAGACACAAGGAGAGATTTCTTGATTTTCAAGGTGTTGAAAACTTGGAGTAAAGAATCAAAGGAGGGTTTGATCTCTGTTCTAGAAAGTCTTCAATAAGAAGAAAAGAGACCTCCATAAAGTTACTGCCAAGATACCAGAATATCTCTTGAGGTCCCTTGAAGTTTTTAGCTAGATGATATCCTCAGGTTTAACTTTGTCTTTTTTATTACAATCTTAAGTTTTTAATTTAACTAGCTTTACATTTTTACTGTTTCACTTCTTTCCCCATTGAAAATAATTTAAAAAAACCCTTTTTATGCCTAGTCAAGCAAAACCAATTTTGACTTTGGTCACTTCCAAATATATAAAAATAATAATAATTATAACAATGATAATAATAAATATCATTTATAATACTTACTATATTCCAACTCCTTTGCTAAACATTTTTACAATTATTATCTTATTTTATCCTTAAAATAACTTTGGGCAATAAGTGATATATACATTTCTATAAATCTCATTCTGCATCTTGGGTCCATCCCCTCTCTGTTAGGAAGCGAATAGTATACTTTATCACCAGTCCTCTGGAATCATGATTAATTTTGCATTGATCAGAGTCCTTAAGTCTTATAACATTGCCCATTTTTGTTTTAATTTTTGTTATTATTATAATATTGTGGCTACTGTATAAACTATTCATCTAGTTAAGCTCTTTTCACTCTGAATCATTCAAATCTTCCCAGGTTTCTATAAAACAATACCTTTCATCATTTCTTATAATATATATGTCTGTCTATCTATCTATCTATCTATGTTGTTTTTATTGTTTTATTGGGGTATCAGTCTAGTAGTGCTATTTTTGCATCAAGATAATTTTCCATGATGGATATTCAAAGCTATGGAAAAATGGAGACTGACAGTTAACTCCACTTCCACACATATTCTTATAGATTAAGGTAAGATCATTAGATATATCAATCTAAATTTATCAAATTCCTGTATTTTTTCCTAGACTTGGAAGAATCAAATAAGGTAAATTTAAACATTCCCAATAAATCACTCCAACTTCTTCAGAGTTTTCCTGAGAATTTTCACAGACACAAGGTGTATAGCACATGGACCTGAAATGCATTTTAAAAAGCCCTTTTATTGAAAGAACTCATATTAGAGTCACCATTTGATTATTAGAAAGAAGGGGGAAATACTATGAGAGAAAGGGAAGGGAGATGGAAGTAAGGTGAAGCTAAAGTGAGTTCCAAAAGATGTAGAAAGATAAGATTGTTTTGGATTAATTCCTAATACCTAGCACACACACACACACACAGACACATAGTTGTTAAATCACTCAGTCTTTGTGTCTCCATGGACCATAACACAGCAGGTCCTTCTATCTTCCACTATCTCCCAAAGTCTGTACAAATTCACATTCATTGTTACATGACATTAATCTGTCCATCTCATCCTCTGTCATTATTTTCCTTTTGCGTTCAATCTTTCTCAACATCGGAATCTTTCCAATGAGTCTTATTTTCTTATTATGTGACCAAAGTACTTAAGCTTCAGCTTCAGTATTTAACCTTCCAGTAAATAGCCTGAATTAATTTAAGTATCACTTGATTTGACCTCCTTGCTAACCAAGGGACTCTCAAAAGTCCACAATTCAAAAAAAATGCCACAATTCAAAAGTGTCAATTCTGTGGTGTTCAGCTTTCCTTATTGTTTAACTTTTACAGTCAAACAATGCTAGTGGGAAAACTAAAGCTTTAACTATATGACCTTTGTCAGCAAGGTGATATCTCTGCTATTTAGTATGCTGTCCAGATTTGACATAACTTTCCTTCCAAATAGCAAGTGTCTTTTAATTTCATGGCTGCAGTTGCTGTCTGCAATGATCTTTGAGCCCAAGAATATAAAATCTGTCACTGCTTCCATAGCTGTTCACTATATTTGCCAGGAAGTGATGGGACCGTTTGCCAAGATTTTAGTTTTTTAATGTTAAACTTCAAGCCAGCTTTTACACTCTTCTCTTTCACCCTTATGAAGAGGCTTTTAATTTCTCTTCATTTTCTTCATTTGAGTGGTTATCATCTATACATCTGAGATTATTGATATTTCTCTGACAACCTAAATTCTCACTTATGATTCATCTAGGATGCTATTTCTCACGATGCACTCTGCATTTAAGTTTAAATAAATAAGGTTACAATGTTGAACCCCTTTCCCAATCCTAAACCAATCAGCTGTTCCATTTTCAATTCTTCTAGAATCGAACTAACCAAGTTTGTAGGAGATAAGTAAGATGATCTGGTACTGCCATCTCTTTGAGGACTTGATACATATTGTTGAGATCCACACAAAGTCTTTAGTATGGTCAATAAATCAGAAGTAGATGTTTTTTTTTTTCCTGGAACTCCATGGCTTTCTCCATAATCCAGCAAACATTGGTAATTAAATCTCTAGTTCTTCTGACTCTTTGAAAGTCAGCCTGCTCTTCCAGACATTATTGGTTCACATATTACTGAAGCCAAGTTTACAGAATCTTTTAAAAATTATTATTTTATTTGTTTTCCAATTATATACAGTAGTAGTTTCTACCCATCGTTTTCAGTAAGGTTTTGAATTTTACAATCTTTCCTCCACCCTTCCTTCCCTCCCCCATCCCCCCCACAGAAGGCAGTTTGGTAATCTTTACAATGTTTGCATGCTATACATTGATCGATATTGAATGTGTTGGGAGAGAAATAATATCCTTGAGGAGAAAATAAAATATTAGAGATAGCAAAATTATTTTTTATAAAAAATTGAAGGTAATTGACTTTGGTCTTTGTTTAAACTCCACTTTGTTTAAACTCTGGTTTAAACAAATGGTATTGTTCACTGCAGGTACTCAAATTGTCCCTCATTATTACATTGATGGAATGAACAAGTCCAATAAGATTGATCCTCCCTACAATGTTTCCATTAGGGTGTACAATGTTCTTCTGGTTCTATTCATCTCACTCATCATCGGTTCATGCAAGTCTTTCCAGGCTTCTCTGAATTCCTATCCCTCTTGGTTTCTAATAGAACAATAGTGTTCTATAACATACATATATCACAATTTGTCCAGCCATTCCCCAATTGATGGATATCCCCTTGATTTCCATTTCTTTTAGTTTGCAGAATCTTAAGCATGATATTACTGGTGTGTGAAACAAGCACCATTGTTTGGTAATTTGAACATGCTTTAGTATTTTTGCTTCTTTAGATTTGGGGCAGAATTGATCTTTTCCAATCCAGTGACAACTGCTGAGTTTTTCAAATTTGTTGACATATTTAGTGCAGCACTGTGGTGTTTAATAATAGAGCACTGGCTCTGGAGGCAGGAGGACCTAAGTTCAAATCCAGACTCAAAACATTCAATACTTACTTAGCTGTTTGACTTTGGGTGAGTCATTTAACCCCATTGCCTTGCAAAAACCATTAAAAAACTGCTTGTTGGATTAAATTAGACAACCAGCTTCTGAAATTTATATCTACCTCATCAATATCTTACCTTTAAACATTTTTTTTAGGTTTTTGCAAGGCAAATGGGGTTAAGTGGCTTGCCCAAGGCCACACAGCTAGGTAATTATTAAGTGTCTGAGACCGGATTTGAACCCAGGTACTCCTGACTCCAGGGCTGGTGCTTTATCCACTGCACCACCTAGCTGCTCCACCTTTAAACATTTCAATTCCCAAATAATAATTCTTGGAATCCCAAGACTAAGACTTAGGAAATCATCTGGTCCAATCCTGTCATTTAGGGGATAAAGAAACTGAGACCTGGAGAGGTTGTGTTTTGTTTGTCATGAACCAAAGAGTAAATAGCAAAACTGGGATTTGAACTCAGATCCTCTAACTTCAAAGCCACTCTTGTCACTACACCATATTTCTGGACTAAAGAATAACTAAGGGGAAAGCCCTGACTCATAGCACCAAACCTTATTTTAGATATGGATGATGGAGGGCTTTATGCTAGCTATGCTCCTCAATGTTTTTGGTATACCGGAAGATCCCTAATATTCACAAGACATATCTCTCAAAATTAATCTAGAATTTTTTATTTTGAACTCATTTTATCTTAGATAAAATATTTTAAATGGTGGTTATATTCTCCATTCAGATTATTCCAAGGGTTATAAAAACCAAAGGGGCAAGTATCTGAGGTTTCAAACTTGGAGGAGCCCCGAAGTTATACTTCGTATTACAGACTGCCTTATAAGTAATGACTGGTCCTAGCGAAGATTTGTGTGGTCAGTGCTCACCTGTCCAGATAAAGAAGAGTTAAATCCTTCCTCGGTCATTTTACTTGCTGTGTGCCCCTGGCTATATCACTTAAACTTTCTGTATCTCAGTAATTTCATCTGTTACAAAAAGGGATTGTACCTGATGCTCTCTATGGTCCCTTTTAGCTTTAAATCTATGATCTTAGGATTCCTTTTCTCTCTTGAATTATGAGTTCTGAAACCCAGGAGGCCAAGTGTTACAGAGGAGAAGCAGTGTTGATTTTCCTGGGGTTTCTTCTAGGAAATATTTTGAAGTAGACAAAATTTGACTAAAATCTTCTTACCCCCTTTTCTACCCTTTAGCATCCCTTTCTCTTCGGTCATAGTGCCCTATTAATGTTGCTCTAAGCTGCCTACTCTAACACCCTTATCTAGGTTTGTTCTATGCTCTAAATTGGTCCAAGCTCAAGCTCTTTGAATAATCTACTTTCATTCCCTTCCTCAAAACCTACTTCCCTCAGGGGAGCTGATTACAGCAAGGCTTAGGAGAAAAGCAATCTGATTGTATGATTGAAGTTCTGCAGCTCACATTAATGTGTGAATGTCTGTCAGCCTCTTAACCTTCCCAGCAGTATTTGAATTTTTAAAAGAGAATGCTTAGTCAGTCAAATTAATCTTTTGTTTTAGAAAGGGTAGCAAGGTAAAGTGTTAAAAATCAGGTTGTATTAGAGTCAGGGGAGGATCATTTGAGCTGAAATTTGACTCCCTAGTCCGGCCTTTCTGGGAATTTGCTTCTAGGATCAGTTCCTTTAACCTGTTCCAGTTTTCCATGGCTTTTTCTCCCCTCCATTTTCAAATGCTCCTATTCTCTGGTGGGGGGGTAGATGCCACTGCAGCAGTAGCTGCAGCTGCAAGATTCTAGCAATTAGAGCATGGGTCAGAGGGGAAGGAGGCAGGGACAGAGTTAACTGTTTGTAATGTCTGGCTGGTTTATTAAATGGACTCAATAAATTAGTTCCCTTCCCCCTTCCACTATTTACAGCATGGAGATCAAGTGGGTAGAGGAATGAGAGCTAGATTTTTTCCTTTTAAAATTTCAATTTTTAATGTTCATATATGGGGGCAGGGGAAGCATAGTCCAATTTTTTATTGATAGAGTTGTGTGATAAAAAAAATTGAGAGCCCATTAAATAAAAGTACACTGAAAGAATGCTAGACTCAGAGTGACAGGACCTGAATTTTTTTCCTTCCATATAAAATCCCTATTTGACTGATAATTAATTTAATGCTACTAATTCACAGAATTGCTGTGAAGGTTAAAATTCTATGGTGATGATATATAAATATGATTCTATTTACACCGTTTCCAAAATAATTTTCTTGTTAGCATTCTGGACCCTAGTTCTCTTTCTCCTATATATAGTCTTGGAACCTCAGGCAACAATGAGGCCAATCCTGTATCCATTTAGAGCATCTCTTTGGATGGTAGATGGTTTTCCAATATAATGGTGTTAATCTCCTCTAAAGGATGTTTCACAGAGGTCATGGCCACATCCTAAACATATGGCCAGCAGTTGTTATAGGCCTTATATTTAAGGTCAACATGAGCTACAATAGGATTGATTTATTAATATTACCTCTTCGAACAATTGCATCAACTTAGGTCTGTTTGCAGAGATCACTTTCTTAGAACCTGAAAGTATCTTCAGATTCTTCACCCATGTTTTCTTCATTTCAGAAGAGTAGGAGGTAACTGTGAATGTTTCAAGATATGCAGGCAAGTTTACCCTAGACATAAGATTTTTCTTACTTTAAAAAAAAACTTTCTTGAATTTTACCATCTTTTTTTCCAATTACATGCAAAGATAGTTTTCAATATTCATATTTTTATATGTCTTTGAATTCCACATTTTTCTATCTCACTCCTTGTCTATCTCCCTCCCCATAACAGTGAGTAATCTGATAAAGATTATACATGTACAATCATGTTTAACATATTTGTATTTTAGTCATATTGTGAAAGAAGAATCAGAAGAAAAAAGAAGATATGCAGAATGCTTTGTATACATTAAAGCACTTATTTTTATTGCTATTATTATATTGCTTTAATTTATATGCATGGAGAAAAAGAAAAGAAACCAAAAAACAAGTTTTAAAAAGTAAAAATAGTATGCAGTGATCTGCATTTAGACTCCATAGTTTTTTCTCTGGATGTGGATGGCATTTTCTATCCCAAGATTTTATTTATAAAGAACATCCCTTTGGGTATAGTGCCAAATGAGGAGATGTTGTCAGTGCCAAGTTGAGCTTCCTTACCACAATATACAAACTGACTAGGAGGGATGCCTTCAGCAATAATGAATCACACTGTCCTCTGTTTAACCTGGTGAGGATCCCAGAAAGCTTTTTGTGCAAGGGGAGCCTCTTGGCCTGGATCACTAATTAAGTATTTCAAATACCCTTGATGTAGTCATACCTTTCAGCTATGTGTCTATGTTGCCCAAAGATTGGCAGCTCTCTTTTGTGCTGTAGTTGGGAATAGAAGTACCTTTCCACTGACTGTGGATCACCAGGTCCATCATAGGTAGCCTAACTCTAGAACAGTTAGAAAGAGGAAGAACACTGAATTTAATGAAGAGGACTTGAAAACAAAAACCTCATTCTTCTACTTATTAAAAAGTGATCTTGAACACATGAATAAATGAATAATAAACTTTTTCTAGGCCTTCACTAACAAGCATTTATTTAATGCCTATTATATATCAGGTACTGTGCTAAGCATTGGCAATACAATGAAAGAAAACAGGAAAAAAAAATCCCTGTTCTCAAGGAACTCACATCTGTAAAAAAGGAGACATTGGATTAGTTGACCTCCAAGGTCCCTTTCAGCTCTGATTCTATTAACATTTAGAAAAATGGGAGAGATGACATGTTCTTTCTTTGCCAAACAAGGGGCCAACTAGGTGATATTGTGGATATAATTTGGAGTAAGGAAGTGAATTTGAAACCTTTCTTAGACACCTATTAGCTTTGTGACCTCATGTAATTCACCTAGTCTCTGTCTTAGTTTCCTTCTTTGATGTTCTTGTGTCTGTTCAGTCATGTTCAACTCTTTGATCCCATTTGAGACCTTCTTGGCAAAGATATTGGAGTGATTTGTCATTTCCTTCTTCAGTTAATTTAACAGATGAGGAAATTGAGCCAAGCAAGGTTAAATGACTTGATCAGGGTCACTCAGATAGTATGTATCTGGTGCAGAATTTGAATTCATGAAGATAAGTCTTTCTGACTTCAGGTCCAGCACTCTCCATACTGTGCCACCCCAACTGCTTCTTCTTTATCTGTAAAATATAGTTAATCATAATTCCTACCTCTCAGGATTGTTGCAAAAAGAAGATATGCAGAATGCTTGGTATACATTAAGGCACTTATTCTTATTGTTATTATTATTATTATATTACTTTAATTTACATGCAAATTCCCTTCCCAATTTCAACTTTCCAGGCTCTTTTTTACTTAGTGAACTTTCTTGCTAACTTCTATCTCATAACTTTTACCTCCTCATATGGGGAGGTTTTTCCATAAATTACTGAACTGTCTCTGTATTCTCCATCCGAGATGAGATCAATTTGTGGGAAGAGAGAGAAGGGAGCATGACAGATTGGAAGTACTCAGCCTGAATATCTCTTTTCTTATTACTGATACCATGAAGATTATATTAAAGGCTCTGTTGTACTTGACATTGAGAAGTAGTCAAATAAATACATAAATACCTTGTCTGCCTTTGGAAAGCTTATAGTCTTAAAGTCAAAAGTTCATGTTAGTAGACTTCTATTGCTTTTGAAATATTTTTACTTCTACTCTAGTCTTTCTTGGTTCAGTTCTGCACCTGAGTTTCAAAACAGAGCCCACCCCTTCCATTTGGACCCATCCATATGCTAAGAACTTTCAAATACTTGTCTGAAGACTGATTCAGATAGAGGAAAATCCCATTTAGGTCTCTAAGAGAGTCCAGTTGATGATCTTGCACCTTTCTTTTATCCCAATATCCCAATATTTGGTTCATTCCATGACCCACCAATTCTTATTGTCCAAACTCTTCCTAAATATTCACTCCCTCCCACCTCAAACATGAAATGACTCTTTTCACCCTGTTTTCATTTCTCAAATTCAGCAACTCTACACATACAGATATCTATTAGTAACCATCAATAGTTAAAACTGTAGGTGAAGATTAGAGACTTTGAAGGATAAATATGCATAGAAAGAAGAGGATTCTCAGGTTTAGAGCTGAAAAGGGATATGGGATGATCCTCTACTCCCAAGAAACTTAATTTTAATGGGTTTCACACCTGTAAATTAACCTCCTTGTATGTCAGTAGTCTGGTGAAGCCTATGGGTTCCTTTTCAGAATAATGTCTTTAAATGATTGAAGGAAATAATAAATTTCAGTTAGAAGTTAGTGAAAATAAAAACATTTTCCCCCATCTAACTTCACAAACACCTGAAATTTGCCCATAGAGTTCAGCTCCAGAACCCCTTATCTAGTCCAAAAACCACATTTTACCAATGAGGCACAAATAAAGTGCTTTTTCCAAGGTTAAAGAGATCATTTCTCCTCATCTTCCTGGAGTATTCACAGGTCAAATACTCTCTTTTATTTCTATAGCACACAAGCATTTTTCAGGCTCACAAAGGCAAGCATTAAAGCTCGGGCCAATTTAACTTCAATTAGTTCTCCACTTTGGAGCTGCTCTTGAGAGCTTTATATTTTATTCAGTGTGTTAAATGGTAGCATCTGAGCATGGAAAAGAGTTGCCTGGGAATAGGCACCTCAAATCAGGGCTTGAGCTGGAGGGAAAAAATAAGTAAAATAGCTTGCTTTTTGTTTACAGGATCTATATCTAGCTATCCTCTTAGACACACCAGTTTTCTTCAGCCATGTTCACTATTGGCTTTCTTCTAAGCTCCAATGTGTGAGCTTTGGATGTGTGACTTTGGACGATTTGACTGACTGGACACTCTCTGATCCTTTCTGTTACAACCCCCTTTCTCTAAATATATCCTTTCTGGCAGCTTAGATGTCATTTTTTTTGAGAAGACTTCTTTGATCTCCTTGATGTTTCATGTCTTCTCCCTCCTCCAATGACCTTCTATCAATGTCCAAGTTGTTTCTTCTTAGTAGGATGTAGTCTTTTTGTATATAAGGACAGTAGTATCCTTTTTGTATTGAATATCAGGGATAGCACTTTCCCTTTGGTAGGAACTGATATTTGTTGAGTCGAACTTCATCCCTTCCAATTCCTCCTCTACTAAAGTGTGAATTATTTCATGTTATGGTTCCTCTCTAATAACAGGTAATTAATGCTAGTCTTTTTTAAAGCATTTAATATTATTTTCATGGAAAACAGAGCACTGTGGACTAGGCAATAATAACAATAAGATAAATTAGGAACTGGTTGAAATCAGGTCTTAAGGAGCATTGATTAAAGAGCCATGAATAGAGCATGGGCCATAAATGTTTATAGTCATTAAGGGTTCAATGTCAGTTTGACAAGAGGTCTCCAGTGGAGTTACCTTGGGGATCTGTGCTTGACCTTGTCCTATTTAAATTTCCCTTTTTAAACCAGTGGCTTAGATAAGGGCATAGATGATATGATAGTCAAATTTTAAAATGATGCTGAGATAGGTAAGGGGGCTAACATACTGAATAGATAACAGATTCAGGACCTACAAATAGATTGACAGTCTCAAGTGTTGAGCTCAATGTAACAACATGAAACCCAATAGATATAAATGTAAAAGCCTTACACTTGAGTTCAAAATATCAACTTGACACTGTGAAATGGTTCAACACCAGAAATAGGATTTTATTAGTGAAAATGACATTTTCAAAAAGAGACATTAACAACTATTTGCTTTCTCACTGAGCCCTAAGGACCATATAATTTTTTCCAGATGACTTAAAACTAAAGCTTTCCATGCATGCTGTCCCCCCCCCCAATTTGAATATGAGCTCCTTCAGAGCAGAGACAGTCTTTTTATTTGCATTTCTCATGCTTCATACAGTACTTTGCACATAGGAAGTATTTAATAAATGCTTTATTCATTCTTTTCTTCATTCAAACAGAGAATTGTGTGATTCTAGGCAAATAATTCAAATTCTTTGCATGTCAGTTTCCTTATCTATAAAATGAGGGAATTGGGTTCAATGGCCTCTAAAGTCCTTTCATCTCCAAATCTAGGATCCTATGATTTTGTGATTGGCTTATAATCTGTCAGGTCAGACCACATTTGGAGTACTATGATTAGTTCTGGGTACCAAAGTTTAGGAAGGGCATTGATAAACTCTCCAAAGAAAGTCAATCAGAATATCAAAGAGCCTTCCATGTCATATAAGAATAGTTGAAAGAACTGGGAGTGCTCAGAATAGAGAATAAAAGACTCAAAGAGACCAGAAAGGTAATCATTTGGAAGAAGGATTAGAATTGTTCTGATCTCAGAAGGCAGAACTAGCAACATAGGGAAAATTTAGAAAAGATATAGAGAAACTAGAGCTAGGCTTGGGAGTTAGTGGGCTTCTCATTAAAAATCTTCAAGATGAAGTTTGCTGAGCACTTGTCGGGAATGGTGTAATAGGGGATTCCTTTTTGAATAGGGGCTGGTGTAGATGGCTGCTGAGATTTCTCCCAACTCTAAAAAGAAAGATTCTATGTTAATTCATGCTAATAAACTAATACTAATGTAAAGGGACTTTTTGTTCTGGCTCAAGTTGGACTAGATGGGCTCTGAAGTCCACGCAAACTCTAATTCCTTAGTACTAGAAAATTTGCCTACTCATTTGCCTGCACCTGACTTCTGACTTTTGCTCCTACCTTTGGTTGATTAGGAACCTACTAGCTCTGACTGGCTTTTCTTGCCTATCCTTCCCCTCATTTCTTTGAATTGTGTGAACATCTAGGATTTCTTTGTTGTCAAAGGTACCACTATTCTCTCAGCCACTCAGATTTATAACCTAGGCATTCTCTATGTCTCCTCACTCTCTCACCCCTTATATCAAATATGGTTTCAAAGCCAGATGATTTTACCTTCATCACATATCTTCAAGCTGCCTCTCCCCCTCCTCTGACACTGCCACCACTCTGGTTCAGGATCTCATTACCTCAAATGACTGTTGAAACAGGCTGCACTCAAGATAAATTGGAAATAATCAACAAAGAGAAGGCACTAGAATTGAGAGAGGTTAGGGAAGGCTTTCTGTTGAAGATGGGATTTGAGCTGGTATGTCAAAGAAAGCAGGAAACACAAATAAGGAGGGAGAACATTCCAGGCTTCAGGGTGGACAGTCATTGAAAAACTACCTCGAGTCAGGAGATATATCTTGCTTAAGTGTCTTGCTAGATGAATAGCAAAAAGGCTAACTTCATTTGATGGAAGAGCATGTGGGGTATTTGGAGGTGGTAAGATGTAAGAAGACTTTCAAGGTGGGAGACAGGTTATGAAAAGGTTTGAATACCAAACAGAGAGTTTGATATTTGATCCTGATGCTATTAGGGAGTACTGGAGTTTACTGAGTAGGGGATGACATGATCAGACTTGAGGAAAATCACATTAACAACTGAATGGAGGATGACTTGAAATGGAAGAGATTTGTGGCAGGGATCAACCAGCAGTCTTTTTAATATTTCAGGTATGAGGTGAGGAAAGCTTGTATCTAGCATGATGGTTCATAAAACAGAATTTCTTTTCTCAAAGAACTTACATTTTGCTGGAAAATGTTCCTTACCCCTTAGTCTTCAATTCTTAGAAGACTTCTTTCTAGCCAGAGGCTGGAAAGGAGGAAAGTAGGAGGAATGATGCTGATACATCAGGGGAGGAAAGGACTTTTGAAAGGAACTAAGTCAAATAGAGTAAGTAGAGTAGGAGCTGTCCTAGGTAGATTCATTATATATGTTCTGATTACTTGGTGTTTTTTGTCTCTAAATT
Source organism: Macrotis lagotis (assembly GCF_037893015.1). Taxonomy (NCBI): domain Eukaryota; kingdom Metazoa; phylum Chordata; class Mammalia; order Peramelemorphia; family Peramelidae; genus Macrotis; species Macrotis lagotis. The sequence goes on from NC_133659.1 coordinate 198,059,789, forward strand.
TAATTTCTTTATAAATATAGCCTAGAAAAAACACAAGGTCTCATGCATGAGTGACAGAAGGGAGTAATGTCTTTTAGGGGGAATAGAGGTCTGAAGACATAAACTTCTCAAGAAGTGGGAGGTTAAGGGGAAGTGATCTCAGAAAAGTAGAGTATTGGTCTTTACCTTGGACAGGATCTACCCCAGAGATTAAGACAGAAGGAAGAACTAATAATATGGACATTGTTTCCCTGGGATAAATCTGAAGCTCACCCTCCAGTCATTGAGGATTCCAGCCTGGAGATCTTTGTAAGAATAATTCACAAATGTATAACATGAAAAACCCTTAGTGACAATTGTGCAGTCGGTCTGTGTCCAATTTTGCAGTCCAAGAGTCATTTGTAAAAAGAGAAAAAAGGTAAGGTGAACAATGCAAGTGATGAAAGGACTGGAGAATAGAATCTACAAGAAAAGATGAAAGGAAAAGGGAATATATAGCCTAGAGAAGAACAAGCTGAAGGGACAATTTAATGAATGTTTTCAAGACTTTGATAGATTACTAACAAAGAGAATGTTGGACACTGGGGGGGGGGTATTTCTCCCTAAGAGTTAAAATTGTATTAACTGGCATTGTAGAGAAAGACTTTCTTTCCAGGGACCACAGACATTTCATCAGCATTGAACCAGATGAATATGGAATTGGGTCCCTGGAAAAAATCCTAAATCCTGTGGTCTTGCAAAAGTATCCTTTACAATCCCTTGGTTCTCTACATCCATCCCTATGTCATTCCCCCCTACTTGGAGGTTCCAGTCTCTTTTGTATTCCAATGAATCTTTGGGAAGAAGACCAAAAGTAACCTGAACCCTCAACAGAACTGTTCCAATTATAACAGACACAGATCCTTTTCAATTTTACGTTTTAAAAGTGTTCTCATAATCATTATCTTGTTGAATGAGTACAATTAACCTGGAAGATAAATCTTGGTCTTATTACTGGCATAGGATTATAGATTTAAAACAGATGGGGCTTAAGAGATCTTGGCTCTGATATTTGCTGCATAACTTGGGCAAGATCCTCAATATTTCTGAGTCTCAGGTTTTTTTTATCAGTTAAATTCAAGGACTCAAAGGGCCCATCTAGCTCCAACTTTGGGATCCTATGATTTATTTGTGTGAAAACTCATGACCCAAGAAATCAAGCGACTTGCCTGAGAATACAGAGATAATATAATTTCAGGGCTGAGTTCAGATTCTAGAGGATGAAAATTCTCTTGATTCAAATCTAGTGTCCTTAGAAGGACAAAATACTAGACTTGGAAGGGACCTTAAAGAGTATCTACTTCTACTATTTTGTTTTTCAGGAGAAATGAAGTGACTTGAGTAAGGTTGCACAGGTATTTGGCAGCAAGACTTGCCGACTAATCCAAACCTTAAGATTTAGAACCTGATATCTTGGCCCTTATTCCTACTTTATTTCTATTATTCATAACAATTGTCCCTTAATAGTTCCTTGAGGGCAGAAACTGTCTTTTCCTTCTTTTTTTTATCCTCAATGCTTGCCACAGTCTTTAGCATACAGTAGGTTCTTAATCAGTTTTTATTGATGAATTGATTATTATGGACTGAACGTGGATTTTCTTTGTTGAGTTGAGTACTCTGCAATCTTTGGGTTGTAACTTCAAGGGAGATGAACACTTCACTGAGGCACTAAACCACATCAAAAGGGATGGAAGAAATTGCTTTGCCAGGATGGAAGAAATTGCTAGGCCAAGAAAATTACTCTCATTCATCAAGATGGTAATGAAAAGGGTGGGGGGGGAGAGGCAGGCAGAGGACTTCCAGGGTGATTTATTTTGTTCGCTTTCTGCAGGAGAGCAGTTACAACTTTGCTTTGACTTAGCCTGGAGGCTCTGGCTTCAAGAATGTTCTAGGAAAGAGGTAAGACCAACTCATGGCACTTGTTACTGATGACTAGGAAAAGTGCCTTGGAGTTTCCAGGATGATTCTGATTCATAATTCAATTCAATGAATATTTAGCCAAAAGTGAGTACTGTTTACCAGATAGTATAGTGCTAGACACTAGAGATACAACACCAAAAATGAGTAGTCTTTGCTCTCAAGAAGCTCACATTCTACTTGCATTCAAAGCTTTCTCTCCATTTCCTTTTCCATTGTGGAAATAGGGTTGTGCAGGTTGCTTCTCATTGTTCATTAGGTTTGGAAAGAGTGGGAGAGGAGAGAGCCCAGTAGAGACCTGCCATTTAGAAGTTAGAGGAACCTTTGGAGATTAAGGCGATTAATAGGTCCCTTTTCCTGCAACCATACTCGGGGTGCAGGGACAAGAAATTGATAATACTGTCAGCTACAAGTGATATACCTAAGCCAGGGATACTATTTTATCAACTCATTGTGGTACTTGGGGCAAGATGTGTCTCTTATTAAAATGAAGGTATTCAAATATCCTTGCCAAGTCTGGCAGTTTATGATGCTATAAATTAGAAATATTATGATTAGAAATATTATGAAGTTGAAGATACTGGGGGACTATTGATAAAGGGAATGAACAGAGTCCAGTTACATATTAATATTTGCTATATTTGGTTAATTATAAGCTTAATCTGGAAAGAGTTTCCGGAGAAAGTGAAGTCTTAAGCAGGATCTGAAATATGTAATGGAGAGATACATAGAGGACATTCAAAGCAAGGGAAATAATATGAAAAAAAAGTATGGGGAAATTAAAAGTAGGCTGAGGAATTTTAGACATCAGGAAGCCATGATTACTCTGAACCCTGGAGAACCAAGTTGTATGGATCAACTGGGACTGTGTGGCTCAGACAAGGATTTTGCCTGTGTCCTTCAGGGTCTATTCCTCATCCTTCTGGGCTTCCTGCCTGGGGAGGAAAGCTCCCTCTGCCCAGAGTGAATCTTTTCCCATTAGTGTCACACATTTCTGGCAAGTCACAGAGTGTTGGATCCATGGCTCCCTGTACTATCCTCTCTGCCAGACCCTGAAATCCATCATCCATATTGACAAGACTGAAAACCAAGCTGTATAGGCCAAAAAAGGAACAGTACTGCATGCCAATCCTAGCTAGCGGGTCGATTAAGGAAAGTATTGGAGGGCAAGCCAAGAAGACATCTGAGGATCTCCAAGCATACTACCTCATCAACTTTGTTCAGGGTGTCTTAGTCCAAAGTCTATTTCGTATTAATAAAAATATCTGAATTTTCTACTGTAAACCAACTGTTCTATAGTTCTGGGGTACTGGGGAGGAAGAGGGGGCTATAACAGGGGAGAGGAAGAAGCTGAGGCATGAGAGGAATAGGAAGTAAAGAGGAAAAGAGGGAAGTAAAGTTAGTAATTTAAATTTATAGTGTGAAAGGATGTTTGGGGAATGAAAGCTGTAGAGACAAATTTTAATTTGCCATAGGCTGGTGGTTGGGAAATACTAGTTTAAGAGACTAATATTTTTTTAAAAAATTTAAATTTACAATTTTTAAATTCTTCAGAATTGCCAGCAACTAGGTAGAATATGAAAAAAGAAACCTAAAACACAGAATAACATTGTTAAAACTTGAACCACACACACATAATATATACACATGTGTACAAATATATTCATATATGTGTGCATACATATATGTGTATCTATCTATATTGATATGCAAGAAGCCTTTCCTAGTCCTCCTTAATCTTCATGCCATCCCTCTAAGATTATCTCTATTTTTTCCTGTCTATATCTTGTTTGAGTATAGTTATTTTCACATTGAATCTCTCTCATTAGGTTGTAAGCTCCCTCAGAGCAAGGACTGTATTTGCCTCTTTGTACCTCTAGCACTTAGGAAAGGGCTTGGCACATAGTAGTCTACTAAGGAATGCTTGTTTGACTTGATAAAGTTACTATAGAAATATTTCCAAGAACTTAAAGATATGGGAATTTTTTAACAGATAATATACTATATAGTTAAACATTTAACAAAAAACAACACAAAGCAATTTTAAACATTCATCTACCACTAAGTAATTTTAAATTTAAAACTTTTTTAAATTCCTGAAAATTAAACTTTTAAAAATGAGACAAGATTTTCAGTAAAAGCCCCTGAATTTACTTAGATATCTATAATTAGTAATTGTTTTTCTTCTATAATAAATATAAAGCTAACCTGGACTAGAATTATATGATAGCAGGAAAAATCATGGAGCTTTCTCATAGAATTTTAGAGATTATTTTATCTTCAGAGGAGATAAAACTCTTGTAAATGATGTTAGAGGTATAGTCTAATCTCCTCATTTTACAGGCACCTGAAGTCTTGCTGCATCATGGGAAGTTATCTGGATTTGGAATTAAAAGGACCTAGATTTGAACCCCAGCTTGTAATCTGAATGATTTAGGCTGTCTCTTAATTTCTCTGAGGGTTATGAGGGGGTTTATAAGGTATCTTTAGGCTTAAAATCAGTGATTTGATTGAGACCACACAGTAAGTTTTCAGGAAATTTGAGAATCCTTAAGGCAGGAGTGCATTTCAGGCACCGGAGAAAACTGGTGCACAGGTGTGGTGAGAGAAGAGATGTGTGAGGAATAAAAAGGCCAGTTTGCCTGGACTTGAGTTGTTGTTATTTTTCCTTCATTCTCAAAGAAGATCATGACATTAGGGAGGTGATGCCATGCCAAGCATGTGAACTGGATTTGAGTGAGGGGGTTGCTGTGCTAAGTCACTGCCTCACTTTCTCCTTCCGAGCCATCTGGGACCAGTGGTCAGATATGAAATAGGATGCCTGGAGATGACCCTGCATGCTAGGGTGAAGTGATCTTGCTCAAAGTCACACTTACTAACGTTAAAGGTCTGAGTCTGGATTTGAACACAGGTCCTCCCGACTTCAGGGCTGGCGCTATCCATTGTACCATTTAGCTGACCCTACTAGAGAGTAGATGAAACAGAGTAATGTGTAATAAGTATGAAGATGTGTGAGAGCACCAGGTTAGGAAGGTTTTTAAATACCAAATGGAGATTTTATAGTTGATCCTATGAGTAACCAGGAGCTACCAGAGTTTATTGGGTAGGGGAGGAACATGGTCAGATCTGTCCTTTAGTTATATCTGTGCCAAGGAAGCAGCCCATGCTTCATGTCAATTCTAGACAGCAGGTCAATTAGCAGTGATATGGGAGGCAAGGCATCGGAAAGCAGGCCAAGAATACAGCCAAGGATCTCTTTGATTGATAAGTGGAGAATGACTTGGAGTGGGGAGAGACTTGAGGCAGGGGGAATAATTAACAGGCCCATAGATTGAGTCCAGGCAAGTGGTGATGAGAGCCCATGGTGACTTGTGAGTGGAGAGAAGGGAACAAGGAGTGAGAAGTGGAAATAGGCAAAAAGGTATGTGGAATGAGTAAGATCAGAGATAAAATTTTATAATAATAATTATAGCTAACACTTACTATGTGACAGACATTATGCTAAGTACCCTTACAGTTATTATCTCATTTGATCCTTGAAACAACTCTTAGAGATAGGTGCTATCTTACATATGAGGAAACAGAGGCAAATAGAGTTTAAGTGACTTGTCTAGGGTCACACAGATATTAAATATCTGAGGTTTGATTTATGCATAGGTCCTCCTGACTTTGATGAGAGAAAAGACAATTCCTGCAATCTTCCCCAACCTCAAACTTGAAATTATGTAGCAGAGACATTTGATTCCTTAAGATGAGAAGGCAGAACCCCTGGATAATGTAAAAAACCTGAATTAACACTTGATTACCTTAACATTTAGAGTATACTCAATTGCTACCAAATTTCAGATGCATGGCAGTGAGCAAAAGAAAAACTCAACAGTAGTGCCAAGGGGTTGGAAGTCAGGGAAGATACCTATGGAGGTATGCTCCATAGCCCTAGGGATTTGGCCAGAACAGCCCTACCCATACTCCCAAAGGAGCAAATGCTGATTCTACCTAGTCTTGTGAAAGAAAGGAGGAGACAGTCAGAAAAAATTTCTGGTTCAGGCAACTTTGATCAGGGTGGCAGAATATGGGTAACAGCTCATCAAGCTTGTCAGAAAGGGGATGGAAAGCTAATCCAGGTCAATTCTGTTGCAGCTCTTCTCCCAAAGTTACTCATGGAAGGAACCTGCCTGCTAATACCTATATAAGTCAAAACAAGGAGGCAGAGGTAGTCCTATAGCTCAGTTTCAAAAATATGGAAACCTGAAAAGGGAGAGGGGTCAAAGAGTGAGAGACAGGAATACAAGAAAAAGACCAAAGCACTACAAATATCAAGAGGGGGAAAAATCTCAGTGAAAGTCCAGGGTAAAAGGAACAAATGGGGAAGATCCTGAAAAACAAAAAAGAAAAATGAGTAAATCCTCAAAGAAAAAAACCAAAGTGTCAAATATAATTGGAAAGAAAGTGAACCAATAAGGAATGAGAGATAAAAGACAGAATTCTGTGTATTTTCAATAGATCAGTATACTTTAACATGGTTCAAAACAACAGTTTATCAGTGAAGAACTTAAGTATGAATTTAGTTCAGAAATTAGAGCTCTTAATGCAGAAGTTTTAAAAGTAAACTTTTATTGCTACCTTTGTTTGTCCATCACTTATATTAAGTTATACCTTTACACAGACAACTCTCTACCTCAAGACAATCCCAGGTAACATTTATAGTAATACTGAATGAGAAAAAGGTCACACTATGTTAAAATACAGTTTGAGGGTTAATGTTCTTGAGCAACAGAATTCAAGACCCTGAACTCAAAAGTCTTGAATATAGCAATGTTCCCTTAGCTACCAGACCTACTTCCAAGCCACCCACCATGACCATCATTGAGGAGAAAGATCAATGTAAAGGGGAGGCTTACTTTCATCACCACCACCAAGCAGCAATTGCTAACCAACTGTCACCAAAGGCAGGTAGAACTCTGAAAGTGGCAGCATCCTTTGGACCACTGATACTCCTAGCTTAGCCCTCACAGCCATCCACTGGGGTATAGCATCTGTTGTGGAGAAGGAGACTATCATCCCCACCAACTGCCTCAACCAGTTTCCACTCAGTGAACCAGTCTAGCTTAAATAATAAGGCATCCAGGGACAGCTAGGTGGTGCAGTAGATAGAGCACCTGCCCTGGAGTCATGAGAAAACCCGAGTTCAAATTTGACCTCAGTCATTTGACATTTACTAACTGTGTGACTCTGGGCACAAACTCTGGGAAAGAAACAATGAGAAAGAAATAACTTACATCAGATTGTTTGCTATCTTGGGGAGCCTAGAGGGGAGGAAGCAAGAGAGGGAGGAGGGAGAAAAACTTGGAGCTCAAAAATCATATAAAAATGAATGCTGAAAATTGTCTTTCCATGTAATGCAAAAAGTAAAAAAGAAAAAAATAGCAGTACTTCCACCCCACACTGCCCTCAGACTTAATCTTGTGAAACCCTCTGAAGATAAAGTCTGGCAATTGCTCTTGAAAGAGAGATAATAACCTCATCTTTTAAAGACCTAGAGAAGAAAGCTCTTTCAATTAAAGTCATTTCACTGTCAACCAGAAACTGATATAATGATGGCATTAAAGAAGAAGAGGCATTGCTATCTGTTTTGCTGCTGAACCCTAAGAACCATAAGACCTTTGAATTCGACTTACAGCTAAAGCTTTCCATATTTGTTGTCTCTCACATTAGAATGTGAGCATTTTGAGTGGAGAGATTTACGTTTCCACATGTATCCCTAACACTTAGTAGTGCTTTGCACACAGTGAGTGCTTAATAAATCATTTAGTCATTTATTCACTCATTTCTCTCAAGGACTGAAAGAGTTTCCTCCCTGTGATCAGTATCATAATTCTTTCTAAATGGAGAAGGGAGGGTGAGAAAATTGGTAGTTCAGGGGATGACAAAAGCAATGATCTTAATGAGACAAGAGATATTTCTCCTTTTACATTCCCTGCAATGAGCCTTCCCCCTCCCCCCCTCTCTCTGATTTTTGCAAGGCAATGGACTAAATGACTTGCCCAAGATCACACACACACACACACACACACACACACACACACAGTAATTATTAAGTGTCTGGGGTAAAATTTGAACTCTGGTCCTCCTGACTCTAGGGCTGTTGTTCTATTGTGCCATCTAGCTGCCCCAGACTTTTCTCTTAGTTTCTTAATATATTTTCTAAAAAGAAAAGACAAAAACAAGTATTATATCAGAGAAATATTTATTTCTTACCATTTTCCATGAAAACTGAAAAGGAAATGTATATTTGAAGCAAGACTTCTTAAGGATGAGATGAAAGTGATAAGTGTCAAATGGTAAAAACATCCTTAGGATCCCAAGTCCAAAAATCTAAGAAATAGTAGTATACCCAGACCACTAGTCCTGTTTCCAGGATGACCCCTGCATCCATTAAGAAAAGTAACCTTGGTGGAAAAAGGGCTTGCTATACTTGCTGCCACCACCACCAACCACCAACCAGCTGTCACTAATATTTAGGAAACCTCTTTAAGTTTCTCAAATGACAGCACCATCAAGATCACTGATGCTGCTTCCAGACTAGGTCCCACAACCATCTTTAAGAGGAGTAACTCTTGTGAAGAAATAACTTAATACCTGTTTCTGCTGGCCTTGCCTGGCATCTATAGCTACTAAAGACTGGGAAAAAAGTAAGTTCCCAATTTCAAAGTCTTTCATGTTGTCAATGATTCAACAACAGAAAGATATATGAATCATTGAAATCTTCAACTTCAAAAGAATAAGCTCTTCTTATCAGTCGGTGACCAAGAACAATGCCAAAAGACTTGTGATGGAAAATGCTATCCATATGCAGAGAAAGAGTCTGAATGTAGACCAAAGCATACTATTTTCACTTTTTAAAATATTTTTTCTCTCATTGTTTTCCTTTTGTTCTGATTCTTCTTTCTTAACATGACTAATATGGAAATATATTTAAAATGATTCTACATCAGATCAGTTGCTGTCTTGGGGAGGAGGGAAGGAAGGAAAATGTGGAATTCAAAATCTTACAAAAATGAAAATTGTTTTTATATGTAATTGGAAAAAGTGGAAAATGTAAAAAGTATAAAGGGATCTTGCAATCAAAAAGTTTGAGAACCACTGTTAGAGAGGGATTAGGGTTCCAAGCTGGTTCAGGAAAGGTCCTATTTGAAGTTCTTTACATTTGCAGAAAAAAAAATCCAAACCAAAAAACCTCACTTTGCCACAGTTTCCTTATTTGTAAAATAATAGGGTTGGATTATATGATCTCTAAGGACTCATCTTGCTTTAAATCTATGGTTCTAGATGCTTAATATAGGTCTTTAAAGAACTTAATGATGCAATAATCAACCAAATGCTACCCACTTCCTAATAGAATTCAAGGTACAGAATGAGACAAGGACAATATGGAAAGTTACTTTGCTGGCAATTTGTTACAAAAGTTGTGATGTTTTCTTATTTTCCAGTAGTGGTGAGGAATGTGGTAGGAAAAGGGAGGGATAGCTAAAGGGCTGCTAAAGAAAAAAAAAGAGAGGGTGATTAAAATATTTTTAAATGTCCAGCAGAGAACTAAAAGAAAGGTAGAAACAAACAGTCAAGCAGGACAGTTTTCTTTTTTGCATATGGAAATATTCATTTTTATTAGCTTAGAATAAAAAACTAAAAGAAAGTTTTAAAAAAGATGAGCTTAAAAAGGTGTTTTCACTAAAACAATACAGTGAGTGCAAGATTTATTATTCCCACAGATGAAGTAACATAGGTACAGAAGTTAAATGTTTTTCCAGGATAACATAGCTAATAACTGACATAGCTCCAAATCCAGTATTGTCTTATTTGATAAATGGGAAGGAGACATTCAGCAAGTGCTATGAGAAATTTCAGGGAAGATTTGATGGAGGAGATAACACTTGTATTTTACCTTGAAGGAATAGGGTGATTTAATATATTGGATGGGGAGAGTCCTTGTTAGGGATGGGGGATGGCAGTAGCAAAAGCAGTTGTTGAACTGTTTTTAAGTCATGTCAATTCCTTGGAGTTTTCTTGGCAAAGATACATTTCCTTCTCTAGCTAATTTTATAAGTGAGGAAACAGGCAACTAGGATGAAATGACTTGCCGAGGATCACATAACTAGTAAGTGTCTGAGGCTGGATTTGAACTCAGGAAGATGAATCTTCCTGATTCCGGGCTCATTGCTCTAACCACTGTCATATCTAATTGTCCTAGTAATGGTAGTACAAGAGGAGAAAGGGTATAATACAGCAGAAGAGGGAGAGTTGTACAATTTCCATGGAACCTATTATATACTAAGTGAGGTAACAACCCCATTTAATAAGGCACTTAATGCACTTAAATATTTATTAATATTCACTTAAGTCAGGAAATAAGCTAGATTAGAGTTAAATTGTAGAAGATTTAGAATGTTAGGTTCAGCACTTTACCCAGATGGCTCTTGAGTAGAGGAATGACATGATTAAAGTTGTCTATTGAGGGAATTACCAAGCTAGTCATGGGTTACTTTTCAGATTTTACCAGTGTTTTGGCTGCTTTCTTCAGGCATCCCTGTGGCACCCTTCTTCCATTGGTGAATTCCTCCTGGAACTTCTATTTTTATGGAAGGACTTAGACCAGCCATGCTTGTTCTCTGGACTTTGTCATCATGTCCTCCCTTATGAGAACCTCCCAACCCTCCCCATATTTTTCAATTTCTGTTGATATGTTGTCTTCTCTCAGTAGAGTATATACTCCTTAAGGACATGGTCTATCTTACTGTTGCTTGTATTTGAATTTTCTGTACTTTTGGTATAGAGTAAGGTCTTAATAAACTTTGTAGACTTGGCTTATTTAGACTTTGTTGTGAAAGCTGGATTGGAGAGCTAAGGATTGGATTCCGTTACAGAATTCTAAAATAAAAATGGTGGTGGTCATTGGCTATGCATAACCTTTTTTCCCAAATGAAAGCTAATGGTGGTGGTGGGGTGGGGATGAGTAGAGAGGCTATAGTTGATTAACTATAATATAATAAGGGCCTGAGTATCCTTCATGAACAAGAGGTGAGGTTTATGAGCTAGTCATTGAGAGACGAGGGTTATTGTGAAAATAAAAAGGAGATGAATTCAGAAATTGGATGTGGGGGATGATGGGGAAAAATCAAAGAGGACTTGAATCAGTTTTGAACCCTAAATGAAAAGTACGGTAGGCATGAATCACTGTAAATCAATTTCACTTACAATAATAATGATGAGAGAATAGGAAAGGAAGAACAGGTTTGGGGATTGACTGATGGTGTGGTGGAAAGAGTACTAGATTTAGAATCAAGAGACTTGGTTTGAGCTTCTGTTAAACTATACCTTTGCAAGACTCAATTTCCTCATCCATACTGTCCTTATGCATTCAACCTACACAGAGTTGTTGTGAAGACCAAATAAAATAATTGATGCAAAATGTATTGTGAAAGAAAGCTATTATTATTTTTCCACTCTGAGATTTCCCCCTCCTCCAAGTTGTTTTTCCATAGTGAGGGAGCACTAGTTCCTCAGTTCTTGATTGACATTCTCACCACTCCCTCAACACAGATGGGATGGTTTCTCCCTTATTTTTTGAGGGAACATCAGTTCCTCAGCTCTTGATTGACATTCTCCCCACTCCCTCAACACATATGGGATGGCTCCTCCCATTTTTAGTGTCCATCAAGACTGGAGTGGGGAGTTGAAGCCATCTGGTCAAGAATGTGGAATTGTCATGCTGTATTTAGCTCCTTAGGAGAAGTCAGAATGCGGGGTTGTAATTTCCCTGCATTTTCTATGCCTCAACAAGGAGGCCTGTATACTCGAAGGAGATTCTTATCTGAGCAGACAGGGTTCTTGCCCTAGCCAGCCTTATCTATGTTGACAGGTCCTAATCTTTGCAATTTTCTTCCATATATGCCACCCTTTCTACCCCCCATACCCTCCACTCCCCTCAGAATCAGAGGAGCAATTTGGGTGTCTCTTCCTCCCACTTTGGGCTAACTTGTTTATGCAACCATTATCTGATGAGTTGCTGAGCCCTCCTCATGTTTTCTTAGTACATAATTGTTTTAGACTCTTACTCTGCTCCAATTTGGCTGATTCCCACTCTTTCTGTTTCCTCTCTTTCTTTTCATTGCTCTCCTTCTCTGTTGCCATTGCCCTGATTGATGATATTGAGCATCCAATCTCCTTTCCTGAATTTCCAAGCTCCCTGTACAAACTAGTGTGACTTTAGAGGAATGACTTCCCCTTTCTGGAGCTCAGTTTTGTCTTATACAAAATGAAAGAGATGGAGTAGAGACTGCCTTTCATCTCTGACTTTGACATTATTTGTTCTTTGTTCAAAGTCGTCAGCCTCACTCTCCCCTCTAGAGTCATTGAAGTTCGGCAGCAGGACAAATCAAGATGACTGGGGATGGTTCTGGGATACAGTAGATGCCCTTGGCCTCTTCAATATCTGAACAAACTCTAACTGCTCTCCATTGACTACTTCAGTCATCTTCATGGCTATTGAAGCAAATTGTTTTCATATTCCCATTCTTCCGGGGGGAAGCCTTCATTTGCTTGGGGGTAGACATTTCTCCAACTTACTGACATATTTGAGGGCTGCAGATTACCCCCAACCTGATTTTACTATCTGTTGTTTAAGCAATCTGACATGGTTTTATTGGGGTGTGGCTGCTGCACCTGCTACAGCTTCTTGGAGTCATAGGTGAGAATTGGATGACAGGTGGACAATAGAAGTGTATGAACAGGGCTTAGCAAGATACTAGTCTAGAGGTACTAGTCTTCCCTGAACACCTGTATACACCTCTCATCTCTGACATTAAGGATAGGGAGAAAGACTGAATCTGTAAATTAATTGGTTTAGGGAACTCTCAGGTGAGGGAACTCCCTCTTTCAATAGAGATCAGCACCTCCTTGACAATATAGCAATGGCAAGCACTGAGAAGTTATATGACTTGCCCATAGTCACACAGTCCACTAATATGTCAGAGGAAAGATTTGAACCCAGGTTTTCCTCTATTAGAAAGAGATCTCTACTATACCAAGCTATCATTTTGTCAACTCTGACATTAGGCAATTTTATTTTTCTTTCATTTGCAGAAGCCTGGGGTCAAGCAAACCTGCTTTCAAATATAAAGGAAATGACCTGGGGCAAGTTATTTCACTTCTGTATGTCCCAGACAACCTTCAAGGGCTTCTCTACTACCTGGAGCATCAGGATGATGAAATCACAGACTTCTTGAGCTTTCCCCTGCAATTCTCTAAGGGCAGGGGGCAGTATCTTCTATTGACAAATTCCTCCTGGAATGAACCTTAGAAAAATGATCTATTCTAAACCTCTTAATTTATAGAGAGGAACATACCAAGAACAATAATAAAGATGAAAAATTAAGAGAAACATGGAATGGTTCATATTAAATATGATGGCAGAGTGCAGAAACTATTGATATTCAGTATAATAAAGTAAATGAAAAGAATAAGCCAAATATCATGTAATTATAAAAATCAAACTAATCCCTGATCATTTTCCTTTCATTAGATGAATCAGGGCTAATGGATAAGAATGTTTTCTGCACTGATTTTTTTTAAAAAAATTAAAATTATTTTATTTTTTGATGTATACTGTTTAATAATGTTAAGGTATTATTTGGTTATGTTTGATGACTTTTTTCCCTTTCAATTGAAGGCTAAATCTGGGCTTGGGAGGATTGGGTAAAGAGGTTATGTCTGTGTAACATAGGACATCTAGGTAATGCAGTGTTTAGAGCACCAAGCCTGGAGTCTAGAATATTGATCTTTCCGAGTTCACATCTATCCTCTGACATTTCACTAGCTGTGTGACCCTGGGAAAGTCACTTCACCCTGTTTGATTCATTTGTAAAATGAACTAGAGAAGAAAATGGCAAACCACTCCAATATCTTTGTCAAGAAAACCCCAAATGAGGTCAGGTAGAGTCAGACACAACTGAAAAATAATTGAACAACAATATTAAAATAAAAATGAGCTGGAGAAAGAAATGGCAAACCATTCCAGTATCTTTGCCAAGAAAACCCCAAATGAGGTTATGAAAAGTTGGATACAACTGAAAAATGACTGAACAACAACAAATCTGTGTAAACAATAATAATTTGTGCTGTAACGGGGGCACTCATCCTCTGCCTCTCTACTAAGGATCCCTTCAGCTTTTGTCCCATGAATAAATTTAGATTGTGCCAAGTTCTGGGAAGATATATTTTCTTGAAAGAGGAATCAGGTCCCTTTTCTCAAACTGTTTCTTTTTGCCTGGTCCTATTTTCCCTCAAAGCACTGGGAGTAATGATTTAAAGCTTAGATTTATCTAAAAGAGGGAGTAGGAATGTATTCCATAATATACAATGTAATCATGGAAACCAGGTATAGAATGGCTACTTATTCCCTCTATTCAACTTGACATAAGAGAATATGTCAAGTAATAATTAATGGAGACTTAAACAGCAGTAATAGATTGTATTATTATCCTCTCCTAAGATTCTTATAACATCAAGACATGAGACATTTTATAAGATTATTGAATTGGCATTTCACCTTTACCTTGAATCTATACTGTCCAAATAATTTTCTACAAATCTATGTCTTCTGGTAAGCCAGCAAGAGGTTTGGACTTATCCTCCTGACAATAGTCAGTTTCTCCAAGAAGTACTGTAATAATTGCCAATAAATTAAATTAATTCTGTAAATTGAAAATAACAATTAAAAATAATTGCCAGTAGTTCCCTCCAGAGGGAAGGTAGATGGTAGAATGAATAGTTTCATTGGGATCAGGAGGGTGATCTGAGTTCAGATCTGACCTCAGACACTTCCTAGCTCTGAGTCTGGTCAAGTCACTTGACTCTTGCTTGTATCAGTTTTCTTATCTATCAAGTGAGTCAGAGAAGGAAAGGTAAACCATTTCAATATCTTTGACAAAAAGCCCAAATTGGGTCATAGAGAGTTGGACACAATAGAAATGACTGAATAACAAAGCTTCCAGAGAGTAGTTAGTAGCAAGGGAGGATCCAGGAGCTCCCATACTCTCAAAATCACAGTTTCTTTCAAGACTGGATACATTCATCTTGGAAAGAAACAGAGACCCAAAGAGCCTTCCAGAGCACTTTAACATTTCTGTTGTATAGAACTCCAAACCAGTTTTCTTCATGCTGCCTTGCTATTTCAGACTAACATGCAAATCATCTGGATGGAGCTCATTGGGCCTCCACTATGAATTCCCTTCCTTTCTAGAGGTCACAATGTCAATGTCATATCTCCTAACAGGGACTGAGAATTCTCTTCCCTCCTGCAGGAAAGAAGTAGGACAAGCTGAAAGGTTCAATATTGAGCCAGTCCATGTTTCTTGTCCATTCTGTTGTGGGAAAGCAGCCTCAGAATCGATTTCCTGTCATTAGTGTTCTGGACCTGAGAGAACTGGGCAGTGTGACAACCCAGTTTTGACTGCTGAAAGTGTGAAAACAAAGTTACGGGGGCTGGGGAGTAAGGAAGAGTGTGATTTAAGGATGGAGCTGGAGCTTATGAACTCAAGGATAAAGGTGTTAGCTGGAAGGATTGCAATCATGGAAATCATTTATAAGTGACTCTAAGGCCCTAAAACTTTAAAAGGAGAGGGAACAAGGAACTTAGAACCAGAGTGAGAGGTGGTTCAGAGAAGCCTTATCCTCACAAGGAGCCAGATCTGGGTAGGACAAGTTCCCTAATAATACAGGGAATATTGCCTATTAAGAACCATTAAGAGTGGTGCTAGGGATTTTAATTTTCTGGACCGCTGAGAGTTTATCCCTTCAATTCATAGTCTCTGTCTCTTTTTCTTTTTCCTCCTTTATTTTCTCTTTTGCTTTCTCCCTTCTTTTTCCTTCTCTCTCCACAATATATACAGTTGTATGTATTTATAAATACATTACATATATAAATGTATATACATATGTATATATCTATATACATCTACATATCTCTGAATGTATCTATCTAATGATTTAATTGGTATTGGGAACTCTTGGCACAGTAACTCTCTCTAACCTATGCACATTAGTATCTTGTGGTATAACCAAGATGGAATTTCCCCCAGGGCAGCAAATTTAGAGACTTCTGATATCACTTGCAATCTTTTAACAAGGTAGCAATGAGCACTTTGAACATAGGAAGCAAGAATAACTTGTTAAAATAGGATGGTGCCAGATGAAGTAAATTCCTTCCCCAGTTCAATCTATTCTCTACCTGGCAGGTGTCTTAGATTAATGTCCTTGGAAAGGAAGGAAGGCAACTGCTAAACGCTTTACAAAAAACAGTCTAATCTAGTCCTTACAACAGCCCTGGGAAATAAGTGTTATTATCATTTCTGACATAAAATTGAGGAAACTGAGGTGGACGGAGGTTAAGTGACTCACTCAGTGTCACATAGAAAGTTAAGTTTCTGCCTTCCTCAAATTGTCAGCATCACACCTAAGTTATGTTAACCTAGGGTATGCACTGAACACAAAATTCCTGCTTACAAAGCAGTCATGTCACTCGTCCATTATCTCTGACATGGTGAATATGCCCGAGGGAGGACTTGGTCTGCTTTCAGGTTGCCAGCCACACCTTCTCACCTCTGTCAGTTTGCCTGCCTATGATAGCTTCCCCACATCCTCTTTACTGTTTACTTCTTTTCTATTGGATGGTATGACAGCAAAAGCCCTGGAATCCAAGCCAGGTGACCTGGGTAAGAGCCTTTACTCTCCTATATATGGAGTATTTTCCTTGAGTCTTCCTGATTCCACACCCAGTGTTTTGTCCACTGCACCACCTAACTGCCTTTAAAAAAGGCTATTAAACCACATTTATCCTTTGACCAACTGACAGCATTCTCAGTATATATCTTAAGGAGGTCAAAGACAGAGGAAAAAGTAGTGTACTATACATATCAAAATATTTATAGCAGTATTTTTGTAGTGGTAAAAAGCTAGAAGGAAAGTGGATGCCCATTAACAGGGAATGTCCATCAAATTGTGGTATTTGAATACAATGGAATAGTTAAAATCTAGCTTCAGACACATATTAGCGGTGACACCTTGGACTTAACTTCTGTTTGTCTCAATTTTGTAAAATGAAAATAATACAAGCATCCACTTTACAGAGTTGTTGGAAGAATTGGAGATAATATGAATTAAGCACTTAATGCAACTTCTGGCCCAGAGAAGATGTTACATAAATGCTAGTAGTCTTAGAAGGAGGAAGAGTTGTAGAAAGAGTAGTGGTAGTAGGAGGAGGAGGAGGAGAAGGAGACAGAGGAATAGCAACAGCAGTAATGATGTGACACAGTTGAATAGAGCACTAGACTTGGAGTCAGGAAGATTCATTTTCCTGAGTTTGAAATCAGCTTCAGACATTTATTTAGTTGTGTGACTCTGGAAACTCTGTTTGCCTCAATTTCCATATCTGTAAAATAAGATGGAGTAGTAAATGGTAAACCACTCTGGAACATTTGTCAAGAAAACCCTAAATGAGACCATGAAGAGTTGAACATGACTGAAAGGATTCAATAACAACAAATAATAGTAGTAGTAGTAGTAGTAGTTGTAGTAGTTGGAGGTGGAGGAATGGTGGTAATGGTGATCATAGTGGTAGTAATAGCAATAGTGGTAGTGGTGTTGGTGGTGGTGGTAGTAGTAGTAATAGTAGTAGTAGTGGTAGTGGTAGTAGTAGTAGTAGTAGTAGTAGTAGTAGTAGTAGTAGTAGTAGTAATAGTGGTAATGGTGGTAGTAGTGATAGTGGTGGTGGTGGTGGTGGTAGTGGTAGTAATAGTAGTAGTGGTAGTAGAAGTTATGGAGGTGATAGTGGTAGTAATAGTAATAGTGGTGGTGGTAGTGGTGGTGGTAGTAGTAGTAGTGGTAGTGGTAGTGGTGGTAGTAATAGTAGTATCATTAAGTGTGCTATGGTGGAAGGAGAACTTTATATGGAGTCAGAGGACCTGGACTGGTTTTCCTCAATTTCCCCCAATTTTTCATTTTTATGACTGTAGGCAAATTCTTTGAGTCTTAGTTTCCTCGTCTGTAAAATAAGGGAATCAGACTAGGCAATCCCCAAGTTCCCTTCCAGTTCTAAATCTTTAATCCTAAAAATCAAAGAAACATATAAAAAATTTATGAATAGATGCAGGGTGAAATAATGAGAATCTGTAGAAGTTGATCACAGTAATATAAGGGAAATATCAAAACATTAATGACTTTGGAATGTTGATCAATACAGTGACTTATCTGAAACTTTGGAGATTTGGGGGTGAAGTTGCATTTTAAGAAAGAGGGGATAGGGGTGGCTAGGTGGTGTAGTGGTGTAGTGGATAAAGCACCGGCCCTGGAGTCAGGAGTTCCCGGGTTCAAATCCGGTCTCAGATACTTAATAATTACCTAGCTGTGTGGCCTTGGGCAAGCCACTTAACCACATTTGCCTTGCAAAAATCTAAAAAAAGAGGGGATAGATAAAGGGCAAGGAATGATGACACTGTCTTCTAGTACCTCTGGTGTGAGGCCTGCCAAATCCTTTTCAGGCTGCTTTCTACTTTTAACATACATTGTCAGACATGTTTATGTGTTCATTTGTTTTGCTTGATTTCACTTTTTTATTACAAGAATTACTGGGAGTGAAAGTTACTAATGTGATATATAATTTGTGACCCTTCCAGAGAAGCCTTGAGATTGTCATCTGCTCCAAGAACAAGAGCAAAAGCAATTTGGGGTTAGCAGGAAGGATGTTGGAATGCTTGTAACTATTACCATGTTCTCTTTTTCTCATCAGCTGGTCAGAAAAAATGGATTTGATGCCAGAAGACTTGGATTTGGATATCTGCTATTTACTGCCTACATTCCTCTTGGCAAGTAAATTCTTCTCTTGAGCCTCATTTTCTTCATCCTTGACCCTTCTAGCACAAGCTATGAGAGAAGATGAAGTATAATCCTGGGTATGCATGATGAGCTAGAGGACTTATGATGCAACCTTCACATGTGTATACAAGATTGGATATGCCTTCCTTTCTGTTATTTGCTCTTGAGTTTGGACTGGACTTCTTGCCTCAATAGTCATGGTAGAAATGGAATTACCCAGTTGCTGAGGGGCAAAACCGGGACAGCTGAACACCAGGTTATTTAACAACAGCTGAATTTAGGATTTGGGACTGTTGGATTGTGGTGGATGTGGGGGGCAAGTGAAGTGGTTGGACTAGATATCACGAGCCACTGAACTGAGATTGGCATCTTCAGTCCTATCTGAAGAGACCGAGATGGGTGGTAGGTGAACTGGGTTGGACTAAAAGTCAAGGTAGCCAAATTGCAACTAGCATGAAGAAAGTCAAATCTGGACTAGCTACAGAGCCAGGGTGTTCAAGGAAGACTAGGAGCTCTGGTGTGAAGGCTGCTGAATTCTTTTCAGGGCTGCTTTCTACCTTTGATATCCACCAGAGCCACCTAACTCTTACCTGTGACTCCAAGACACTGCAGTTTGCATGGCTGTCATACCTCATTAAATCATTTTGGCAAACAGGTTAAATCAGATCGAGGGTAACTAAGGGACCTCAAACCCATCAATGATTTCAGGGGGTGTCTTCCCCAGCATGTCAAGTCTTTTACTAATAGAATGGATGGATGAGAACAATTCATTCCAACGGTCATGAAAGCAACTGAAGCAGGTACTGTGGAGCACTTAGAGCTTGGTTAGGCATTGAAAATGCCAAGGTCATCCATTGCATCTAGAGCCATAGAGAGTGAGGCCAAGGACTTCATGTAACTCTGCCTCATTTATATCTAATTTACATAGAAATCAAAATACATCACCCATATCACTTTACCATTCCTATGTCAAAGTACTGTGGCAAGAGATAAGGCAGCAAGTGCCGATACAATGGGAGGTGTAGGCACAGCTCTTAGCACAGGAGGTCTAGGTCATAGGATCTTCCCTCACTAGCAGCAGCAGTGGGATTTGACAATCCCTTTGGGTGTCTGAACAGCCCTTATGAAGATTACACTGCTCACCTTCTGGCATGAGGAAGAGACTAAAAAGGGTGATCTAAAATTGTCTACTTATCCAATCCTGGCCTGATAACCACAGCAGTTGGGGATCTGCCCTGTGGTTGAAACAAAAAAATGTACAAAAATTTCTTCAATGAACATTTCACTCACTACCAGTGCGTGAAATGTACTCACTCACAGACAACACAAAATTCAATAGACCTGAAAGATGAACAACTCTTGTTGCAAGAGAACTCAGCAGGCATCATATCCAAATAGCATCCCTTAGTGAAACAAGACTGGTAAATGAAGGACAGCTTACTGAAGTTGGAGCTGGATGCATGTTTTTCTGGAGTGGTCTCAGTGAAGTTGGGGTAGGTTTGTAATAAAAATTAGTTTAGTCAACAAGCTGAATGCCTACAAAAGGAGTGAACAATGGGCTCATGAAAATGAGATTGCCACTTGGAAAATGCCATGCCATCATCATCCTATTTTATGAAGACCTGGAGACTCTTGTCATCAATGTACCACAAGAGGGCAAGCTAATAATTTTGGGTGACTTTCATGCTAGAGTAAGCTCAGATTACCAGAAATGGCAGGGAGTCCTTGGGAGGAATGGAATTGGAAATAGCAACAGCAATGCTTTACTTGCTACTGAAGACTTGTTCCTCTCATGACCTTCTCATCACAAACACTGCAATCCATATGCCTAAATGCAATAAAATTTCCTGGATGCACTCTTTGGCATCCAAACATTGGCATCCAATAGACTATGTGATTGTTAGGAGAAAAGACAGACAGGATGTGAGGCAATGTGTGGTATAGAGTGCTGGACTGATAACAGACTCATTGTCTCTAAACTAAATATTCACATTCAACTGATGTGGTGGCCCCAAGGCAAAATAATTACAGAAGAATTAATATCAAGTGATTAGAGGGCTTTTCTGAGCCAGAACAGTTTTTTGCTAACTTGGAGGGAAAGTTGAGCCAGCACACAGTTGGCAAAAGTGTAGCAAAAAAGGAGTGGGCAGCTTTCAGAGATTGAATGTACAGCAAGCCCTGCATTTGCTCATTTTGGTCAAAACACTGGCAAATATCAAGAGTGTTTTGATATAAAATGATGGGGAAATACAGAAAATGCTAAATGAAAATTGAGAACTTCACAGGGTTTACCAGCAGGATAGCTTATCCATTTCTAAGGAGGCAGCATTTAATCCCATCAAAAGTGAAGTACAAGTGAAGCTTAGAGAGATGCAGAATTCTTGGCTCAGTAAGAAGGCAGATAATGTTAAGTTTTATGCAGATGGGAACAATTCAGAGCATCCATGATGCTCTGAAGGCTATTTATGGGTCAAAAACATATGGTACATCTTAATTACTCTGTGCTGATGGATCCATATTGATCAGTGATAGGGACATGATCCTAGAGAGATAAGGCTGAATACTTCCATAGTATTAACAGACTGTCATCAATTAATACAGAAACCATTTACTGTTTACCTCAAGTTGAAGTGAATTCATCCCTAGCTGAAAATCCAACTGCAGAAGAGGTTTTGAATGCTATTAGTCTCCTTTCAAGTGGCAAGGCACCTGGTGGGGATTCTATTCCAGCTGAGATCTACAAAGCAGGGGTCCATTGCTCACACAAAAAATGACAGAAATTTTCGAGGTTATATGGCATGAAGAAATTAATTCCCAAGAATTCAAGGATGCCTCCATTGTTCATCTCTATAAAGGTAAAGGGAATAAATTATTCTGTGACAATCACAGGGGTGTTTCTCTTTTAGTCATTACTGATAAGATTCTTTTTGTTTTGTTTTGTTTTTCTTCCTCTGGATGTGGATAGTATTGTCCATAGCAGGTCTCCTAGGATTATCCTAGATCTCTGAACTGCTGAGAGGAGCTGCATCCCTCAAGGTTGAACAACACACAGTGTTGTTCCCTGGTAAGATTCTTGACAGAGTCCTCCTCATCAATAAGTTGATCCTTCACCTGGAGGATGGTCAACTCCTTGAGAGTCAGTGTGGGTCCGGAAAGGTCGAGGGTCTATATGGTATTTGCTGCTGGATTACTCCAGGAAAATGGCCAAGAGCAGAACTGAGGTCTGTATGCAATGTTTATAGAAAAGACCAAGGGCTTTGATACTTTCATGTATGAGGGTTTATGAAAAAATTGTGTCAAAAATTGCTTTGAAGAACTTCATCAGTATTGTAAATCAATTTCATGACAACATACTTGCCTGAGTTCTGGATAGTGGGTGATGCTCTAGTGATTTCTCATTCACCAATGGAGTGAAAAAAGGCTATGTTCTTACTCCAGAGCTTTTTAGTAAGATGTTTTCAGTCAAGTTATCAAATGCCTTCACTGAGGATGACATCAAGGTCAATTACCACACTGAGGTAAATTCTTCCACTTGAAAAGGCTACAAGCCAAGACCAAAGTGGAGGGAGTGTTGGTACATGATCTTCTGTTTGCAAATGATTATTCCTCTGAAGCTGAGATGCAGCAAAATGTGGAACAATTCTCTACTGCTTGTGCTAATTTTGATCCTACAATTAATGCCAAGAAAACACATGTACTATATCAACACCACACCATCCATATGTGAAACTATCAATTACAGAAAATGAAATGGAGAAGTTTTGAATCCTGTAACTAAATTCACTTACCTTGGCAGTGTACTTTCCAGGAGGTACAAATTGAAAATGAGATTGATACATGAATTTCAAATGCTAACTCAGTATTTGGGAGGCTCTGAAAGAAAGTATGGGAGAGAGAGGTATTAGACTGACCACCAAACTACAGGTCTACAGAGTTGTACTGACTTCATTGCTGTGAAACCTATGAAATCTGGACAGTCTATCAGCATCATGCCAGGAAACGGAATCTTTTCCATTTAAATTGTCTTAGGAAGATTCTGAAGGATCACCTGGAAGGAGAAGATACCAGACACTGAGGTCTTTTCTCAAGCTAAATTGCCAAGCATTCAAACATTACTATAGAGAGCACAACTACTATGGGCTGGTCACATTGTTAGAATGCCAGATGTACACTTGCCAAAAAGATTATTTTATGGAGAACTCACAGGGCAAGCTCTCTCAGGGGGATCAGAAGAAACAATACAGGTATCCCCTGAAGTTCTCTCTCAAGAACTTTGGAGGATGTTGTGCTCTATGAGCAAGGCAGAATGGAAACAGCTCAAAGGAAACATGAAATGTACAATTAGAAAGCCTACCCCAAGTGTGGAATATTTGTGCCTGACCTGTGGTAGAGCATTCTGAGCTTGTTTTGATCTGATAAGCCACAGTTGATTACACTGTAATTCATCTCTAACATAGTGATGTCATTTTGGGTCTTCTTCAATAACAAAGGTCAAGAACCAACCAACCAACTCAGAGCCAAGACAGCTTCAGGAAACCCCAACAGTGAATGAACCTGTGTTCCTTCCATGTTCCCTTGTTTTGCCAAGGTCTCAGAGAATGCAGCTCTCCCATATCCCTTCCATAAGACTCAGAAACTGGGAGGAGCACAGAAGGAGGAGGTTTAAGTTTGGAAGATGATCAGCCTAGACAATTTCTTTTGTATTTTTAACAATTTGTGTGACCACTCAAAAATCAGTTAGCAGAAAGAAGGAAATTTCCCAGACATGGGAGCAGGGACTACTAGAGCTATAGAGATTTCCATATTCAAATAATATTGAACCATATCATATTATATATGCCTTGAGTTTGGGCTAGTGAGGCTTCTATGGCTCAACAATTAGTAAACTCTCTGTAGGCTTAGAGAAAGCAGGATATGAACCAGATATACGCTATTGGTACCATAACATCTTGTTTCTTTTTCTTTTTTTTGCAAGGCAATAGGGTTAAGTGACTTGCCCAAGGTCACACAGCTAGGTAATTATTAAGTGTCTGATGTTGGATTCGAACTCAAGTACTCCTGACTCCAGGGCTGTATCTACTGTGCCACCTAGCTGCCCCTAACAGCTTGTTTCTTCTGGGACATTCAACAAGGGTATATTTAGCTTTTCCCAGAGTCATACTTGCAGTGAGAAAATTAATAAAAATATTTTATTTATAAAATATCTTTTTGTTAATTTTTTACAATTTTTAAATTTCATTTTAAGTAGTATTTTACTATTCCAATTACATGTAAAGACAATTTAGCATACTTTAAATTTGGGGGGATTCCAAATTTTTCTACTGCTCTCCTTAAAACAATAAGCAATTTGATATGGATTCCATATGCACAACCATGTAAAACATATTTCCATATAAATTAAAAACATGACTTTTTTAAAAAAGAAATTTTTTGCTTGGTAACTAATTCATTCTTCAATATTGAAATGAGGGGTAAGCCCATATTCTAAGTACAGTGGTACTAGCGTAATGTGCCCTCAAGAGCTGTGTAATTATAGACATTAGTAGGAAACTTAAGTGTACAACTCCTGTGGTGAGGACCTACTTGAACTATTTTTCACACCCTCTAACCCAGGAGGTGGTTGTTTTGACAAAGCAGCAGAGTCTTTCAAAGTCTACTCAGAACCCACTTTGGTTGAGATGTCCATTCAATTACTAACAGCTGTGCCCAACTAACAAAGAAAGATTATGTTCATTTTTGGGGGTGGGGCAGGAGATTTAGGAAATCGGACATATTTTATTGTAAAAGTTAAACAAAAGATTCAACCTTTAATATCTTGTGAATGTGTTGACACTAAGGGAGTTAAAGACAAAGGAACTGAGTCATCTCCATGAGACTAGGACTCTGGGGGATTGGGGGGGGTAGGAGGATTGAGTCTTGCCTATATTACTAAACTGTACCTGGGATAGACATTGAGTTACTCTCATAATGAGCACTCCCTTGAGGGCATGTATTGGCTCTCCCCTTGAGAGAAAGGATAGTGTCTCTTCTATCATACAGGGAGCTCCTCAGAGGAAACAATTTAGTCTCTTCTCTAGTGGAATCCCCATCCAGGATCAGATACCATATTTTGTTCAGTTGCTCAGTCATATTCAAATTTTCATGACTCTGTGGAACATATTGCCCTTAAAGTTTTCTTGGTGAAGATATTGGAGTGGTTTGCTATTTCTAGTGGATTAAGGAAGAGCTTAAGTGACTTGCCCAGGGAAGCACAGCTAGTAAGTGTCTGAGATTGAATTTGAATTCAAGTCTTCCTGACTTCAGACCCAGCCCTCTATCTGCTGACATCTAGTTCCCTTAATGACCTGCCTTTGATGAGTACTGAAGGTCTGGCAGGCAGTTCCAAGCACCTAGTTACTCAGTGGATAGATGGATCTGGTGAGGAAAATTCAGTCTTGCTATAAAGTGATGATGGTGACAGGCTAGATTTCTTTTCAGAGTTCTAAAACTGAATGGAATGTCTTGATGCTCTATAATGACTGCTGGGGTCATCAAATTATAGGATTTTAGAGTTGAAAGGACCTTAACAGTCATCCAGTCCAGCTAATCCCCAAAAGAATCCTACATGACAAGTTGTCTTTACTTGAAGTCTTTTACTATGTGTCAAGGAAGCCCATTCCACTTTTATTGACATCATTGTTAACCCACTTTTTCTGATATCAAACCAAACTTTCCCTTTTGCAAATTTCTGAGCTCTGCCTTCTGGGTACAAATAAAATAAATGCAATCCATTATCCACATGTTTTTGATGTTGTCTGGTTGTTTTCCAATTGTGTCCCAGTCTCCATGACCACATTTGTAGTTTTCTTGGCAAAGATACTGGAGTGGCATGTCATTTTCTTTTCTGGTCTGTTTTTGCACATGAGGAAATAGAGGCAAACAGGGTTAAGTGATTTATCCAGGATTCCATAACTAGTAACTGTCTGTCTGGGTTTGAATCATGAAGATGAGTCTTCCTGATTCCCAATCCAGTGATCTACTCACTGTGTTACCTAGCTTCCCAAAGCTAGATTTTTAAGCTGTTGCTCAGTTGTTTCCAACTCTCCATTACCCCATTTGGAATTTTTTTGGCAGAAATTCTGGAATGATTTCCTATTTCCTTTTTCAATGCATTTTGATGATGAGAAAATTGAGGCAGATAGACTTAAGTTTACTTGCCCAGTGTCACATAGCTAATAAATATCTGAAGATGGGTTTGAACTCAGGAAAATGAGTCTTACAGCTTTCAAGCCCAGGGCTTTCTTTATTCACTGTACTCCTTAACTGTCCTTCGTCTACATGAGAGGCATTTAAGTACTTGAAGACTTCTATTATGTCACCTCTGAGATTTCCCTCCTTCATGTTAAATATGCCAGGTTTCCTCAACTGGTATAGGCTCAAGACCATTTAGTATTTTGAATGCCCTTCTCTATATATTCACCAGCTTCTCAATGTTCTTCCTTAAACTTGGCACTCAGGACTGCATCAGATATCCCAGGTATGGTTTGACTTGGGCAGACCATCTTCATCCTGGGAGCTGTCCCTTGCGTTCACATTTTTATTGTGCATCCTGTGCATCAGTGTGCTCATCCTCCCACTAAGCCTCCAACAATTGTCATTTTCTTTTTTTAGGTTTCTTTGCCAAACTGATGGATGTGAGGTGGAACCTCAGAGTTGTTTTAATCCACATTTTCCTTATTATTAGTGACACAGAGCATTTTTAGAATGAGGGGGTTGGATTGGATGAGCTCTTAGGTCCCTGACAATTCTCAGTACTATGATCCTGTTATCTTGAAATTGGAAGAGATCATTTGGTTCTGTCCTTTAACATCAAGTGTTGTTCAGTCATTTAAGTCATATCCTTTTCTGTGATCCACTTGGTGTTTTCTTGGCAGAGATACTATTTTACAGAGGAGGGAACTGAGGCAAACAGGGTGAAATGACTTGCCCAAGGTCACACAGCTAGGAAGTCATATTTGAACTTAGTTCTTCATGAACCCTAGTTCTCCATTCACTGAGTCACCTAGCTATTCCATTAAGGTCAGATGGGTAAAGTTATTTATGGTCACTTTACCTATAAGGTATCTAAGGTTCAGATTGGTTAGGTCAGTTGCCCAACATGCAACTATTAACTGGAAAATGTTGTGGGGGTAAGGGCTTAGAACTTGGTTTCTATAATTCCAGTGCACTGGTCTACACTTAGCTGTGTGCTTTGAATTCCCTATTTCACTTAAGCCAATTAGGACATGCTATGTTTACATATGTATGGGGAATAAAACACTCAGACTTTAATTCCTTTGAAGATGGGAAGGTAAATTGCCTTCCTGCTTAGGACCTACTAGGTTAGAGTCAGACCTGCTACCAGGTTTATTATTTTTTATTATATACTTTTATTATTAATCATTATTATTTTCCTTCACGCCAAAATTGCTAAACTGTCAAAGCCAAGTGGATCATCAACTCTACTGAGTGAAGGAGGGTGGTTCTGGTGGATCTATCATGTAACTATTGTGACTTGAGCCTCCATAGCACCTCATGACTTACAAAGCATTTTAATCACAACTGACCTAATCTCTCTTATCACTACATTCCAATAATCTACTTCTCATTCCACCTCTTGAGCCCATGCCATGATAAGAACAGTTGAGGATATATGAGTGCAATGATTAGTGTGTCCATTTCATAGATAAGGAAAATTAAGACTCAGGGAATTGAGGTGATGTTCCAGGTCATATGGCTAACATGTTGCAGAATGAGAATTTAGAATCTAGTTGGAAGAGGCCTTTATTATTTATTTATCATTATTGTTATTGTTAATAGCCAGTATAAAGGGCAGTTAGGTGCCAGAGTAAATAGAGCACTGGTAGAATCAGGAGGATGTGAGTTCAAATCTGACCTTAGATACTTAATAATGACATAGCTGTATGACCTTGGGCAAGTCACTTAATCCTATTGTCTTGTAAAAACCAAAAAAAAAAGTTAACTAAAATAGGTTTACAAAATACTTTACATATGTTATCTCATTTGATCTTCAAGCCAACTTTGTGTGTTAGGTGATAGTAGTATGCCCATTTTACAAATGAGGAAACCAAGATTGATAGAAGGTAAATGGCTTACCTAGGGTCACACAGCCAGTATGTGAAGCAGGATTAGAATTTAGGTCTTTATGATTCCAAGTCTAGTTCTCTATCCATTGTACTGCCTAGTTTTGTCACAAAGTAATTATTATGTCCCCCCATTTCTTTTAATTCTCAATACTTGGCAATATAGTAAGTGCCCCAAAATTCGTGTTGACAGGTTGACTGATATGAGACTAGAATTCAGAAAAGAGACTTAGGTTAATTTTATGGATATTAAGAGTCATCTTAATAGAGATGATAATTAAACCTATGGGAGCAAATAAAGCCACCAAAGAAGAGAGCATGGAGTGAAAAAGATAGTCCAGGATGGTTGAGTATCAGTCCTTGTACCTTGGCATGATACACCTATATATAAATGATGGAGGCTAAGAAGCTTGAGAAGAAACAGCTGTACCAGTAGTGAGAGAATAAGAAAAGAGCAGGTACAAACCAAAGGAAGAGAAAAATATGCAGGAGAAGATGGTCCAGAATCAAATGAAATGGACAGTACAAGAAGGATAAGGACTAAGGATGAAGAAAAGGTAAGTAAGTAAGAGATCTTTTGAGAAAGACAGTTAAATTGCATGAAGTTGGAAGCCAGGTTACAAAGTTTTGAGAAATGAGGAGGTGAGATAAAATGGAAAGAATGAGTATAGACAGATTTTCTTTTGGGAGATTGTTTCAAGAAGAGAAAAATAGAATGTTGCTTGACAGGATGGTGCAATCAATAATGGAGGAGAGATGTACATGCTTGTAGGCATGTAGGTTTGTAGGAAAGAAACAAACCAATTGGAAAAGATTAAAGATGAAAGGAGAATGGAGGGAAGAAGCAAGAAAGGGGAAATAGAGAGAGAGTGGGGAGAGAGAGAGTGAGTGAGTTGTGGAAGAAAACCAGTGTCCTTAACTCCCATGACATCCATTTTTACTTTATCTCCTCCATGGACAGGGATGATCATTTTCTTGATCTCATTATCATCCATAACTATTTTACTTTTGTGATTTTGAACTGTGAAATTCCAATATCAAATTCTAATCTCCTCTTCTTTCATTTGTCCCACTACCACACTTACTGTGTTTTGGTTTTCTCTTATACAATGTACAAGTAGTTTTGTGTGTGTGTGTGTGTGTGTGTGTGTGTGTGTGTGTAAAAACAATAAAAAGTAGCAAGAATAGGAATGGAAGTGTGTGTGAAAAAGAGTGTTGAGGATGGCACATAGGTTATGAGACTAGGTGATGGAGAAGATGGTGACACTCTCAACAGTAATAGCGAAGTTTTAAAAGGGAAAGGTTGGAGGCAGAAGAAAATGAGTTTAATTTTGAGAATATTGAGTTTAAGATGTCTAGACAACATATGATTTGAGATGTCCAACAGGCAGCTGGTGATTTAATACTGGGGTAAGCAGATTTGAGAATCATCAGCTTAGAGATGAAAATTGATTCCTTAAGTTGATGAAATAAAGTGAAACTGTAAAGAGAAAGAATGAAAGAAAGCCCACAACAGAACTCTGTCAAAACATCCATGTTTAGTGGGTGTAACCTGAATGAAGCAATGGAGACTGAGGAGTGATAAAATAGGTAGCAGAACTAAGAAAATATAGTATCACAGAAACCTACAGAAAGAAGAAAGGAGCAAGAAAATACTGAGTCAAAGACTGAAAAGAGGTCTTAAAAGATGACCATTGAAAAAATTCATTAGATTTGGTAATTAAATCATTTGGACACTTAGAAGTGAGCAGTTTGGGTTGAGTGATGGAGTTAGAAGCTAGACTTGACAATTAAGATTAGAGAGAGGAAAGGAAATGGAGGCACCATTTGTCAAGGACTTTTTCAATGAATTTAGTCACAAAAGTGAGGAAAGATATGAAATGAGAGCAGAGATAGATTAAGTGAAGTTTTTGTGAGCAGTGAGGAGACAAAGGTATGTTTTGTAGACAGTAAGAAAGCTGCCAGTAAACAGGGAGAGATTGAAGTTAAGGAAAAGAATAGAGATCAAAGAGGGGATAACTGCTGGAGAAGATGGGATATAATAGATCACTTCTATATGTAGAAGTGTTAGCCTTCTCAAGGAAGGCCACCTCTTCATGAGAGACAGAGGTGAAGGAGAAGTTAGTAGTAGAAAATATCTGAATGATGTGATCCATAATCTTTGTTCTGGTTTCATGTTTCATGATCTTTTAACCCTTTCAAATTTGGCTTCAGAACTTCCCAATTCATGTTTTATTGATTCTTAAGTCATTCTGCTGCCTTTCTCAATGAATGCAGCCTCTGGCTCACGCTATTATTCTCCACCTTTACATGGGAAATTTTTTGTTTTAGGTTTTTGCAAGGCAAATGGGGTTAAGTGGCTTGCCCAAGGCCACACAGCTAGGTAATTATTAAGTATCTGAGACCGGATTTGAACCCAGGTACTCCTGACTACAGGGCCAATGCTTTTTCCACTGCACCACCTAGCCACCCTTACATGGGAAAATTTCAATGAACATATTGACAATTTCCCTTCTAATATACTCTAATGTCTTAATTCTCCTATCTACTATATTCCCACAACCTATTTCTTATTCCACTTTAGTCACAGGAAGGGATAGATGGTCATACCCTTGATCTTCCCACCATCCAGAAGTGTTTTACTTCCTCAGTTCAAAAACTCTCAAATCCCTTGTTATAATCTCCTATCATTCCAATTCACTTCTTATGTCTCATTTCTCTGAATTCTATTCTTTCTTAATTGAATTGTTAAATTTAAATGCTATGCATCTTGGAGTTTATACCTTGGATTTTTTTTTCTGGAGATGATCTATGAATTCTTTTAATTGGAATTTCATTTTCTATATTCAGAAGTTCTTGACATTTCTCTTCTTCATTATGATGTTAAGGTTTTTTTGTCTTATCATGAATTTTTTCTGGAAAACACGATGCATAAGTTCTCCACACATCCTGTCTTCAAATTCAGTATGTTTGACTTAAATAGTGAGCATATTTTCTTTTAATGCTATTATTTTTTGCTTCCCTTCTTCTCAGTTGTTCTTCATATCTTGTACTGGCATCCTCAAACTACCATTCTCTCTTTTGTCTTTTGGTTATTCCTGCCAATGCAAATTCAAGTTTTTCTGTCCAGCTCACTATTTTTGCTCTGTAGGACAAATTCTGCTCACTTCTCTTTTAAATCACTCAGAAATAGCATGTTGTGGTTCCATGTTCTACTCAAATTCCACATCACAAGTTTTATCCACAATTTCCATCCACAGATCCTCATCAAGTATTGGATCATTATCCTTTATTTTTCATAATTTATTTATAGAGACCCCTGTTTAGTAGATCTGAGGGACATATTTCTTTGTTATTACTGTTTTCCTGTTTATTCATTTATGTTCAAGGCTTTTGAATTTTTATATTTCTGAAGGTTTTGGTACTTTCAGTCTTTTTTCTCCCTCATTTTCCTTACCACTCACTTTCTGAAGCCCTTCCCTCTGATTGTGGTCTCCTTAGAAAGTGGATCTCAAAGTACCTTAGCTTTCCCTCACATTGAGCAATGCATAGTTCGCCTTCTAGGTCTCTGACCAGCTAACTTTGGGATAGTAATAACTGGCCCCAGCTGGAATGTTTGCTCTTTCCTTCCACCTTGTTGATGTTGCATGGCCTTCCACACAAGGTGGTGTCCTGTCCTGGTGACCTGCCTTATTCTCTCTGTTCCTCAGTTCTTTGACTTAGCATCAACAATTCAGATTGCATTTTTATTGGCACCAATAATTCAGAGCCTTGCAGCCTTGGTTCTTCCAGATTAGAGTCCCCAAATGACTTTTGCTCCTGAAAGACTGTGGTCAAGCTGACTGTCAAGGCCTGAGCTTGGAGCCAGGATGGAAAAGAATGAAAGGGGGACCAAGATATAGAGGTAGGTTTTGATGTAAGCCTTTGGCCAACTAGTGCAATCTTGCTGCCAGTAACATGGGAAGTAAGAGAGGAGTGCTGAATGAGCTCAGAGTGTAAATTCCTGGATTTTGGTTTTGGTTTATGAATCTTCTTTTGGATTCTAGATGTCCTATGGAGAGAACTAAAGTTTTCTAATCTGTGGCACATAATTTCTGTTTTGGAGAGGTTTGAGAGGTAGTGGTGATTGGAGAAAGTGCCTAGCCTACCATGTTGTTTCTCACATGAGAACTTCTTTGTAATATTTTTGATTATTCATAAATTATTCATCCCTTACTATTCTCCCAGGTCATCACTCCCAATTTAACCTTACTTTGTTCCTTTCACAACCTTGACTTTGTAGTTAATCATTTAAACTCTATACTGTCCTTTACTTTCAAATCTCTAGTTCCCTTGTCTCATTGCTGTTCACACTTCACCAAACCTCAATTCTAAAATACTCTATTTGCCTCCTTTGTTCTTATTCATATATTGCTGAATAGAACTGGAGGAAATTATGTGACTGAACCAATGTGGGATATTACAAATTTATGTTAATTAATCTCAACTGGGGCAGTTAGGTGGTACAGTAGATAGAGTGCTGGACCTGAAGTCAGGAAGGCTCATCTGCTTGAGCTCAAATCTGGCCTCAGACACTCAACTATCTGGGTGACCCAGGGCAAGTCACCTAACCCTTATTGTCTCAGTTTCTCATCTGGAAAGTGAACTGGAGAAGGAAATGACAAACCATACTCTAGCATCTTTGCCAAGAAAACTCCAAATGGGGTCATGAGCAGAAGGGCATGACTGAAATGACTAAACAATAAAAAGTCTCAACTGGGTCATCACTGTAGCAAGACAATAAAAATTTCCCTCCATAATTGATTCTTCATTCCATTCCCAAAGAGGGAAGTCCAAGCTATATCTTTTTCTTTAGGTCTCCCACACCATTTTCTTTCCCCAACCCTATTAACAGAGAGTCATAACCCATACTTTATTGAGAAAATATGATCCTAATTCACCATAAA
Source organism: Macrotis lagotis (assembly GCF_037893015.1). Taxonomy (NCBI): domain Eukaryota; kingdom Metazoa; phylum Chordata; class Mammalia; order Peramelemorphia; family Peramelidae; genus Macrotis; species Macrotis lagotis. Next base: position 198,092,718 of record NC_133659.1, read on the forward strand.
CTCCCTCTTCTTCCCTTTTCTACATCTCTAAACCCCTTAACACCATCCCTATCCTTCTTTACTCCAGACCTTGATGAAGTAACCCTTCTCATCAAGACCAATACTTCTAGATGTTCTTTTTCATCTTCTCCAGCATATTATCTCCACAATCATACCTCTTTCTCTGATATTTAGTCTTTATTTATTTATTTATTGAGTCCCTCTCTGTTGCCTAGAAATTTGTCTGGATTTCCTTCAGCTTGAAAAAGAACTTCATTAGCACCCCTAATCCCCTGAAGCTAATATCTTATATTTCTTTTCCCTTTTCCAGTCAAAGCTTCCACTTCCTCTCTGTTCACGCCCTTCTCTGACTTCTGATCCCATCACTTAATTGAAATTATTGTCTTTAAAATTATTAATGATCTCTTATTTGTCCAGTCTTATGACCTTTTCTCAGTCTTAATCATTTTTGACTTCTCTAAGACATTCAACTCTACTGACAGCTTTCTCATTCTGAACACTCTCTCTTCCCTGATTTTTATGTCACCATTTTCTCTTGATTTTCCTCCTATCATACAAACATACCTTCTCAGTCTTCTTTCTTATGCCTAGTATTAAAACTAACATTTGGTGTCCCCTGCTATATTCTCTTCTTATTCTCTTTGTTTTGGTAATCTTCTCTTTCTTGTTCCATGGCTTCAATTATAATTTCTCTTCAGATGACTCCCAATCCATAATTACAGCTTTATTTATCTCTCCTGAGATTCATCTGTATATTTCAACAGTCAATTGAATATTTCAGATTGGATGTCTGTACACCTCTCAACCTCAACATGCCAACTCTGAAATTGTCTTTTTTTTTTTAGGTTTTTGCAAGGCAAGCAGGGTTAAGTGGCTTGCCCAAGGCCACACAGCTAGGTAATGAAATTGTCTTTCTTTAAAAACTCTTCTTCCACACTACCCTGATTTTGTCAATGGTACTACATCCTTCCAGTAATCCAAGTTTTCCATCTTGGTGTGCCCTTGTTTTCTCACTCTCCCTCATACTATATATCTAATAAGTGTTCAAATCTTGTCATTGTTACCTCCATAAAATCTCTTCCTTCTATTCACATAGTCACCATCCTTTATCACCTCTCCTCATTGCAATAGCCACCCTCATCCCCTTGCATTAGTCTCCCTACCTAAAGTCTCTCCCCTTTCCAATCCTTCACACAACTATCAAAGTTATTTTCCCAAGGTATGTTGCTCCCCTATTCAATAAACTCCCATGGCTTCCTATTGATTTCATAATTGAATATTAGTTCCTTCTTTTGTTTTCAGAGTCCTATCACAAACTTCTTATCCAATCTGATCATTTATCCTCTTCCTGCATCCTACTGTCAGACCAAAATAGTTTTCTTGCTTTTACAGATATACAGCATTCATCTCACATCTTAGTACTAGTGCTTCATATTAGATGTTCCCTATACCTGAAACATACTTCCCCCTTACTTCAGTTTCCTATTTCCTTCAAAATTCTGTTCAAGTATCACTTTCTACATGAAACTCTCCTGATCTCTCCCAAAAGTTAGCATTTCCCATCCCCTTCTGCCCCCTGCTAAAAATTTATCATGTTTATTCTTATTTATATACAACTCCCTCAATAGAAAGCAAGCTCTCTGAGGGCAGGGATTTTTTTTTTGTCTTCATTTCTCTTCATTTAAGACAACCTTCAATACTGGAGGGTTCTGTACAGAGTGCCTAATGTCTGATATAGTTCCTAGAACAGGGTCTGGCCCATTCTAGGTACTTAATGTTTTTTTGATTGACAGGAGATCTTTTTTCTACCTAGGATCTGTTTCCTTTGTAATTATAAAAACATTTGTAAATAAAAGCTGTTTAACTTTAACTCTAACTTAGAGACCTAGAATGTGAGCTCTCACCATTGCTAACTGCCCCTCCCATCCTACCCTAGGCCCACTACAAACAAACATATATACTTACCCAGGCCTGTTTCCAATCATTCTGATTATCTAATCTCTTTCCTCAACACTGGCCAAGCTCTTGGCCCTGTCCCAACTCTCCCTCCCCTCTGCTTCCCATCCATCCTGGCTCCCTGCCTTCCACCCACACAACTGCCAACCACTGGCATTAGGTCCAGGATGTGTGCCAGAGATCATGTGGCTGAGAACATGATCACATCACCAGGAGGCACCAAGGATGAGAGATTTACATGTGCAAACATGATGGGAAGATGAGAAAAAGACATGGGATCCTTGTCAGTGGTGGGGAGGGGGTAGAGCAAGATGACATCCAGCAAAGCAAACCGGCAGCAATGGAAACAAGTATTAGTTCAAGCCTTGGATAACCTGGGTTACTACCTATAGAAACTGTGTTGCCTTCTCCAGAGTTCACTTGTCCTTTGACCCTGGATATCTACCTGATTTTGTTATTTTTTCCTTTCTGTAATCTAAGGAAAATTACATCTCCAAGAACCCACCCAGGTGACCAAGTGCACCAGTACTTCTCTGCCATATTTCTAAGCTTCACAGCCAATGTTCAAACTCCCTTTCTACCAAATGAATGCTACATCCCTGATACTCCTATAGCTCCCTTCTTCCTCCCTTCTCTGGTTCATCCTCTATACTTGGCTGCCATTCTTTTTTTTTATTCTGTCCCCCTTCCTCCTAGATCTTTCAGTGATTCTTAATCGCCCCCCCCACCCATGCTCAACCAGGCTTCAACCAAGACCTTCTTTTGACTATATCCCATTCCTTCTCTAGTCTTTGGGTTAACAATAACATTCAAATATTCATAAGCTTATAGAAATGGAAGGGACCTCAGAGCTTTAACCTATATCAGAGTAAGAATCCCCAGTAAGTAACTATCCAGTTTCTGCTTGTAGACTTCCTGATAATGAGGGAATTTTATGTCTTAAAACAAGACATTTTCTTTTGGAGAGCTCTAACTGTGAAGAAGATTCCCCTTGCATCCAACCAAAATCTGAAGATCCCTCTCTCATGCTATGATATGCTTCTAGTTCTTCCCTTTATGGCTGAACAGAACCAGGTGAATTATTCTTCCACAAGAGAACTCTTTTATATACTTTCTTCCAAGTCTTCTGCTCAGTTTCTTCAATCTTCCCTTACTATCTTAGTGTTCTCTTCATGTGTGCCATTGCATCAATGTCTTTCCTAAAAATGTGGTTCCCTGAACTGAATACAATATTTAGATGTTACCTGATCAGGGCAAAGTATAACAGTTTTCTGGTTTCCTTTGATCTAAATATCACAGCTGTATTAACACAAACAAATATTCTATTAGCTTTTTTGATCAATGCAATCAATTCACACAGAGCTTGAAGTCTACTAAAATGCACAGATCTATTCCACATGAATTATGTTTCATCTTGAGCTTAAGCAGATGATTTTTTTGTGTGTGTGCCCAAGTGTAAGACTTAACATTTGTCTCTATTATCTCGCTTCTTTTTAAATTCAAATCATTATTCTGGCCTGTGGAGAGCTTTTTGTATCCATACTAAGTCATCCAATGAATTATCTAACCTTCTCAGTTTTGGGTCCTCTACTAATTTGATAAGCATGTCATTGAGTCCTTCATCCAATTTATTGATAAAAATGTCAAACAGTTCAAGTCCAAACTGGATTCCTACAGAACTCTATTAGAGCCTTCCTCATGTTCCTTTCTTAGAATTTGCAGAATGCTAGAAATGGAGAGTTCTCAGAGATCATTTTTGTCCCATACCCACATTTTATAGATAAAGAAACTGAGGCCTCAAGAAAAATGAATTTCTCAGAATAATCTGTTATTAGTTATGGTAGAAACTAGGCTAGATTCCAATTTGCCTGTTCACTGTCCTGTGCTCTTTACCTGATCCCATAAATCTCTTGAACACTGAGACATTTTATTTTCCCAAAATATTTGAACTGAGAAGTTATTATCAATACTATCCCCCCATTCTACCCTTCCTCCTAGAAGATATATATATATATATATATATATATATATATATATATATATGTGTGTGTGTGTGTGTGTGTGTGTGTGTGTGTGTGTGTGTGTGTGTATAAACAACTGGTCAATTTAATTAGAATACTTTGAGGGACAAGGTACTAGGAAAGCTGAATGGAATGGAATTGGAATTAGGATGGATAAAGACATAGCATCTGGCTTTCTCCTTTTCTCAAATCACCATTAGATAAATAAGGTCACCCCAAGAAATGTTGTGAGTATGTACAAGAGCAATCTATGGGGCTATCTTTAGGGAAGGGTGTGTCATAGAATTTTTGCTATTTTGAATTGTAAATGCATCATATGTAAAGATCTATGACTAATTTTCTCAATTAGATGATTCTCAAACCCACTTACTTTTCCTGTCCATCTCATCAAACTATAGATGAACATATCACCCCTCCAGTTTATATTCACAGAGGTCTCTTCCTCTAAATCTTATTTCCTCTGAACTCTGCAAAATCAAATCCTCTCAGCTGAAACTTAACTCAGGAAAATCTTTACAAGTCCCTAGAGAGCTTTGTTGATACCTTAACTGATTATTTTGCATAGTAAGAAGCCCTTTGATACCCTGGCACTTATTACTGATAATAGGCATTCATGTAGCTGCTTAAAGCTTTACGTTCATTATCTCATTTACCTGCCTGTAAATCAATTGACCCACAATCAATAAAAATTTATTCATGTTCTGGGTGAGCAGGACCCTGGAGATACCAAGACAAAATGTAAATAACCCCTTCCATTAAAAATCTTATATTCAAAAGAGAGAGAGAGAGATAGTATGTATATTATAGGGTTATATAGAAGGTGGTTCAGTTATGGAAGGAGAGCATGACAGAGATGTAGGAGAAATATTAGAAAGTCATGAAGAAGGGAGACAGAATATCAAAGTAGTCCAGTAAGGCTAAATTGTAGAGGGCATGGAGGGTAAAAGATGGTTAAACTGCCAACTAGGTGACATCCTAGTACATAGTGCTGGCTCCAGAGTCAAGAAAATTTAAGTTCAAACCTCGCATCAAACACTTATTATGTGACCTTGGGCAAGTCACTTAGCTACTATCTGGCTGTTTCCTCAGTGATAAGATGGAGATCTGAATTTTGCTTTATTCTCTGTTTTTGAAGAGGAAGAATGATACCATGGGAGATGTCTTGACTTGCTTGTGAATTGAATTTCAGTGAGGTATAGTCGCACAGTATTCAATCACATTCTCTCTTCCAGAATCATCAGTCTAGTGGCAAGACAAAAGTAAGGATGATTGGCAATTGTCTAGGATGCAGTGGATGCCCTTGGCATTTTTGGTGTCTGATTAAGCTCTAAGCTCTTCACAGTGCCTGCTTCAGCTACCCCTCAGGACTGTGGGATCAAATTGTTCTCATCTGTCTATTCTGCCTTTGAAAGTCTTCACACACCCCCTAGCTTACCAATGAATTTGTGTTCTGTTGGTTATGCTCAACATGGTTTAGTCAGTCTGTCATGACAGGTTCCCAGGGTATGGCTGCTGAGCATGCTTTTGCTTCTTGGAATCACAAATAGGAGTTGAATGAAGGTGGCCACCAAAATGTCCTGAAAAAGACGTAGCCAGCTGTCACACCAGAGATGCTAGTCCTCCTTAAATACCCATACTCCCCATGTGAATAGTACCTTATCACACAGAATTGTTATGAGGATCAACTAAGATTGTATTTCTACAGGGCTTAACACAGAGCGCACATAGGGACTTAATAAATGTTTCTTCTCTTCCCCTTTGCTTCTCTGCTCCCATTTTATTATTGAGAAAATGACTTGATCAAGGCTGCACATTTAATAAGTGTAAGAACCTAGACTGGAAGCCAGGGCTTTTGATTTTAGGTACAAAAGAGACCTGTTTTTTCTGACTCAAAATCAGTTCTCTTTCAACCAAGCTGCAAATGTTTTCCACCTCACCTTAAACCTCCTTTCTAAACCTAGGGGAAAGTCAGACATGAGAGGGAAAACTTATTGGATTAAGGTGTCTCATATGATAATAGAGTGAATTCCAGGGAAGAGTTGGGCGGAGATCAGAAGAAGGATATCATTTCCTGGCTCCCTCCAATGATTTCATTATTTTGTTGGAAATGATCCTCAGAATGGGGAACTCACCTCACCTCATCATAGATTTAGAGCAAGGAGGAAGTTCATCAGATCCAACATTTTTATTTTATAATATGAAAAAACTTAAGGTTGGAGAGGATCAATGCCTTCTCCTATGGATAATAATCATTAGAGTTGAGATCCCAAGTCAGTTTCTTTGTCAGCAAATCAAATGCTCTTTCCACTGGTCCATGCAGACCTCTAATCTGTGTTCTAGTGGAGGCCCCTGGTTGCCAAATGTCAACCACTGACACATTTCAAAGACAACAAAAATGTATTTTTCACCATCAAGTATTTCTAATCATCTAAGTTTCTACTATCTTCCTTTGATGTAGCTAATGGAGAAGAAATGGAAAATCACTCCAGAATCTTTGCCAAGAAAACCCCAGATGAAGTCATGAAGAGTTGAGCATAACTGAACAACAAAATAAGGATTTAAACCCATGGCTCATTGAAAGGATTCTCTATTTAATTCCAGAAGCAGACCAAATGAAGAAGATGATCAATATTTTAATTCTATTTCTATATAGGTTTGAATTCTTTTACTAGGTCACTATTGAAAATTTTTCTTCCTTTATGATTCTGGGTATGAACTATGACTGCATATGGATTATGGGATAGTGGCTAGAGAATCAGCAATTTAAAGTGAGAAAGCCCTGGGTTCAAGTTTCCTCTTTGACACACACTGATTACATGACTCTGGGCAAGTCACTAGACTTCTTTGGGATCTAGGCAGCTTTCGTAGTAAAATTTAATATTTTATTTTTCCTAATAACATGCAAAAACAATTTTAACATCTTTTTCTTTTTCAAATTTTGAGTTCTAAATTCTCTCTCTTTCCTTCCTGCCCCCCCTTTGAGAAGGTAGGCAATTTCATATAGGTTAAACATAAGCAGTCATGTAAAACATATTACCATGTGATTATATTGTGAAAGAAACACACACACACATACACACAACTAAAAAAAAGGAAAGTAAAATAAACTTTGATCTGTAGTTAGACTCCATTAATTCTTTCTCTGGATGTGGGTCATATTTTTCATCATAATTCCTTCAGAAATGTCTTGGATAATGATCCAATATTAGGTAACTTTCTAAGATGCGAATTTGCGGGGAAGAACCTGAGCTGCATTAGTAGATTGAATTTCTCATCTGGGAATTCCTTGTAACAAAGAAATCACTCATCCAGTTCCTATCCCTAACATCTATTGAAACCTTTTATCATATTTGATTTGGTGACTCTAATGAATAGTTCTATCTGTGATAACGGTACAGTTACAGTCATTATTTTTATCATCATCATCATCATCATCATCATCATTCTATTCTTTTTTGTTTTTGTTTTTGCAAGGCAATGGGGTTAAGTGACGTGTCCAAAGTCACACAGCTAAGTAAGTATTGAGTGTCTGAGGTTGGATTTGAAGTCAACACTTGGGCATCTAGGTGGCACAGTGGATAGAGCACCGGCCCTGGAGTCAGGAGTACCTGAGTTCAAATCCGACCTCAGACACTTAATAATTACCTAGCTGTGTGGCCTTGGGCAAGCCACTTAACCCCATTGCCTTGCAAAACAAAACAAAACAAAACAAAACAAATAATCTAGGGTTTGAAGTCAACACTTCCTGACTCCAGGGCAGGTGCTCTTTCACTGTGCCACCTACCTTGCCCCATTATTTTATTCTTTTCATCTTTTTAAATAGTGATTAGATAGAAACAATCTGAAAACAAGCAACTGTGTTGCTATTATTCTCTTAGCTTTCATGTTTTGCAGACTGTTGTGTAGGCAGATCAGTAAAATAACCACTTTTTTGTAATTGAATAAGAGTCCTTGGATGCAAGCTCATTGTCTCAAGACTCATGAAAAAAATCTTTGGGACAACTCCAACTAATAAATAGTACAGGACAACATGTACCTTGTTCTATTCCCATGTGCTTTAATTTCTTCCCTTTGTTCTCCATAATTTTAAATCAAATGTAATTGTGTGTATGTAAACAGCTTTGCAAATTTTAGACTGTTACATAAATTTTACCTATCATTATAATAATCAATAATTGATAATAATGCCTTTATAATAATGCTCCCATCTATTTTTAAACCTCTTATTTATATAATGACTCCTCATTAGAAGGTGAACTCCTGGAGGACAGGGACTAGGTTTTTGCCTTTTTTATAAACCAAGGCTTAAAAAAAGTTATTGGGTAAATAGTAAGTATTAATAAATACTTTTTGATTGATTGAATGATTGGCACAACTGTGGACTGCATGAAAGAGCGTAATAGCTTCTTAGCTATCCTAATCCCTGCATTTCTGGTGCTGCTTCTCTTCTTTCTCCTCTTCTTCATATCCCTTTTATATCAGAAAACCCAATGTGAAAGTAGTGAGATGATGAACATATGCGTGTTCCTTCCCAAGAGAGGAAGAAATTTCTGTTATTCTTTCTCCATATTTAGTCATTTCTTCAAGTGACTGATAATTCACTTGTTTTTTCCCTTTCTTTTTTGTATTTCTTCTTTCTCCAACTTTCCTAAGCTTTTCCCCCAGTGCTATCTATGCCAGACTTCTTGTATTTCTGAAATCAGAGTTGTCTACTCTGGCATGGACTGGTGAAGTGATGGGAAATTCTCTAACAGATCCTTAGGATACCAAGGGTTGGGATGTGGAAGGTGCAACATTTGCTAAATTCTCTATCACATAGGCAGAACTAGTTTTTCCCTTATCAGGTGAGAAAACTAATTCTTGAGAATTAATTGATCCAAAGAACTAAACTTCAACTGTTTATTAAGTTTATAAGTATTTAAGTCTAATGCACAGAGTTGGATGCTTCTCAGACATGCCATCATCTTCTCACCAGATATGTCATTACCACAAACATGGAGACAGAAAGTTGCACCTAACTGAACCAATGTTGTATAGCTGTTCAGTCATTTTTCAGTCATGTCTAAGTCTTCATGAGGCCATTTGAGATTTTCTTGGCAAAGATGCTAAAATAGTTTGTTATTTCCTTTCCCAGTTCATTTCACAGAAGGGGAAACTAAAGCAAATAGGATTAAGAGATTTGCCAATGGTCACACTGCTAGCAAATATCTGAGGCTTTATTAGAACTCAGGAAGATGAGTCTGACACCAGACCTGGTACCTCTATTCACTGCCCTCTATTCACTGTACCACCTAGCTGCTGAACTAAAGCTGTAGACCTTGAAAAATATCCTTTCTATGCTACTGTTAAGTAGATCTCTTTTTTTTATTATTACATGGTCGTTGACCATCTCATGTCATCCTAACCTTGACCCTGAATCATGAGTCTTGCCTGAGCTAACTATGGCCCAAAAGAACTTCATAAACCTCTTTGTTCTACATAATAGATATTTGTTTGATGCTTCTTTGTCCAGTAACGTTGATTGAGTTCATCCTGGTGTGGCCCATGGAGGTCCTTCTCATTCCATTCTTAGATCTTTGCCATTCCAAAGACTCCATTAAATGTCTGCTTATTTCAAAAGAATTTCTGCACAATTTTGAAAAATTATGATGAAAAATTCTATTCATCCCCAGAGAAAGAACCAATGGAATCTAAACACAGTTTGAAGCATACTTTTAAACATTTTCTTTACTTTTCTTATTTTTTTGGTCAATACTTTCTCTTTTTCAATATGACTAATATAAAATATGTTTTGCCAATCTATACATGTATAACCTAAATAAAATAACTTGCCTACTCAATGAAGCGTGGAGGAAGGGAGAGAATTTGGAACTCAAAATTTTTTAAATGAATTTTAAAAATTGTTTTTTCCTTTAATTGGTGAAAAATAAGATATTAATGAAAAACATTTCTGAGTTTTCAACATATATCATTAACTCTAAAATTATCTACTAATCCCTTTCCTCCTTTTTTGATAAAGAAGTGTTAAGCTTTCTGTATATAGCTATCAGTGTGACAGATCCTGTGTTTTGTTACTACTGTGTAGGGTTTTTTTTTTGCAAGGCAATGGGGTTAAGTGACTTGCCCAGGGTCACACAGCTAGGCAATTATTAAGTGTCTGAGGCCAGATTGTGTAGGTCTTTGTTAGAATACTTTCCATATCTGTTCTGCTGTTATATGGTTATCAATCTTGATGTTATATAGTTATTAATTGCTTTAAAGTTTTTCTTCCCATTCAGTTTTGAATTCAGGATACAGTTTCTTAATTTATCCAGCAAAAACATGTTGTGTTTTTATGCTGTTGTGTCTTGCCTAGGGAAGAATAAGGAATTGCCTTTTATCCATTGGTTGAATATGCCCTTTAAAGTCAGGCAGGAAGTTTACAGTATTAAGGCTTCCTTGATGTACATTTTAAATTTTTAGTTTGTATTACACTGTCAACTTCAGTATCAAATTCTCCTAGTTGACACTTATCTGAAGAAAATTCTTTCAAGTCCCTTGATAGCACCTAATCTGTTTAAATGCTTGCTTTGTTGACACCTTAACTGTTGTTTATTATTATTCATAGTGAAAGAAAAAAATCAGCAAATCATAGTTGGGAAGGGAGCTTAGTGATTATCTAGTTCAGCTGCCTTAATTGATTTATTTACTTTTTAAAAATAAAATTTATTTTAAAATTCATTTTAAATTTTTTGATATCAGGAACTTGACAAACACCAACAAATATCAGCATTTCCATATACAAAGAGCAGAAAATGAGGATTATATATAAAACTCTGAATCTTCACTTCATACAGTTTAGTTTTTAAAGAATATAATAATCTTAAACTTTAATTCCTTTGGGTTATTGTTCATGGCACCCCTTTCCATTGTGAGTGGTCATGTTCCCTGAAGTGGCTGTCTCGCTTGGGTTGCTGTTTTTTCTAATCTGTTTGTTATCACTGTCTCTCTCTACTCTCAAGGCATCATCTACTCCCTTTACCATAAGGCACTGCTATTCCAGTGACACTGCCTAAAGACATCCGAGGATTTCTGGAACTTTCAAATGGTTATGATCACCTGGACATTTTCAGTTCAAAATACTTATTTGTCTAGGATCAAAAAATAAAATACACAAAGAATAAAGGTGACCACATGCTCATGGTCACCACAATGGAATGGAAGAATGAGACCACCACAGAGAAAAAAGATGGAGGGGTGAGTTGCCCTTTTCATATATCCATTCTTTTCTGTCTTAGCAGTCAATTAAGATGTTCTTTGTTATTTCCCATCCAAAGTCCCTGAGTCACAGATTCCTTAGACTCAGCAGCCAATTGGGGCACTCCTCATCATCACACTTTTCAGGCCCCTTAGTTATGAATGGTTAATATTAGAGTTCCTTCAAGTTAGCACATAGTGGACTGGAACCAGGCTGCACAGATGGGGGTAAAGTGATCAACCCAAAAAAATAAAACACAGGACTAGCCACCCCAGCTGGATTTTGCAACCACAATGACTGACAAAAGAATTTGATGCCTTGTTCATCAGTCTATTTTTTTAGGGTTTTTTTTTTTTTTGCAAGGCAAACGGGGTTAAGTGGCTTGCCCAAGGCCACACAGCTAGGTAATTAAGTGTCTGAGACCGGATTTGAACCCAGGTACTCCTGACTCCAAGGCCGGTGCTTTATCCACTACGCCACCTAGCCATCCTCATCAGTCTATTTTGTTGCAGCAATTTCCATGTAGAATAGTCCTCTAATTGGAAAATTCCCAAATTTGAGACTTGGGATGCTCACAATCTTTTTTTTAAACCTTCTGTCAGTTGGCATCTGACCTCATCATTTAACTGAAAGTGCCCTCTCCAAAGTGATCATTATTTCTTAATAATTTCTATTTCTAATTCTAATTATTTTATTTCTAATTCTATTCTATTTTTAATAAAATTTCTTCTCTGTAATATTTCTTAATTTCTAAATTCAATGGAATCTCAATTTTCATCCACCAATCTGTAGCGTTTGACACTTGATCACCAACTTCTTAATATTCTTCTTCCCTCTCAGATTTTGTGATACTGTTTTTTCTTGCATCTTCTCTACCTTTCTGACTGCTCCTTTTCAATTTCCTTCATTCATTTAACATCCACCTTACACTCACAAATTGTAGATAAACTACAATGCTCTGTTCTAGGTCCTACTCTCTTTTCTCTTTATACTCTGTAATTTGATAATTTCATCAATTCTCATGTTGCTAAACTGGTGGCTGCAGCCTTCCCTAACTCCTCTTAATTCCAGTGCCTTACTTCTGTTATTTCCTATCTTTCTTTTATACATATATATATATATATGTACATGTATACATATATATGTATATATATATCCATAAATATTTATTGAATTATGTGCACACATATACATATAAGCTTATACATGTAGATAGTTCTGCTGTAATGTTTATTTTGAAAATGTGCATTTGTTCCAATATCACTGACATATCAATGAAGAATTTGAGTATAATGCAAATTTTGTTTGCTTCTGTTTTTGATTATGTACAATTTTGTCTGCAAGAAACAGACAACTCAAACCATACCACTTTGCAATAATTCACAAGCTGCAATCCTTTCAACATTCACTGCCATAAGCAGCCATGTGACCACAGCAGTTAATGTTGGAACATGCAGAACCAAAACTCATTCTCCGTATTGTAACTATTTTTTTTCCTCTTACTTCCCAAATGGGTGATAAGATAAAGCTTGAAATCTATATTTCTTTTGGTTCATCGTATCCCAATTTCCCATTGGTTTTTTCATTCAGTGAACACCAGTGCATTCACAATCTCTTGGAAGAATTTTGGGCATAACACAAAGTGGAAACAAATGACAGCTTGTCACCCTCTAGTTGTCTGGCACTTTTTCTCTTTATGTTTATATATTTGTTTCCTGAAGTAACAAAAATGAGAGAATTAAAATGTAGTATTTCATCAAAGGTATAATGAATTTTAAAGAATGAATAAATAAATATTACAAGTATAGTTCTTTCAATTTTTTTCACTTATGGACAAAATGAAAATTACTACAGGATCTTAGAAAACTTTGTTGTGCAGGTAAATATTAAAAAGAGTAAGGAATGTAAATTTGTGATTTCTGCATTGGGCAGTTGCTCAGAGAACCCTGATTTTCGGTGCCATTTTAACAATCAGTTCACTGAACTCAACATAAAATTAGGTATTGGTTCTGTTGAACAGGGGAGGATAGGTTGAATTCCACCACTGAACCATGTATATATACACATATATTTATGTAAACATATACAAACGTGTGTCAAATACATGCATTTATACATATAATTACAATCAATCCTCAACTTTTATGGGGTGTTTCCAGAAAAATAGATGAAAATTTAAAAAATGCTAATGTTGATACATTGAACCTGTGGGAAATAGGGAATTAGGATCCTGTGACCACCTAAAACTGAAATCTTTCACAAGAGATGGCTGAAAATACACTCTTCTGCATATAATCCTTTATAACAAAGCATTAACTCTACAAACATTCATTTTTCCTAACACTCTAACCATGAAATAACCCATAAAATGCAGTATACCAAATAAAATCAGAAACAGGCAAAACATTTTCTCTCTTTAGTAAATCCCTAGAGTTCTGTGACTTTTTGTACTAAAAACTCAATTAAAAACAAGTAAACATTGATTTCAGACAATAATATCCTGCTGTGAACTTCTCTTACCTTGGTTTCCCTCTGAAAACTGAGGGATAGGTTGTTGGAACTTTAGATGCTGCTGCTGGAACATAGAGACTGGTGAAATCACCTCTGACATCACCCCCAACACTCTGAATGAGTGGGGAGCTCCTTATAATAGCAAAGTGTACAAAATCAGTCACTTAACTGGCAGGATATCACCCCCTCCACAAACCTGTGTACAGTGCATCTCTCATTTTTTCCTCTATTGTGCTTAGCTTCAAGTGGTCATGGTTGTCAATGGGAAAGTAAAAATGAAACTACTTTTAAAAAAATCACATGAATGTTTGAAGTTGCAAAAGTTAAATGTATGAGTGTTGAAGATTGGCTGTGTCTATACACACACCTTAATACATACATGCACACACACATTCAACATACATAGACAATGCAGAAACACATGCATGTTTTCTACACATATGTATTAATATATATACCAATATATAGATACATATGTATACAACTCATACATACCTGCATTCTAGAATATGTCCATACATTATTTACACAGAGTCTATATATATATGTGCATATATACCTTTTATGTGCTTTTATGTATATACACATGTGTGTAGATATACAAACATATCCAATCCTAATCTCTCTCTTGAGCTCTAGTCCCTTATTAACCATTTCAAACTGGATGTGCCATAAACAGTCCAAACTCAATATGTCCAACATAGAACTCAGAATTCCCCCCCCTCAAAAATTTACCTCTTCTAAATTACTCTAATATTATCAAAGGTGCCACCACTCTTCCAGTCATCTAGATAGCAAACTTAGTATCATCCTTGACTTCTCATTTTCACTCAATTCACATATTCATGCAATGTTCCATTTTTGTCTTTTCTATCTCCACACTTCATGCATGTGTGTGTTTCCTGCTCATCTCTCACACAACTATCACTCTGGTCCATGTCATTATTACCTCTTGCTTGGAATATTGAAGTAGACTTCTGTCTTGTCTTCCTAACTCAAGCTTCTTTTCACTCTGATCTAACTTTCACACAGCTGTGAAAATGATTTTCCTAAAACACAAGTCTTTACCTGTCACCCCTGCCCTATCTTCCCTATTCTGTTAACTCTAGTATCAATATAAATGCCTTTGTTTGACATTAAATCTCTTTAGAACTTAGTTATCCTCCCTTCTTTTTTTTTTAACACATTATTCTCTGCTCTTACACTCTCTCTGTATTCTCCCATCCAGTCTTATTTGCCTATTTGCGATACTTAATCTCCCATCTGTATTTTTGCAAGGGTTTGTCCCCCATGCTTGGAATGCACTCACTACTCACCTCTGCCCTTTAGAATCAAGAGTGACTCGTTTCATCCCAAACTGCTAGTGCCTTTCCTCCCCAACCTATGATTATATTATTCATTGAATGAATTCTTGCATAATTATACATTGTTTCTCCCATTATAGTGCCAGTTCCTTGAGAAAATGGACAGCTTTCTCTTTGTGTCTTCAGTGGTTAATGAATGCTTTTTGATTGTTTCAGTCTTAGTGAATTGGATCAGTCTGAATTGCTCAGTTTTGTTCATCTAGCAAAGTGAATCTTCTCCTATGTCTGGTGTGTTCAAGAAACATTAAGATGACCCCCTTATTCTTCTTTTTCAAGTTGTGAAATTCCCTTTATAAGATCAACTGTTGCATCCTGGGGACTTGTTATATCCAGTTAATAAAATTCATGACCAATCACTACAATTGGTCTTTTGACTTCAGGCAATTAAATTAAATTCAATAAATATTTATTAATTGCCTACTGTGTGCCTACATTAGTGTCATGTACTAATGTGCCATTCACTGACTAATCACTACTGGAAATATGAAAGATGAAAAAAACAGTTCCTGCCTTCAAAGAACTTATAATCTAATGGGCAGAGATAACAAAAAACAAATATAAGCAAAGCAAGAGATATATAGGATAAAAAGGAGATAAGTAAGAGAAGTAAGGCATTGAAATTAAAAAGGGCTAGTAAAATTCTTCTGTAGAAGGTAGGATGTTGTTTGTACTTCATTTTCAAAGAGGATGATGTCTTGACTCACCTTTTTTTGTTCTTCCAGAGTCATCAAGGTCCAGTGGCAAGACAAAAGTCAAGATGACTGGTGATAAGGATGCTATGGTTGGCCTTGGCATCTCTGAAATCTGACCAAAACTCTAAGCATTCTACAATGCCTGCATCAGGTTCCTTCATAGCCATCGGAAGAAATTGTTTTCATCCATTCATTCCCGCCACGGAAAGTCTTCATATGGTTGGGATGGACAATCCCTCCTAACACTGAAATATTCTGAAATATTTGAGATCTGTTGATCAATCTGTTCATCCCTTCAGCTGAGATAATTTACTGAGGTGTAGCCATTGAGTATGGTACAGCTTTTTTGGAGCCACAGGTAAGAGCTAGGTGAAAGTGGAAACCAAAATGCATGAGCATCCCTGAAAAGGGTTTACCTCTCATTCCAGAGGTCTCCCTGAACAGTTCAGAGTCCTCCCTGAACAATCCATGTACCCCAGAAAATAGGATATTAGGACTTAAAAGAAATCTGGAAGGTCAGTGGCCAGAAATGGAGGGAAAAGAACATTCTGGGCATGGGGAACAACCAGAGAAAATGCCCCATGTAAAGATCTAGAGTCTTGTTCATGTATTAGCCAATGGTCCAGTGTCACTGGACCAAGAAGTTTGTGTATGCAATTAAAGTATAAGAAGACTAGAAAGGTCAGCAGGGAACAGGTTATGAAGGTCTTTGAATGACAAATAGCATTTTGTATTTACTCCTGAAGGCAATTAGGAATGCTACTGAAGTTCAGTGAGAAAGCTAGAGATAGACAAATGGAGAGATACTTCCCATAAGCACTTGAGATTCCCTTGATTCCCTTGGAGGAGGCCTATGCAACCCCACTGTCCCTCCAGGGAAGTACAGAGCACCAAAGACAGCAGTGGATGGAGGCATTGGCAGACCAGGAGAGGACTTCTTGGGCCAAGCTAGAAGTTACAAGAATATGGATGAACAATAATATAAGTGGTAGTGATAGAGTATTAAAAAAGGATCTTGAATCAAAAGGAGGAATGAGAGACAAAACTTAAAGAAATGGTTCAAGTTAGGAGCTATGGTGGTTACAGTCAAGGAACAATGAAGTAGAGCAATGAATTTGAGCCTTCCCTTTCTCTTCCTTTCTCTGGTGCTGGGAGTTATGAGTTCTGTGCAAATTGAAGGAAGGAAAGGGGAAGGGATAATAAGTCTCTAGAATAGGGGCTCTTAATTGTTTATTTTTTTCTGTCCCAGAGCCCTCTGACACTATACTGAAACCAATGGATCCTTTTTCAGAATAAATGTATAAATTTTACAACTTTTTAAATATATAAAATATATAAGATAACAAAAGGCCATAATTATACTGAAATAAATTATCAAAATACTTTTAAAAAGTAAATTCCCAAACCCCTGGCTAAGAACCCTTTTTTTGCTAGTTTTAGAGGAAGGATAGGTAAAGTACCATCAGAGGGGAAAATCTGGCTTATAGCCTATTTTTGAACAGCTGGAGAGCTAAGAATGGTTTTTAAAATTTCAAAACTTACTTTAGACAGAATTTTGTGTAAGGAAATACCACAGGTCTGGCATATAATATAGGTCCCTATGTAAAGTGGGATGAGTTGCTAGAGTCAAACAAGTCAAGTCGTTTTCCCTTGTTGGGTACAGGAGTATAGGTGAGGAAGGTAAGACAGTCTAGATATACAGTAATGAGTTATAGATTACACTTCAAACAAGGTAACCTTGAATCATGAAATAATTTAGACAAATCTTTTAAATGAATGGTTAATTCTAACATTTCTGAGTTCCCTATTCCCAGTTCTTTCCCAGTACCTCAAGATAGGAGTCAATTCATCTGGTCTGCTCCAGGATAAAGTTTAATTTGTCTGAATGTGCTTGTAGAGTTTGACATCACTGTTCAAATGTGAAGGAGTCCATCTCCCTGGGTAGCTCTAAGTTATTCACCTCAACCAACTATACAGAAAACAGAGCTTTCCCCAGTAGGAATCATCTTATAATTAACTTAGAGACTAGAGCATATGTAATTAACCATGGAAACCCTCCCAGCCATCTGCCTCTGTTTTTATTTAAAGGAAAATGGCAGGTTCTTTTTTAAAAAAAAATTCCTTCTATTCTTTTTTGGTAATGGAGTTCAGGATTCTAGCTGTCTCTTTAAATGCTGATGAATTTCTCCTCTTTGGTTGGGGTGTCTTAAAAGTATGGACAAATGATTACTTGGTGCTGTAAGCTAGAAGAGAGTCTGAGGAGACTCTCAGATTGCTCCAATTATTGTTATTTCACATAAGTCAGTCCCAGAAGTGGAACCAGGTATGGGGAAGGGTATTCTTGTACCAGTTTGCAAAACTACAATGGGAGCACAGAGATTTCTTTGCCTGTAGTGTGTATCCCAGCTGCAATAAGGGTACCTTGACTTTTGTTGCTAGGAGCTAGAGGGCAAGGACTGCATCTTCATATTTCAGTTTAATGCCTCATCTCCCAATTTAGACTGCGTAATCCTTAAAAGGAAGGATGGAGTCTGATTTCTTTTGTATTGCTTCTGTGGTATGTTGTGATGACAAGAGTAATTCTGGAGGACTGTCAGAAGTTTGTCATCCTTTACTAAACATAGATGTTCCCCTCTTGTATTACACACCTAATCCAGGTCATAAGCATTTCTACTCTCCATGTATCCAATTGGACTAGGTTTAAAGGATGCAGACAAAGCTTATCATACAGTAGACAACACAAACAATAGTTATTGAATGAATGAATGAACTTATCAATGAGAAATAAGGCACTTAGAAAGTTTGAAAGATATACTTTTTGATAACAAACATTTTATTAATAGGGTTAGAGTTTATTCATAAAAAGAGGTCACTGGAACTCTTGATTGCCAAACATCCCTCATGAGGGTGAACTCAGTTTTTATGCCCTTGAAAGAGTGGATGTTTCTCAGGGTTGCAATCAATTCTAAATAGTCAACAATTAATGAGAAAATCAATATTACAATGAGGGACTGGGCATTATTTCAATGAGAGTCTTGGAGTACTAGATTTGAATCCTCCAAGTCTTGTTTTGGTCAGAGACATCAATTACCATTCTGCAAAAGGCAGTCATCTTTGACTCTGTCCACTTGTGTGAAGCTGAGATAGAGGAAGAAATAGGGTAAAAAATATATTGCTTTTTGACTGAGAGCCAATCTTAGGTTAGGCACTTCCTTTTCCAAGGTCAGACTGCCTGGAACACTGCACCATGTACCCACCTGCAAGAAGCAGCAAGGTTCCAGTTCTTTCCACCTATAATAAGGAAAGGAGAAGAGGATAAGAGAGAACTGAGGCAAGTGCCAGCTCAAAAGGCTACATGCCAGATCTAAATAAAGAGGTACTAATACTAATTAAGGATCATTTCCATCCCCTCTAGAGCAGAAACCCTATATCTTCCAAAGCATAGAGAAGTCCCTGTCTTGGGGAGGGGGGGATGCTAACTACTAGCAAAGAGGGAAGAAAAAGAAGGTGGTTGGTCAATTCAAAAGAAAAAAAGAGTTAAAAGACAAAATATTTAATTTTTTTCAATTATATATAAAGTAAGTTTTAACATTTAAAAATTATTTTTTGAATTTCAAATACTCCCCTTCATTTCTCCCTGGAAAGTTATTTGATATGGGTTATACATGTAAAATATCACAAAACATATTTTTGTATTATTCATGTTGGAAATACAAAATATACCAAGAGAAAAAAGCCCCATGCACAAGCAGAAAAAATCAACAGAAAGATCCTTAAACAAGGATGAAAGTTGAGTAAATCCTCGAAGAGTAGATAAAGATCTCATAATGAATATAACAATACAAAGATAAGCCAATGCTTGATGAAATATATAATCTTACAAACTCCTCAAAGGGCATGGAATACTCAATGAGAAGCTCACGGTTCAAAAGAGAAATGAAATCTATAAAAGAAGAAATCAGGAATGAAGAAATGTAAAATCCTTGAGTTCTTAAAGCAAAATTAAAAAAAAAAAACTCATTTAGGAGATTAGAAAAAAAGTTGAATCCATGATGGGGAAATCTCTCTAAGAGGTGAAAACAATGAACTAAAACAAAACCACAATCATAATATTCTTGAAATGTCTTGAAATGTATGAGCATATTTAGCAGAATGTAAGATCCTTGAGTGCATTTCATTTTTGTCTTTAACTTTTAAATGTTTGTTGCCTGAATAAAAAAAGAAGTGAGAAAACAATTCAGACTTTTCAAAAGAAAAGGTCTATGGTTGGACTTGGGATAGTTCTGGAAAAATGGCATGTGGTAAATGGCTATATAGCACTTTCCTTATTGGATTACCCACATTATATGTCAACATTACTACTATAGCAGTTACAGCTCACCAAATCCAGGTTAGTTAAAACCAGTATTGAAAGGGTCAGGTTAGGGGTGGACCAGTGGAATAGACTAGGTGTAATAACAGGAAATGATTATAGTAATATACTGTTTGATAAACCCAAAGAGTCCAGCTATTGGGATAAAAACTCTCTCTTCAATAAAGCTGCTGAGAAAATTGAAAGTTAGTATGGAAGAAACTTAGATTAGACTTAACACCTCATACCCTATACCAAGATAAGATCCAAATGGATACATGATTTAGACATAAAAAACAATATTATAAGCAAACTAGAAGATCAAGGAGTAGTTTATCTGTCAGATCTATGGGAAGGGAAACAGTTTATGACCAAGGAAGAGATGGAGAACATCATTATAAACAAACTAGAGGGCAGAGCCAAGATGGCGGCATAAAGGCAGCATTTCCTGGGAACTCCTTCCCCTCAAACTCTAAAAACCAATAAATGGTGATTCTAGCCAAAATTCAGAGGGGAAAAACCCACAGAAAGACTGAGTGATACATTTTCCCAGTCCAAGATAAATCCAGAAGTCCAGAAAAATCATGAAAACCAAATCAACAGCTTGGTGAAAGAAATACAAAAAAATACTGAAGAAAATAATATGTTAAAAACCAGTTTAGACCTAATGGAAAAATGCAAAACAGAAGGCAAATGAGGAGAATAATGTCTTAAAATGCAGAATTGGCCAGCTGGAAAAGGAGATAAAAAAGCTCTCTGAAGAAAATAACTCCTTCAAATGCAGAATGGAACTAAAGGAAGCTGATGACTTTGCAAGAAATTAGAAGGAAATAAAGCTCTTCCAAAAAAGCCAAAAATTAGAAGAAAATGTGAAATATCTCATTGGAAAAACAACCAACCTTGAAAACAGATCCAGAAGAAATAATTAAACAATTATTGGGCTATCTGAAAGCCATGATCAGGAGAAGAGCCTAGACTTCATTTTTCAAGAAATAATACAACAAAATTGCCCTGAGATCCTAGAAGCAGAGGGTAAAATAGAAATCAAGAGAATTCATTGGTCACTTCCTGAAGGAGATCCCAAAAGAAAAACTTCCAGGAATATTATAGCCAAACTCCAAAACTCCCAAATCAAAGGGAAAATTCTAAAAGCTGCCAGAAACAAACAACTCAACTACTAATTCACTTGATCTTGCCATCAGAAATACTCTACCTCTACTTTTAGGAGCTCTGCAATCTCCTCTTCCAAATAAAATCTATTGATCTTTTTACCTCTCTTTCTACTTTCCTATATATAACTCCATTCTTTATCTGCATTGTGACTTCTAATCTTCTGCCATCACCCTTACATTAACCAGTCTCTCCTCTTTTTCTCTTTTTGACTCCTTGGTGTACCAATTCAATTCTACATGTCTTTATCTCTCAAATCCCTAGCCCTCTTATCATATCACTGATCATGACCAGATAAGCCTCAGGCTTGGAATACTCTACCACACATTGCCTTCCTTCTACACATATGAAGAAAATCACACAATTGTTCTGATTGGGTTCACTACAGATTTATGTCACATAATCTCAACTAGGCTTCTATTGCTGCAAGGTAATCTTACCTCACTTCCATTATCAACTCATTATCTCACTTTCCACTACAGCTCTTCCACACCTCTTCATGTCTTTTTCATTCTTCTATGGCTCTCCCTCTCCCCATTCTCTGAGAAAAAAATGAGGACCTTCATTGAGAGTTCTTTCTCCCCTTTTCCTCATCTCCTCTGATTTAGGTGCCTTCTCCCACTATCTTCACCTTCTCCATGTAATGAAGTGACCTTATTGCCTCACCAAATTTGATCCCTCTACTTGTTCAAGTGATCCCATTTTACCCTATCTCCTTCAAAAAGATTGCCCCCTGTCATGCCCCACTCTTTCATTTTCTTTTAATCTTTCAATCTCTCCCTCTCTGCTGGTTCATTTTTCTTACCTATATGTATGCTCATGTCTCCTCCATCCTGAAAACACTCTCATTTGATCCTTCCATCCCTACTATTGTCCTATATTCCTCTAGCATTTCATAGTTGAACTACTTAAAAAAGACTGTATATAAGTACCTCCACTTTCTCTCCTCTCACTTTCTTCTTAACCACATTTTCTTTGACATCTCTGCAGCCTTTGACATGGTTGATTACACTCTCCTCCTTGATGCTCCCTTCTCTCTAGGTTTTCTTCCTACCTATGTGATTGCTCCTTCTTAGTCTCCTTTGTTGGATTGTTCTCCAGATCACTTTCTCTAACCATAAGTATGCCTCAGGGATCTATCTTGGGACCTCTTCTCTTCTCCCACTATACTACTTCACTTGGTGATCTCATCAGTTCTCATCAATCTAATTATCATCACCATGCTGATGATTCTCAGATCTACCTTTCTTGCCTCAGTCTCTCTGCTGACCTCCAATCTTGCATCTCCAAATGCCTTTCAGACACCTTGGACTGGATGACCAGTAGACTTCTTAAAATCAATTTTTTCAAAACAGAATTCATTATCTTTCCTTCTAAACTCTCCCCTACTCCTATCTTCCTTATTATTATGGAGGGCAACACCATACTTCCAGTCTCTCAGGTTCACAACATAGGAGTCATCCTAGATTCTTTATTATATGTCAGCTCTCCCCTTTCCACCCCGACCATATTCAACCTATTGCCAAGACCTGTCAATTTTACCTTTTCAACATGCCTAAAACATGACCTTCATCTCACCTTTGAACTGCCACCACTCTAGTGCAGAACCTTATCACCTCACATCTAGACCTTAGATGATTGAAGTAGCCTGCTGATGGGTCTGCCTGCCTTGAGTCTCTACCAATTCCAATATTTTCATTATTTAGCTACTGACATGATTTTCCTAAAATTCAGGTCTAATCACATCACCTCTTCCTTCTCCCCCTCCCTATTCCCCCTTCTCCACTCAGTAAACTCCAGGGATATCCTATTGCCTCCAGAAACAAATGTGAAATTTTGTTTAGTATTCAAAGCCCTCCATAGTAACCTTACCTACTTTTCCTGCCATCCTTTCCTACCAGGCTTCTAACATCTTACTGCCTCACATGTATTTAATCCAGTGACACTGGCCTTCTTAGCTGTTTCATGAATAAGACACTCCATCTCTATTTGTTCTTGTTGTTTCGCATTCATTTACTGACTACTGATCTCCCTGTTTCCTTTTAAGTCCTAATTACAAATCTCACTTTCTTTTTTTTTTTAGGTTTTTTTTGCAAGGCAAACGTGGTTAAGTGGCTTGCCCAAGGCCACACAGCTAGGTAATTATTAAGTGTCTGAGACCGGATTTGAACCCAGGTACTCCTGACTCCAGGGCCGGTGCTTTATCCACTAGGCCACCTAGCCACCCCAAAATCTCACTTTCTATTGGAAGCTTTCTCCAATCCCTCTTGATTCCAGGGCCTGTCTTCTGTTAATTATTTCCTATTTATTCTGTCTATAGATTACTTTGTATATATTTGTTTGCATATTGTCCTTCCTAATAAATTGAAAGCTCTTTGAGTGCAGGGACTGTCTTTTGTCTTTTTTATGTGTGCCCTCAGCACTTAGCACAATGCTAAGTTGGGGAGAGTCTGGAGCTTGGTCAGCCATCAAAGACCACAAGACCATCTATCACAACTCCAGGCCATTGCCAATTGTCTTGACTTCTGTCTTGCCATTGGACTTTGATGACTCTAGAAGTGAGAGTGAGACTGACAACTTTGGGCAACTCTTCCTCACTGAAATCCAATTCATGAAGGAGTCAAGATATCACTCTGATGTCATTGGTCTTCTTGGAAAATGAAGGATAGGGGTGGCTAGGTGGCCTAGTGGATAAAGCACCGGCCCTGGAGTCAGGAGTACCTGGGTTCAAATCCGGTCTCAGACACTTAATAATTACTTAGCTGTGCGGCCTTGGGCAAGCCACTTAACCCCGTTTGCCTTGCAAAAACCTTAAAAAAAAGAAAATGAAGGATAAATAATAAGCATGTTCCAGGCACTGTGCTAAGTGATTTACAAGTATTTATTTCATTAGATCCTTCCAACAACCTTGAAAGATACTCTTATAATTCCTATCTTGCAGTTGAGGAAACCGAGGCAAGTAGAAGTTACACAACTAATATGTGTTTGGGACCAGATTTGAATCAAGATCTTTCTGATTCCAGGACTAGTACTGTATTCACTATACTGTTTCAATAAATGTTTTATTCATTCATTCAAATGCGACTATAGGTAAGTAATTTTTACCTCTCTAGGTCTCAGTTTCCTTATCTGTAAATTGAGGATGATAAAAGTCAAATTCCCTAACATTTTTCTTATGAGAATCAAATGGGATGTGTCTAAAAGTGGTTTATAAACATTAAGGGGCATTATTATTATTATTATTCTCTCTCTGAACCATTTTCACATTCTGACTAGAAGTGAACCTTTCTTCTTTAGCATGTAATATTCGTGCATTAAGACACTATCTTTTTTCCTTTTCTGTACCTATCCTATCACTAAATGTTGTATTGAACAGAAGGGAGCTATGGATTAGGAATGGATATATATTCCTCCTGAGTTGAATAGATTGTATCCAGAGCAGCTTCCTCCACTAAGCCATAGATTAAGCTAGGAAAGACCTTGATAGCTGAGCATTGCAGAACTTCCCCCTTCCCCCTCCTCCACAAATCCATAATTCAGACTTTTCCTGGGAACAACCAGTCTCTCGCCCTGGAGATTGCCAGGGTCAGCTGTTTTCTGAAGTAGACCTAAGCATTCGTGGGAAATCTTTGTCCTATCAAGGGCCAATGATCTACAAGAGGAAAAACTACAGAGGAAAAAAATTAATCAAGGACTGTACAAATAGAAAGCAATTCAATTTAGGGGCTTTTAAAACATTTCTTGAGGAAAGAGAGATATATAAATGTTACACTCATCTGCTTTTTAAATTTAAAACAGGGAACATAAAACTCTATTTAGTAAATACATCAAAGAATAAAATACAGACCTTTAAGGGAGAGAGAAGGGGGAGGGAAAAGAGAAAAGAGGGAGAAAAGCAGAGATAGCCAGAGCCATTATAGATGGGATGGAAAGAGAGGGAGAGTCAGAAAAATACAGATAGACTAAGAGAGTGGAAAAGATGGGTAGAGGGAGAGTAGCTGAGACACTGAACAGAGACAGTGGCAAGACAAATTGAGAGATAAACAGAAAGATGCAGAGTGAGGAGCAGACAGCGAGACAGAAACCAAGAGGAAAGCAAGTGGAGTAAGAGATAGATAGAAATGAGGGGCGAAGATTGCGGGAAGGAGAGAGAGAGACAAAGGCAGACAGACACAAGGTCAAGGTCACAAGAAAAGAAAACAAAAGAGCATGGAATGACATGCAAATATATATGGACAGAAAGCATTAAAGAAGTGAGAATATCAATCAATCCCAATTTATTAAGAATCTACTATGTGCTAGTTATTGTATTAGGCACTTAAATCCAATTCACTTACATATCAAAATATCCTCCTGATGTCACTGGTCCTTTTTGAGAATGAAGGACAAATTAGAAGACACTGAAGATACAAAGAAGAACTTTAAACAGTCTCAAAAATTTTACTTTTCATTGAGGGATGCAAAATGTATAAACTACAGACAAAATAAAAGCAGGGTAATTATGGGGTAGTTAGGTGGTGCCATGGATAGACTACTGAGTCTAGAGTCCTCAAGACTCATCTTTCTGCATTCAAATTCAGTCTCAGATACTTTCTAGCTGTGTGGCAAGTCACCTAATTCTGTTTGCCTCAGTTTCATCTATCAAAGGAGCTGGAGAAAGAAATGTCAAATCACGCTAGTATTTTTGCCAGGAAAACCCCAAATAGGGTCAAGAAGAGTTGGACACAACTGAAACGACTGAACAACAGAATGTTTGTGGAAGAGAAGTTGGGTGTGAGGATCTAGCAAGCCTTCATATAAAAGATGGTCCTTGAACAAGATTTTAAAGAAAAATAAAGTTTTTAAGAGGTAGAATTGAGGAGGAAATTATTCCATGTTTGGAGGTTTGAAAGGTCTGAAGGTGCCAATGTGGAATGTTGCATGTGAGGAAGAGAGGTCAGTTTGGTCAGACTCTAGATACAAGAAGTAGTGTAATGTATAATCAACTTGAAAAACTAGATGGGGACCAAGTTTTGGTGAGCTTTAAAAATAAAACTTAAAATAGAGATACTATTAGAAAATATTAGTTATATATTAAATTATATTAAAATATATGCAGCAATATATGCAAAATATGTTAAAATAAAAAATTTGATTCTTGAGGCAATAGGGAACCACTGAGTAGAAGAATAACAATCAGGTGTGCACTTTAGCAAAATCATTTGGCAGCTGTGTGGGGATTATATTGGAGAGGAGGGAGGGGGGGGGAGAGAGAGAGAGAGAGAGAGAGAGAGAGAGAGAGAGAGAGAGAGAGAGAGAGAGAAATTTGAAGACAAAAGAGAAAGGGGAAAATAGGAGAGGCAAGAATATATAGCTTAGTCTTTTTTTATTTTTATTTTTTGAATTTTACAATTTCTCCCAATCTCACTTCCCTGTTGTTTCCATGCTATACACTGATCAAAATTGAATGTGTTGGGGCGGCTAGGTGGCATAGTGGATAAAGCAGAGGCCTTGGAGTCAGGAGTACCTGGGTTCAAATCTGGTCTCAGACACTTAATAATTACCTAGCTGTGTGGCCTTGGGCAAGCCACTTAACCCCATTTGACTTGCAAAAAAAACCTAAAAAAATTGAATGTGTTGAGAGAGAAATCACATCCTTAAGAAAAATAAAATACAATAGATAGCAAAATTACATTACAAGATTCCTTTTTTAAAAAAATTAAAGGTAATAGTCTTTGGTCTTTGTTTAAACTCCACAATTCTTTCTGTGGATACAGATGGTATTCTCTATTCCAGATAATCTAAAATTGTTCCTGATTGTTGTACTGATGAAATGAGCAAGTCCATTAAGATTGATCATCACCCCAATGTTGCTATTAGGGTGTTCTTCTGGCTCTGCTCATCTTGCTTCTGAGTTCATGCAAATCCTTCCAGGCTTCTCTGAATTCCCATCCCTCCTGGTTTCTAATAGAATACTAGTATTCCATAAAATACATATACCCCAATTGGTTCAGCTATTCCTCAATTGATAGACATTCACTCAATTTCCAATTCTTTGCCACCACAAACAGAGCTTCCATGAATATTTTTGTCTAAGTATCGCTGTTAGTCTTAAAAAATACAAGGTTTTAGATGAAGAGGCAAAATGACCTAATTTTCCCTTTTTAATGTATATTTACTCCTATCTAAAGTTTGGAGATCTTAATTTTCTTTTTTTTTTCTCATTTTGTCAGTTAGACTACATAGGAAAACTGAATTGGCCTAGAAGGGCCATTCTAATAAGCATTCTAGAAGAACTCCCCTGGAAATTTTTAGGTGCTCTAAGGACATGATGATTCATTGCTTGGGTCTTTTGGGGATGATGAATTTCCTGGATGCCTCCAATCAGCCTTTTAAAATGATGTGCTAAATACTCTGAGTGGTCCCTTGGTTCTCCCTTGCCATGTGACAGCAGTAGGAGGGCAGGATGCTACATCTGTTAAAAGAAGAATCAGTTTCCTGTTTAGATCTCTTGGCTACAGCTCTCCAAATGGCATTTGTGACTTCAGAGAGGAATGAGAGATATGGACTCAACAAAACAGAATTTTCCTGTAAGAGATATTTGCTGCCTATAGAGGTTATGTGTATGTCTACGTGGGTTTGTCTAAATTAATTCACAAGGATGTGTGAATAGATACCTCTAGAATCTTGTCTACACCTCTACAAGGTAGACTTGGAAAGTCCTACCTGGGGTGGGGCAAGGGAAAGTAAAGAGTTTGGGACCACAAACCTGGCCTATTTTTCTTTCCTTGGAGAGGAGATACTAAACTAGAATTATATCTATCTGCCCCCTCTCAATGTTGCTAACCTGGAGAAAATGAGTTTTTAGGTTCAGGTTGATTTCCTAATCACTATCCCACGAAGGAAGTAGTTCACTAAACTACTTCTGAAGATTTGATTCCCTAACCCTCAAATGCTGGCTACACAAAGACCATCAACAATAATGAATATAGGGTGGCTAGGTGGTGCAGTGGATAGAGCACTGGCCCTGAAGTCAGGAGTTCCTGAGTTCAAATCTGGCCTCAGATACTTAATAATTACCTAGTTCACTTAATAATTACCTAGTTGTGTGGCCTTGGGCAAGCCACTTAACCCCATTTGCCTTTCAAAAACCTAAAAAACCCCCCAATAATGATTATCAACTAGTTTACTGAAGTTGATAGCAAATTGAAAACAGGGAAGCCATCTAGATTAGAACACACCAGATTGCTGCTATTGTTGCATCAGATAATACATAGGGTGAATGAGTACTCCCACTGAGAGTAAGTTATTTTAGCTCAGCTTAACTAATCCCCAATCTCATCTCAATTCTCCAAAATAATTCTCCAAAGTCTCTACTGTAGCAAACTAGAAATTAGGGATAGGCTCAAAGTTTGGTTCTTCTATATATTTGAAAAGTCTCTCTCCCTGGGATTCTCCTTGAAAACAACTTAGAATTTCATATGTCTTCTCTCAAAACTGGAAGTCAAAAGAAAAAAAACCCCACTATTTCCAAGCTATCACAAATTCTTCCCAGAAATTTGTCAAGTAATCATTCGGTCCACCAATGAGGAGAATGTTATGCAAATGCCCATACTTGAACCCCTAATTACATTCTTTTGGACATTGTTCAGGCTTAGAAGCAAAACTTGAAACTTCAAAAGATCCCAAAATCTTTGGATCTACCATAGCAGTTGATTGGATTCTGATAGAGGCAGGAGTGGTTGGTTGCCTTTGGAAGCAAATGGATACAAAGTTCTGAGAAGGCTTGGTTTGACAGTGAAGAACTAAGGTGAAATGTAGAATGTCTAATTAACAATCTTACAAAACTACCATATATCCCAATGAGAGTTAGATATTAACCTGCCTCTAAATTGTTACAGCAATTATAGCATTATTAAATACTATTAAGGTCTGAATATAATTTTATTTTTTGTCCTTTCTAGTGTGTAGGAATAAATTACCTGTCCTATATGTATTTCATTTTATAGACTGAGCATCTTTTATACTTTCCCAATTTTGGAGAATCCTTAGCCTTATGAGCCATAATCTAATTTACTATAATTAAAATCATCCCTGAGATAGAAAGTGAGGACCATTCTCCATAGAGACCATTTAGGCTCCACACAAATAAACCTGCTCCACATGGAATGAATGAATATAAGGCAGGGAGGGCCCCATGTCCCAGGAGTATGTACATCCAAACTGTTCCTCTATGCCAGAATTGTAAGTGCAATGAATGCTAGAGCTCTAAACTTCATAGATCCAGAAGAGTAACTCTGAAAGTGGGGAATGCATAATAAATATTTGCTGTTATTTTCCACAGAGAAAATTCCAACTTGCTGCTCTATAAAGTGAAAACGTAACATCTCGTTTTACAAGGATAAAGGTTTCCTTTCATGCAACAGCCTCCCTTGGGGCTCTTTGTGGACACAGATGCTGATCAGAAAAGGTTTCATGTAGAAGGT
Source organism: Macrotis lagotis (assembly GCF_037893015.1). Taxonomy (NCBI): domain Eukaryota; kingdom Metazoa; phylum Chordata; class Mammalia; order Peramelemorphia; family Peramelidae; genus Macrotis; species Macrotis lagotis. The sequence continues at coordinate 198,122,485 of NC_133659.1, forward strand.
GAGACTTAAGCTTCTACATGAAACCTTTTCTGATCAGCATTCGAAATAAACTAAGGAATTTGAGGTGAGAAGGGAGTTCATTCAAGATATGCAAACACATGGACATGGGATATGGAACAGTAATAAAGATGGTGTGTCTGAACATTAAGAGTGAACAGGATTTCAATTTATTTATATAAAGAGGACTTATAAATAATAAGGTTGGAAAGGAACTGAAAACAGGATTTTATGCCAAACAGGAATTTGTTCTTGATCTTGTGAAAGACAGTAGATGTACAGATAGAACAGATAACACCTGGCCACTGATTAAGTATGTGAGTTGAGGGAGTTTGAGGCCACAAGTATGATATTGAAATTGTGAACCTGAACTATTGGAAGGGTGATAGAACCCTCAACAGAAATAGGAATGTTTGGAAGAAGAGTAGGTTTCAGGGGTAAAAATAATGATTTTTATTTTGGAAATCTGATTCAACCTTCTTATTTTATAGATGAGAAAATTGAGACTCAAGGAGGTTAAGTCAGTTACCAACATTACATGGTTGATAAGTATGAATGGTGGGATTCAAATTCAAGTTCTCTGACTCAGAACCAACACTCTTTCCAGTATATCATACTTTCTCTTAGGGAACAGTCAAAGTTGAAGATGACTTGGGAGCCAAGGATTGGGGTCAGGCTATTAAATCATTCTATTTGGTTGGGAAATAGAATTTAAGGAAAGAAATAATGTGAGATAATGGTGGAACAGTAGTGTGATATCCAGTCATGAAGGACTTTAAAAGTCAGAAGAAAAAGGAGGAGGAAAAAAGAAGTTGTTTGGGTTTTGAACACTTACTTGGAAATAAGTATTTTGGAGGTTATGTTTCTTCCTCTAGAATAGAAATTCCATGAGAGTATTTTTGCCTTTGCTTCCCTAACATAGTGCCTGATAGTAGATATTTAATAAATATTTGTGGATTAATTGAGTGGATTATCAAGAGATAAAAGTTTGATGACATCATAATCAATTTATACTCATACTCTTTGTCTAAATATGTTCTGTTACTCACTAAGATTGGCCTTCCAATCACACAATTACTCCAAAATCAATATCAATTGACCCTATTGAGGAAGGTCACGATGTTTTGGATAAGGGAGAAATTGAGATCACTGAAACTGGGACTAGATGGATTTCTAGACAAAAGGAGGACTCTTCTCATATGATGATCTTCCACTTTGAGACAGGACTTTTTCTCCCTTACAATTCTTATATGGAAATAAGGAGGAAAAGAAATCACTGATTCCATCTGCCAATTTACAGGGTCATTCCTCATTGATCCCTTTTTGAGAGCAGGACTTGGTTGAACTGGAAGTGAGAGGGTAAATTAAATATTGACCAATTTCCTTCTATGAAGAGCGGGTAAAAACTATAGCCCAATAGGTAGAAACTATTGGCCAGCATAAGATTTGGGGATTATTAGTGCATTTTTATTATCCACAAATGGCAACTGCTACCATGAAATTAAAAGACACTCCTTGGAAGAAAAACCTATAGCAAATCTGGGCAACTTCTTAAAAAGCAGTGATATCATTTTGCTGACAAAGATCTGTATTATCAAAGTTATAGTTTTTCTACTAGTAATGTATGGCTGTGAGAGTTGGACTATAAGGAAAGCTAACAGAATCAATACTTTTGAAATGTGTTGCTAGAAGACACATTTGAGAGTTCCTAGGTTAGCAAGGAGATCAAATCAGTCAGTAATTAAAGAAATTAATTAAGGTTATTCACTGAAAGGTAAAATATTGAAGCTGAAGCTTAAACACTCTGTGAGAAGATGGAACTCATGGGAAAAGATCCCTGTTAGTAAAGATTGAAGGCAAAAGAAAATGGAGAAAATAGAGGATGAGATCGATAGACAGTGTCATAGAAACAAAGAACATGTACTTGGAAAGAACTCAAGAGATAGTGTAGAATAGAAGGGCCTGGAATTCTATGATGTATCAGGTCATGAAGAGTTGGATATGACCAAATGACTGAACATCAAAAACACCCAAACAAACAAGCAAAAAATCCTCCTTGGTTCTTAAGATCACCTAAATAATGCTGTATAATTACAAGTTTGTGCCTATGTATTTAGCTTTTCAAGGAGATAGAATGAGAAAATGGGATGAGAAAAAGGGAAAAAGAGGGGGCAGATATTTCCCTAGAATAATAATTTCCACATACCCAGTTCATTTGATATAGACTTAAGATGTGATTACTGGTGAGAAGTGTTGACAACCTTAAAAAAAACCTTAGCTTTTAGTCAAGAATGTCTGCAGACTTTACATATTTAACCCAGCCAACAACTGGTAAAATTCTTAAACTCAGAGCAGGTTTAAGCTTTGTTAAGAGAAAGGAGGATAACCTTTATAACTTTACCAGAGAGCAGAGGAGAGAAGTGGGGTGGGCTTGGTGCTCTCCTGTCACTTTTCCTCACTAGCCATTGTTTCTAGTAGATGAGCAGTTTGACCAGAACAAAAAAAACTTCATTATCAATCAGAAAATCATTTCAAGAGAATTTGAGGCACAGTTAAGAGAAATGCAATGTCTCTACCATGTCCAGATAGATATAGATTCAGACAGGTGTCTAATAAAATGAGGAATCAGCTTCAAGAGATGACTCACAAAACTGCTTTAGTTTTCTATTTAATTTTGAGGACTTTAAAAAAATTATTTATTTAAAGCAACTGGATTAAATGACTCCCCCAAGGTCACACAGCTAGGCAATTATAAAGTATCTGAGGTTGGATTTGAACTCAGGTCATTCTGGCTCCAGGGCCCATATTCTATCCACTGCACCACCTAACTGTCCCTTCTATTCAATTTTATAAGGGAAGCTAGTGTGGCAGAGAAGAATAGAGTACCAGGCCTGAGGTCAGGAAGACTCATTTTGCTGAGTTCAAACCTGGGCTCAGACTTGTACTAGTTGTGTGACCTTGGGCAAATCACTTAACTAATTTTATTTTAGTTTTCTCATCTGTAAAATAAACTGGAGAAGGAAATATCAAACAACTTCAATAAATTTTCCAAGAAAGCCCCCAAATGGAGTAATGGAGTTGAACATGACTGAAAAATGACTGAACAACAACATTATAGTTTAAAGCATCACTGATGAAAAGCCAAGAGCTGAGTAGACACTTTGAAGTCAAGGAAACCTAGAAAAGTAGTTTTATTTGAGCAATGGAAGGTGGCTAAATGTTAATGAAATGCTTAAATATATGAAATGATCAAAGGATAGGAATAAAGAATTCTCAAAAGAGGAATTGCAAGCAATATTCAACAACTATTTCAATAATGCTCTAAATGAAAATAATTGGAAAAATGAAAATAAAAAACCCTGAAGTTTTACTTCACACCTGACAAATAAACAAAGATGGCAAAAGAGGACAATAATTGATACTAAAGTAGTTGTGGAAAGACAACCAAACTGATGAGAACATTAATTGGTGACACTGTAAATTAGCCTATTATGGAAAGCAATTTAGATTTATGTGAAGAAAGTGACTAAAATGTTTGACCCATGGGTTCATCACTAGGTCTATATCCCAAGGAAGTAAATTTCAAAGCAAAATGTCTTATATACACTGAAATGTTTATAGAAATATTTTAGTATTTGGTATTTAGTATTTAGATAGTACCAAAGAACTGGAAGTGAGTAAAATACCTAAAGATTAGGCAATGGCTAAATAAATTGTGGCATATGAATGTAATGGAATAACTGTATTGTAAAAAACAATGACTATAATAAATAGGGGAAAACATGGGAAAACATATGAGTTGATACAAAGTGAAATAAGCAGAACCAGTATATTGTGAAATCATAATAACCAAGCCAATCCATAAAAAGGGATATCAGAAGGCACTTTTCCCCCTTCTTTGTTGGTATGGGCATTTATGGGAGAAGAACAATATATATATAATGTCAGATTTTTTTAATGTATTAATTTTGCTAAACTGATTTTTTTCCATTTAAATTGTTCTTAATAAGGCATAGATCTTTGGTATGAGTCATATTGGGAAATTTAGTTAATGTAAAAACAAAAGCTCAATAAACATTAAAAAAGAATTTGCTTGAAAAGTATAAATGTAAAAAATCCAGAATCTGGTTTTTAAGGAGCTATGAGTCTAGATAATCATTGATTTTTGCTTAAGAAAATTCAAAGGTTCCCTATTATCTCTAAAGTGGCACTTGGATATATTCATATTTTGGGGCCCCCCAAATAACCACCTAGTTTCAAGGTACTCAATATGCTCTCAAAACATAGCTCTAATGTGCATATACTTTTTCTTTTGTAAATCAGGGAACACAATTTGTTGAAAGCAAAGCTATTCATCTAATTTTTAAAAAAGTACCAAGTTTTGCAATTCAACATTTCTCTCTACAACTTAGAGCACAATCTCCCACAAATATATGTATAAACTCATACACACACAGATATATACATACATGCAGACATATACAAATATATATATATATATAAAAATAGACATACACAAATATATATAGTGTATAGTGTGTATATATATGCTATTTTTAATTTTATATTATTACAATAATGTTGTTGTGAGAGTAATCCTAAACCCCATCCCCCCAAAAGGATGAGAAACCTCAAGAATAGTGGGAGAGAATAAAAAAAGTACTTCAATCTGTGTTCAGATTCCAAAGGCTCTGTCTCTGGGATGAATTGTCTTCTTTATCATAAGTCCACCCAAAAAGTTGCTTCAATATTTTTCCCACAGTTGCTATTACTAGCTATACCTCCACTCTATTCCTTCCCACTCTCATTTTTTCTTTTCTCTCTCTCTTTTCACCCTGTCCCTTCTCAGAAGTGTGTTGTATCTGAGTACCCTCTCCCACAATTTTCCCTCTCTTTGATCACTACTTCCCTTTTCCCTTCCCCTTGTTCTCCCTTATCCTATCCCTTTCGTCTCATTTTTCTCTAGGGTAAGATAGATTTCTATACACTAGTAAGTGTGTATGTAATTTCCTTTCTGAGCCATTTCTGATGAGAATGAAGGCTCACTCATTCCCCTTCACCTTCCCCTGTTCCACTCCATTGTAAAAGCTTCTTCTTGACTCCTGTGTGAAATATCTTAGCCCCTTCTTCCTCTCCATTCCCTTCTTCCCAGCACTTTCCTTTATTACCCATTGATTCCATCTTTTTACTACATTATACCATTATATTCAGATCCTTCCTATGCCTTCTCTATATATGCTCCTTTTAATGGCTCTTATGAATGAGAAAGTTCATATGAGTTATCTGTATCTTCTTTCCATGCAGGAATACAAACAGTTCAATATCAAGTTCCTGATAGTCCTTTTCTTCTTCCATGATTCACTTGAATCCTGTACTTGGAGATCAAACATTCTGTTCAGCTCTGGTTGTTTCAATAGGTAAGTATGAAAGTCCCCTGTTTCACTGAAAGTCCATCTTTTTTCCCAAAAGAGAAATTTCAGTTTGGCTGGATAGTTAATTCTTGGTTGTAAACCAAGATTTTTGCCTTCTGGAATATCATATTCTGAGCCCCATGAGATTTCAATGTAGATGCTGCCAGATCCTGTGTAATTCTGACCATTGAGCCATGGTAGTTGAATTGTTTGTTTCTGGCAGCTTTTAGTATTTTCTCTTTGACTTGGGAATTCTGGAGTTTGGCTATAATATTCCTGGAAGTTTTTCTTTTGGCATCTCTTTCAGGAGGTGTTTGGTGAATTTCCTCAATTTCTATTTTACCCTCAGCTTCTAGGATCTCAGGGCAATTTCTTGAAAAGTGAAGTCTAGGCTCTTTTCCTGTTCATGACTTTCAGGTAGCTCAATCATTTTTAAATTATTTCTTCTGGATCTGTTTTCAAAGTCAGTTGTTCTTCCAATGAGATATTTCACATTTTCTTCTAATTTTGAGGGTTTTTTGGTAGTTTTACTTCTTCCTGATTTCTCACAATGCCATCCACTTCCTTTAGTTCCATTCTGCATTTGAAGGAATAATTTTCTTCAGATAGATTTTTTTTTAAATCTCCTTATCCAGCCTGTCAATTCTACTTTTTAAGGCATTCTTCTCCTCGTTTGCCTTTTGTGTTACTTTTTCTATTTGGCGTAAACTGGTTTTTAACATATTATTTTCTTCATTTCTTTTGTATTTCTTTTACCAAGTTGCTGACTTGGTTTTCTTTTTTTTTCTTTTTTAGGTTTTTTTTATTTTTTGCAAGGCAAACGGGGTTAAGCGGCTTGCCCAAGGCCACACAGCTAGGTCATTATTAAGTGTCTGAGACCGGATTTGAACCCAGGTACTCTTGACTCCAGGGCCAGTGCTTTATCCATTACACCACCTAGCTGCCCCTTGCTGACTTGGTTTTCATGATTTTTCTGCAATGCTCTCTCTTCCACCTCCCTTAATTGCTTTTCAAAGTCTTTTATGAGCTCATCCATAGCCTGAGCTCATTTTCTATTTCTCTTGGAGATTTTGGATACAGAAGCTTAGATTTTGTCATCATCTGAGTATGTATTTTGGTCCACCATGGGACCAAAGTAATTTTCTATGGTCTGATTCTTCTTTATCTGTTGCTTGCTCATTTCCTCATTCCCATGAATGATTTACTGCACTTCCAAGACTTTGAGTTTTTGGGGGAACAATCCACAAGTATCCTAATTCTTCCAAGGTCTTCTGAGAGGCGTCAGGCCCTCCCCTCTGCCCTGGAGCTGTGAGGATGGTCCCTGCTTGGCTAGGGTAGTGTGGAAGCTGAAATTGCAACCTGGATCTGAGTGTGGGAAACAGTTGAGTCCTGCCCCAGAGAGAGCAGAGAGATTTCTGCAGTCTCCCCCAACCCCCTTACTAACATCTATGGGCTGAAAGCTCTGGACATGTTGGGTGGTTCTGCAATTCCTGGTGAAGGTTCTCACCACAGGGCTGCTCTGAGGCCAGAGCTCTGCTCTGCACTCATTCTGGTGCAGCAGAGTTCTCTAACCACCCCTTCTGGCTATTCCTGATGATTAATTTGCCCCCTCTGCCACAGACCCAGGCATTCAGCCCAGCAGTGTTGTGCTGCATCTTTTTCCACGCCCTCCCCCCAATTGCAGTGGAACAGAACTGTCCTGGAGACCTTCTAAATTGTCTTTGATTGGGAAATTATATCATTCAATATTTCTCTCGGTTCTGCCCCTCTAGATTTTGACTAGAGTCATAATTTGATGGCTTTTGGAGATTTTGGGGAATGAGTTTCTGGGAATTCCTGCCTTCATGCTGCTATCTTGGCTGCACCCCCTCTCAGTGCTCTATATACATTATTAATTGATGTGATAGCACCAATGTCTACTAGAATTTCCCTTCTCCACATGGCAGAGGATCTATTTTTCATTAAGGAGATAAATTTAGAACTTAGTTGATCCAAGAGTATGGCAAAGCTCTAGTTCTGTCTCCCTTGACATACATTGCTTTTTAGTCACACAAAGTCATTAAAAAGACCTGCTCATTTGTGGTCAGGACCCTTTAGACTTGGTGAATGCCCAAGACCCTATACTGATCAAATGTATTTCCATATGGTGATGAGAGTTGTCTTATCTACCAAAGATGAATTCTATTGTGTCCTTGTTTACTATCCTTCTTACGTTAGGACTAAGCAAGCCTCCTTTTGTTAGCTAACTGTTCAATGAGTGCTTGAATCAGAACTTCTCTTAATAGAGAGTGAATATGCAAAGGGCACATGTGTGAGGTATGGAGGGGCAACTCACATTTTCAATAGTCCAATGGCTTCCAATGTGATATTAGCACACTGATCTCACTGAACCTGTTAAGCAAGGCATCTCTAATGGAGGTATTGCTTCATTGGGTGCTATTGGTTGTGTCAAGAACTCTTTGCTGGTCTCAGAGTCTCTCCTGGGTTTTTCAATTAGTTAGTCCTTGTTGATCTCAACTGAGTGGTACTCTCATAGCTACTAAGTTTGTAATCTGTGTTGTATATTTATTCTGGGTCAGGCTTAATTCATTGCAATCCAGGCTTGGAATTAGACCACTACGAGGTCATCACGGACCATCCAATGCAATAAAAATGACTTTAGTAGTTACTGGCCTTCTTATTCTCATTTGCCATAGCACTAGCCAATGGCAGTTTAAGTAGCCACTCTCCAAAGTATGATAAAGTGTTCCAGCAAAGTCTACAATTTCAATTTGTTGTAGATTTTACCTCATAATACTTCCTTCAAGGAACATAATTTCTTCTTTTTTGTCTTTTGTCTTTTTTTTTAGGTTTTTGCAAGGCAAATGGGGTTAAGTGGCTTGCCCAAGGCCACACAGCTAGGTAATTATTAAGTGTTTGAGACCGGATTTGAACCCAGGTACTCCTGACTCCAGGGCCAGTGCTTTATCCACTGCACCACCTGGCTGCCCCAGGAACATACTTTCTAACATGGAAGACAACATACTAACAGTTAACATTTAAGAACTAAATAGTACACATAGTAGACATTTAATTAAGACTTATTAGTTTAAATTAGATTGGGTAGGGTAAGGAGTTGAGAGAAGAGATGAAAACGCAAGGAGAGAATAAATCACCAATTTCAGACATTGCAGTAAAGGAGGAACACATTGTCAAGTGGACAGGTGTCAAGGTGGAAGCCTGGGGATAATTGGTCTTATTGTATAATTGTTTGAAACAATTATGGCTATGATCTCTGAAGGATGAATTAATGGTCTATTCTAGTTTCTTTTGTTCTATATATGTCAAAGAACAGTCTCAGTCATCAATTTTTGTTTACTTATTTCCTAACAAGGAAAGGAAAATCAATGAATTTTCTCTTTTTTCTTATCAATTTTGAATATAATATCTGATCCAGTTCAGAAAAAACTCTGAGTCACTGAATGAAAAAAGTAGGGGGGAGAATAGAACAGTATTTTACAGAATTCATTTTCCTTTTACATTTTATCCTTTCATGAAGGTGGGTAGAAGAGATAGAAATAAAGGAGACAAAAACATATGATGTAGAATGTTAGAAATGGAAGGGACCTGAGCAATTATCTAGTACTAACAAGGAGAAGATCTGAGATTCAAGTCAGTTCCTCTAAATCCAAATCTGCTATTCTTTCCAGTGATTACACTGTTTTAGATACGAATCATTGGTAGAAAATTCATCCCAATCCATCACATTGGAACTTTTTTTTGGAGAATTTGCAACCATACTGAAGTAGAATCCAATTGATAGGAATTACAGGCCCAATGAGTGGTGCAGACAATTTACAGAATTGATAAATCCCTGTGAACTAGAAATTGTTAGAGAAGACTTTATAACCTTTGGTACTGAGTTGGATCTTGAAGGTTACTCAGGATTCAAACATGTGGAAAGGGAGTAAGGAAATTCCTAGGGTGAAATAAGTTAGCAACAGTGTGAAGATAGGATTGCACATGTCTTGTTCATGGTTAATAAAGTAAAAACAATCTGAAGTAGAAAGTTTTTGAAGGGGAAGTTAGATAATATCAAGCTGTTGTTGTGTCACACTTGGGGGTTTTCTCAGTAGAGATACTAGGATTGATTTGCCAGTTTCTTCTCCAGCTTATTTTACAAATGTTTGTCATCTGCAGGCAAACAAGGTGAAGTGACTTTCCCAGAGTCACCCAGCTAGTTAGTGTCAGAAGCCAGATTTGAACTCATGAAGATTAGTTTTCCTGATTCTGGACTTGTTTCTCTATCCACTGCTCCACATAGTTGCATCAATAGGATCATACATTTAGAACTAGACCTCCCCTTATAAAAGAGAAAACTGAGATCCAAAGCTGAAATGATTTGCTAGGTCTAGAATCTAGGACTTGCTAGGATTCTGACATCAATCATTGTTCTTGGAGTTAGATCAATCCTCTGGAAACTGGGAATCAGATAATAGTTTTTGAGCAAGGGAATGATAAGACAAAAAATATTTTAGGGATAGGGAGAAGACTTATGATATCATTCAGAGTTGAAGAATGAACTTCTGCAGATGTGATTAAACATCTTTTCAGTTTACACTCTTAGGGAGTTACCTTAGAACACTGACCCGTTAAGTGACCCCTTTACTGAGTCACATAGTTAATATACATATATATATATTAGAATCAAGACTTGAACCCAGGTCTTCTTGATTGTCGGGTTATTTTCCTATCTACTACACCATGGCCACCTCCATAAAATGTATTTTAAAAGGTTTAATTTGGCAGTTTATGCAGGATGGATGAGATATACGAGGAACAGATTGAGGAAATCAAAGCAAGAGTCAGGGAAAGGTCATCCCTACATCAGTTAAGTCTTTTGAGTCCTAAGTTAGTGACTCAGTCTATGTTGCCTCTCTGGAATGAGTCACAGAACCAAAACATGTCATGAGGTCAAAAGGACTTTAGAGATTATCAACTGTAACGTTCTTATGGGAGACTGGGATCCTTGGTGGGCTCCAAAATGAGGATCCTACTGGTGAGGTCATGTCCATTAAATTATTTATCAGAGAAAGGAACTGGGGGGTAAACCAGACGTTCATTTCACTCTTTTGGAAGTGTTTTCAGAGCAAAGGTATCTCTTTTTGCATCTGCCTAATTATGCCATGTTTTTGTAACTGTTCCACTGGCTTCTCACACAAAACTCAAGAGTGTAAGAACAAAACAAAACCAACTAAGAATTGAAAAATATTCTCTAGAGGGGCTTTGTCTCCTCTGGGACTCTGGAACAAAATATCTCTGTGTTAGCCTTCTTATTTATATATTAAAACAAGTTTTATTGATGTGTTTTGCTTTCACACTTGAATCAATTCCTGATGTGTCCCCTGAAATCTCCTTTTTAATAAAGACAGTTAAGTAAAACTGACCCACAAAGCAGTTGGAGCTGACAGTATATGTGATGGCCTTTATCCTTAATCTGCCATCTTTCTACTGAGAGGAGTGAAGCATGCTTTGTCATCTTTGTTTGAGAGCTGAGATTGCAATTAATTTGAGTTTCAGTGGTGTTTTTATTGTTGTTGCAACTTTATATATTGCTCTCTTGTTTTCTAATAAGAAAAAGAATAACAATACATTTTTTAAAAAATCTGTAATCTGATACAGACAAAAACTCTGAGACACTAGGAAAGGGCGAAACTAGGGTTCTTTGTTCTATTTTCTTTGTCCTGTATCAGTTCACGCAGGTTCTTTTATGTTTCTATGAATTCCTAACATGCATTATTCCTCATGGTGTAACAGATTTCTGTTCCATTCATATACAACAAATTTGTTCAACTCTAAGCTAATCAAAGGACACATTTATATTCCTATGTTTCTACTGCTGCTGCTATGTATATTTTAGTATAGATAGAGACTTTCTATCCTTAACCTAATTGAGATAGATGTGCTGGCCTCTTGTATAGCACCAGAACTAAACAGGAAAGACCAGCTCTCAGCTAGTCAAAGAGGAATCCATTGTTTTGGATAATTCAGTAATTGAACCCATGGAAGAAGTGCCATGACAAAAACAGTTGTCAGAGACTCCCTCCATCATTTCTATCTTGAACTCCTATGTCCAGTTTTCCATCATGACTTCCCCTTTCCCCTACACAAACACATGCATATACACATGTATTACACACACACACACACACACACACACACACACACACATTTTCAGCTCCATTTTATCTTATCTTTCTCTATTAGAATATAAATTCCTAGATCTATATGGCAGAGGGAGGAATAAATCTTTGGAAGTCCTTAGAAATTCCCCCTAAACAACTAGAAAATTGCCTCAAAATGGTCTAGGAGCAAGGAACTAGAATACCAGACCAACGAAAAAGGTCTGTGTCACTGAGGTGGGAGGGGAGTAAAGCCTAGCATAAATCACAGGAGACCTTGACCCTGTTGTTGACCAGTTGTGATCCTATCCTGGGCCAGGCCAACAGCAAGACCCCTGTGTCTGGACCTGCCAGCAGAGAGAACCTGTTTCCATAACAATCCAACCCAAGGAGCAATCCACCCAAAGGAGACAAATGGGGAGACCTTACAAGCTGGAAAGAAAGCCTATCCTCCAGAGAAATCAAGCAGTTAAGCTCTGAAAGTCAGCAGTAAGACCCAGCATCCCAGGACCAAAAGTTTAAGACAGTGCAGGACCAGAGTCCAACTTTTATTTAAAAACATGCAAAATCACAAAAAAATGAAAAAAATGAGCAAAAGATAAACAAACATAAAGAGTTTGACTATAGATAGGGAAGATCAAAGCATAAACTTAGAATAGGACAACAGTATCAAAATGACTACATGTGAAGCATCAATGAAAATTGTAATTTGGTCTCAGACCCCAAAAGAATTCCTGAGAAAGATGTCTGGGTGGAGCCAAGATGGTAGTGAAAAGCTGGGAGCTTTTGAAAAGCTTGAACTTTTCCCAGTTTTCCTTTAAAATAACTTTAAATGAAGCCTCTAAAAAAGACAAAAGCAACAGAGTCCACACAAAGACAGAGTCAAACAACTTTTTAGTTAAAGATATCTCAGGGAGATTTCAGGTAAGGTCTGGGTAAATGGGGAGCACTGCACGGCAAAGTGGGGAATGGGGGAGTCAGTGTGAGGTTCTTAGCTAAGACATAGAACAATAAATGAGGTCCCTGGGTCCCATCTCAGTAGGATAGTGGTAATTATGCTTTCCCCAGTGTGGAAGGCATACTGAAAGCCTTAGAACACCACTGGGCCAAGTTACTCTAATGCAGGGAGCAAGTGGCCAGCAACTGAGGACCCAATGCTGAAAATCAGTGACCAGATTCCTAACCCCCAGCACAAAAATGTTTGGGACTAAGCAGGAGCAGAACTCAACTTTTAAAATGAGGTAAAACAACCCTTAAGGAGCCCTAACCATAGAAAGCTTCTGTGGCAATAGGGATGATCAAAACACCATCTCAAGAGAGGAAAGCAGTGACAAAATATCTACATGTGAAGCCTCAAGGGGAATTATGATTGTTCTCAAATCCAAAGTCCTCCTGGAAGAGCTCAAAAAGGGTTTTAAAGAGGGCAGAGTCAAGATGGAGGAGTGAAGGCAGGATTTCTTGGGACCTTTCCCCCAGACCACACCAAATACCTTTAAAAATCACTCTAATCAAAGTCTAGTAGTGGAACTCATAGAAAGACTGATTCAACTTGGAAGATCTATGGGAAAGATCTGTTACACTGGGGTTAGAAAGGGTCTGAGTGCAGCCTGGGCTGAACTGGTCATTCTGGAGCAAACTGATTCCAGCCATCCAGGAATAGCCCATAGGGCATCTGGGTTCCTGGGGGTCCCTGGGTCTGTGGCAGCGGGGGTAGTTTCCAGTTCTCTTAGCCCAGGGATTGCCAAGGACAATTTGAAAGGTCAGTGGAAAAATTCTGCTGCATCAGAGTAAGAGGGGAGGCAAGTTTAGCACAAGCCTCAAGGCAGACCTGGCCCTAGGAACCAGATACAGGTCTAGGGAGCCACCTTGCAGGGAACACTCAGCAGCTGCTTCCAGAGCTCTCAACCCACAGATAGTAAGGGGATGGAGGAGTTTGCAGAGGTCTCTGGTATTCCTGAGGCAAGACTCTGTCTTCACTCATACTCATACTCAGATTCAATCACAGTCTGGGCCCCAGTCTCAGAAAAAGGAGCTTTACTGCCAGGGACCCTCCTCACAATTCCAGAGCCTAGGGGAGTGCTTGTGGACATCCAAAGAACAGAGCACAGGCCAGGAGAGCAGTCAGAACCTCTCATCAGACCTGAAGGAATTGAGGTCCCTGGGGGTGTGCCTGAAAACAGTGCAATAACCCTTTAAAGCTTGGGACAGTGTGTCCTCCACCCTGGAAACAGAACTCTACCTTAACAATGAGTTAAAATTAAGCCATAGGTTGGGAAAATGAGCAAATAACAGAAGAAAAAAAATTCAGCCATAGACAATTACTTTGGTCCTATGGAGTATCAAAATATACACTCAGAAGAAAACAAAGTCAAAACTCCAAGAAAAAAAATTGAATTGGCCTCAGGGTATGGAAGAGTTCAAAAAAAGATTTTGAAAATCAAGTAATGGAGGTAGTGGAAAAATTGGGAAGAGAAATCAGAGCTATCTGGAGAAATCATGAAAACCAAGACAACAGTTTGGTGAAGGTGATATAAAAAAATACTGCAGAAAATAACATCTTAAAAACCAGTTTAGATAATATGGAAAAAAGCAGTCAAAAAGGTCAATGAGGAGGAAAAGAGAGCCTTAAAAAGCAGAATTGGCTAGATGGAAAAGGAGGTAAAAAATTCTCTTTGAAGAAAATAATTTCCTCAAATGTGTACTGGAACTAAGGGAAGCTGATGACTTTGTGAGAAATCAAGAAACAATAAAACAAAACCAAAAGAATTGAAAATCTAGAAGAAAATGTGAAATATCTAATTGGAAAAACAACTGACCTGGGAAAATAGATTCAGAAGAGATAATTTTAAAATTATTGGGCAACCTGAAAATTATGACCAGTAAAAGAGTCTGGGCTTCATTTTTCAAGAAATAATTCAGGAAAATTTCCCTGATAGAAGCAGTGGGTAAAATAGAAACTTAGGGAATCCACCAATCACCTCCTGAAAGAGATCCCAAAATGAAAACTACCAGGAATATTATAGCCAAATTCCAGAACTCCCAAGTCAAGGAGAAAACATTACAAGCTTCCAGAAAGGAACACTTCAAATATCGTGGGGCTACAGTCAGTATAACACTGTATTTAGTAGAATTTACATGAAGGAGTCTTAGGGCTTGGAATATAAAATTTCAGAAGGCAAAAGAGCTTGGATTACAACTGAGAATCAGCTACCTAGCAATACTGAGCATATACTTTCAGGGAAAAAGATGGACATTCAATGAAATAGGGGACTTTCAAACTTTCCTGATGAACCAACCAGAGTTTAACAGAAAGTACAGGACTTGGGTGAGGCATAGAGAGAGTGGATGGGAAAGGCAAATGATGAAGGATTTAATGATTTTGAACTCCTTGTATTCCTGCATGGGAAGATGATACTGATAACTCATGTGAAACTTCTCATTTATTATGGCAGTTAGAAGGAGCATATATAAATAAGGCATAGGAGGGAACTGAATATGAAGGGGTAATATATTATAAAGATGGACTTAATGGGAAAGAAAGGAGTGCTCTGGGAGAAAGGGAAAAGAAATGGAGAAAGAAGTAGAAAGGGCTAAGTTATTTCATATAAAAGAGGTAAGAAAAAGATTTTGCAATAGAGTAGAAGAAGGGGAAATGACTCAGAGAGGAAATGACATGCACACTCAATTGAATATAAAAATCTATCTTACCCTAGAGTAAAAGGGGAGGGGGGATGTAGGTGATAGAAGAGAGAAAAGATTATGGCAGAGGGTGGACAGATACAACACACTTTTGAGGAAGTAAAGGTGAGAGGAGAGAGAGAATAGAATAAATGGGGATGGGGGCAACAGGATGGAGAGAAATACAGCTAGCAATAGCAACTGTGGGAAAAATATTGAAGCAATTTCTCTGATGACTTATGATAATGAATGTTATCCATCCCAAAGACAGAACTGATAGTATCTGAATACAGACTGAAGTACACTTTCCCCCCCCCGTCACTTTATTTTTCTTGAGGTTTCTCTTTCTTTGTGGGATGGAATTATGTTTACTCTTACAATATGACTATTGTAGTTATGTGAAAAAATGCATAAAAATAAATAAATAAAAATGAGAAGATAGTGAGGAAAAAAAGGATTTTAAAAATCAAATGAGAGGTAGAAGAAAAATTTGGAAAAGAACTGACAGTCATGTAGAAGAATTATGAAAAATTGGAAAATCAGGCATAAAAATTGTTTGAAAAAAGCAATGTCTTTTAAAATAGAATTGATCAAATGAAAATAAGAGATAACAAAGTAACTAGAGGAAATAAACCCTTAAAAATTTGAATTGGACAACTGGAAACCAATGACTCTAATATATAACAAGAATCCATTAAGCATGAATCATATTATCCACCTCCAGAGAAAGAACTGATATTGATTGGATACAGATAAAGCATTTTATTTTCACTTTCTATATTTCTCTTTTATTTGAGTCTCCTTGTATAAAATAACTAACAGAATGTTTTGCATAATTACACATGTATGACTTATATCTGATTGTTTATTGTCTTAAGGAAGGGAGAGGGAAGGAAAGGTGGAAGAGATCAAATTTGGAAGTTAAAACACTAAATAAAAATGTTTAATAAATAATCAAACAAAATCAAAAGATTGGAAAAATAGAATAAAATATAAAGTACCTTATAGGAAAAATGACTGACCTGGAAACTAAATCCAGGAGAAATAATTTACAAATTATTGGCCTACCTGAAAATAATGATTTAAAAAAATCTGGACAACATGTTTCAAGAAATGATCAAAGAAAATTGCTCTGATATATTAGAACCATAGAACAAAGTAGGAATCAAAAAAATCCAGTGATCATAATATGAAAGAGATCTCAAAATGAAAACTCCCAGGAGCATCATAGCCAATTTCCAGAACTCACAGATCAAGGAGAAAGTATTGCAAGAAGCTCCCCCCCTAAAAAAACTCAATTTAAATATCATGGATCTACAGTTAGGATTGCACAGGATCTGGCAGCTTCCATATTAAAGAAGAAATGGACTTGGACTATAATATACCAGAAGGCAGAGTAGTTAAGATTGAAACCCAGCAAAACTGAATAAAAATGTTTTTGGGGTTTTTGTTTTAAGTTTTTGCTAGGCAATGGGGTTAAGTGGCTTGCCCAAGACCGCACAGCTAGGTAATTATTATTTTTTTAAATTTATTTTTATTAATGATATTATTTGAGTTTTACAATTTCCCCCCCCAATCTTGCTTCCCCCCCCCCAGAAAGCACTCTGTCAGTCTTTACTTTGTTTCCATGTTGTACCTTGATCCAATTTGGGTGTGATGAGAGAGAAATCATATCCTTAAAGAAGAGAATAGAAGTCTCAGAGGTAACAAGATCAGACAATAAGATATCTGGTTTTTTTCTAAATTAAAGGGAATAGTCCTTGCACTTTGTTCGAATTCCACAGCACCTTATCTGGATACAGATGGCACTCTCCTTTGCAGACAGCCCAAAATTGTTCCTGATTGTTGCACTGATGGAATGAGCAAGTCCTTCAAGGTTGAACATCACTCCCATGTTGCTGTTTGGATGTACAGTGTTTTTCTGGTTCTGCTCATCTCACTCAGCATCAGTTCATGCAAATCCCTCCAGGCTTCCCTGAATTCTCATCCCTCCTGGTTTCTAGTAGAACAATAGTGTTCCATGATATATATATATATATATATATATATATATATATATATATATATATATGTATATATATACATATATATACATATATATATATATATGTATATACCACAGTTTGCTAAGCCATTCCCCAACTGAAGGACATTTACTTGATTTCTAGTTCTTTGCCACCACAAACAGGGCTGCTATAAATATTTTTGTACAAGTGATGTTTTTACCCTTTTTCATCATCTCTTCCAGGTATAGACCCAGTAGTGGTATTGCTGGGTCAAAGGGTATGCACAATTTTGTTGCCCTTTGGGTGTAGTTCCAAATAACAGCTAGGCAATTATTAAGTGTCTGAGGCTGGATTTGAACTCAGGTACTCCTGACTCCAGGGCCGGTGCTCTATCCACTGTGCCACCTAGCCGCCCCCTATGGTTTTTTTTGAAGGGCAATGGGATTAAGTGACTTGCCCAAGATCACACAGTTAGGTATTTATTTAAGTATCTGAGGTCAAATTTTAACTCAGGTCTTTCTGATTCCAGGACCAGTGTTCTATCCACTAAGCAACCTAGCTGCTCAGAATATTTTCTTTGAAATAGAAGCCTTTTAAGCATTTCTAATTAAAAGACCAGAACTGAATAAAAATTTGACCTCCAAATACAAGACTCAAAGGAAACATAAAAATGGTAAAAAAAAAAGAAACAAGAAAGAAAACAAGACATTCAATAAGGTTGATATGTTTATATTTCTAAATATCAGTATGATATTACTAATTTTTAAAAACCTTATTACTATAAGACCAATTAAAAGGAGGAGGAGGAGGAGGAGGAAGAGGGGAGGGAGAGAGAGGGAGGTGGGGTAACTGATGGAATGAGATCCCTCAAAACAAAATAAAGGTGTGAGAAAAAATTACACTGGAAGAAGTATGGGGAAGATTGAATGGGGTTAAATTATACCATTATAAAAGTTGAATAAAAGGATTATTATAATGCAAGGGAAGATGTGGAGAGGATGGTGGACAAAGCTTAAATTTTACTCTTGTGAAAATTGGCTCACAAAGAGAATAACATACACACTCCGTTCAATATAGAAAGCTCTCAACCTTTAAGGAATTAAAAAGGGACTGGAATAACAAAATGTGAAGGGGGACTGATAAAAGAGAGGGCATATTAGGGAGGGTGGTGATTAGATTTTGTGAGGAGGAAAAGGGTGGAGGGAATAAGAGAGAGAGAGGGGTATAAATATGTGAAAAGCAACATGGAGGGAAATACAGAGTTGGTTATCATAACTATAAATATGAATGTGATGAATTCACCCATAAAATGAAAGTGGATAGCTGAAAAGATTAAAAAATAGAATCCTACAATATATTATTTACAAGAAAACACTTGAAGCAGAGAGATACACACAGGGTGAAGATAAGGAACTAGAACAGAATCTATTATGCTTCAGGTGATTCAAAGAAAGCAGGGAAAATTAAGAGAGATAAAGAAGGAAACTATATTTTGCAGAAAGGTTCCACAGACAATGAAATCATATTGATACTAAAAATAAATACACCAAGTGATATGACACTTAAATTTTTGAAGGATAAGTTGAATGAGTTAAAGGAGGAAATAGATAAGAAAACTATACTAATGGGAGACCTCAGCTTTCCCCTCTCAGAATATGATGAGTCTAACCAAAAATAAGCAAGAAAGAAGTTAAGGAGGTGAATAAATTTCTGGAAATGTTAAGTATGATAAGCCTCTGGAGAAAATTGAATGGAAATAGAAAGGAATTTACAGAACATGACCCAACATAAAAATTGACCATGTATTAAGGATATAAAAACCTCACATCTAAATGCAGAAAAGCAGAAATAGTGAATGCATCCTTTTTCTGATCATAATGCAATAAAAATTGCATTCAATAATGGACAATGGAAAAAGACAAAAAATTAATTGAAAATTAATAATTTAATCCTTAAAAAAGATCAAGTGGATCAAAGAACAAATTATGTAAATTGACAGTTTCATGAAAGAAAATGACAGGGACAGCTAGGCAGTGCAGTGGATAGTGCCCTGCTCCTGAAATCAAGAGGAGCTGAGTTCAAATCTGACCTCAGACAATAATTGCCTAGCTGTGTGACCTTGGACAAATTGACTTAAAAAAACTAAAATATTTTTAAAAAATAAAGAAAATGATAACAATGAAACAACATACCTAAATTTATGGGGTAGTATTTAGGGGA
Source organism: Macrotis lagotis (assembly GCF_037893015.1). Taxonomy (NCBI): domain Eukaryota; kingdom Metazoa; phylum Chordata; class Mammalia; order Peramelemorphia; family Peramelidae; genus Macrotis; species Macrotis lagotis. Next base: position 198,141,958 of record NC_133659.1, read on the forward strand.
ATTGCTTATATCAATAAAATAGAGAAAAAAATAGAGCAATGAATTGTGTATGCAATTGAAAACACTAGAAAAAGAAGAAAAAATTAAAAATGCCCTATTAAACATCAATTGGAAATCCTGAAAATTAAAGGATTAATAAAATTGAAAATAAGAAAACCATTGAACTAATAAATAAAACTTGGAGCTGGTTTTATGAAAAAAAAACTCCAAAGAGAGCTAAACAATTGGTTAATTTGATTTTTTTACATAATATAAAATGCATTTTTATTCTTTATATAAAGTTTATAAAAATATACTACGCTTGATAAAAATTTTTAAAAGGTTTGTTATTTTGCTATCATTCAAAGCAAAAACAAAAATTTAAAAGATAAATAAAGCATCAACAAGAGAATAGTAACCAGTAAAAAAAGTTGCTGCATGAATGCAATAGAATATTTTTTGTGCTAGGGGTGGCTAGGTGGTGCAGTGGATAAAGCACAGGCCCTGGAGTCAGGCATACTTATTCAAATCCTGTCTCAGACACTTAATAATTACCTAGCTGTGTGGCCTTAGGCAAGCCACTTAACCCCATTTGCCTTGCAAAAAAAAAAAAACCCTAAAAAAAAGAACATTTTTGTGCTACATGAATCAATAAATAAAATGGGTATAAGAAGCATGGAAAAACTTACAGAAAAACTTCATATGGAAAATGAAGAATACAGAACACAGAAAACAATATACACAAAGACTACAACTATATAAAAGAAAACAAACAAATAAGAACCACCAAACAATTAAGATGGATGTTAAAAAATTAGAAAGAACAGGAATAATTCTGAGCAAGAGATAATAAGAATACATGTCCCATTTCCTAAAATTCACTTTATTTTTTTCTTTTTTTAAGAAAATTATTTTCATCCATCTGTACATGTATATTTCCAAGTTACAAAGTTTCCCTCTACCCTCCCTTCCCACTCCCCTCCCCTCAGTTGGGAACAGTCAGATTAGCATTTTACAAACATACATATTTTGTTAAACATATTTACAAATGAGTACTTTTTGGCATGAGAAATTAGGATTAAGGGTAAGAATTGTATAAGAGATAAGTTGTATAAAGTATTCATAAGATTCAGTAGGAGTGGAATTTTTTTCTGTGTATTTTGTTTTGTTTTGCTTTTCTTCCTCTGATTGGGATAATATAGTCCATAACCTGTCAAATACGGTTGTCCTAGCTGTCTGGATTGCTGAGAGGGGTTGCTTCCATTAAGGCTATCCATTTCATAATGTTGATGTGTAAATTGTTCTCTTGGCTCTACTCCCTTCGTTCAGCATCAGATCCTGAAAGTCACTGCATGTTTCTCTAGAGTCCGACCATTTATTGTTTCTTATAGAACAATAGTATTCCATAATATTCATGTACCATAACTTGTTTAGCCATTCTCTAATCGATGGGCATCCCCTCAATTTCCAATTGCCACTAAAAAAAGGGCTGCTATGAATATTTTGGAATATGTAGGACTTTTTTCCATTTTTTACAATTTCTACTGGATATAGTCCTAGAATAAGAATTGTTGGGTCAAAGGGTATGAACAGTTTTATTGTTCTTTGGGCATAGTTACTTATTACTCTCCAGATAGGATCCATTTACAACTCCACCAGCAATGCATCAGTGTCCCAGTCCTTCCACAACCTTTCCAACATTGATCATCTTTTCTTTTTCTCATCTGGGCTAATCTAATAGGTGTGAGATAATACCTCATTGTTGGTTTAATTTGTTTTTCTCTAATAAATAGTGATTTGCAGCAGTTTTTTCATATGCTCATATATAGCTTTAATTTCTTCATTTGAAAATTGTCGGTTCAGATCCTTTGATGATTTCTCAAATGGGGCTTGTGACCTTAAAAATTTGATGCAATTCTCTATATATTTTAGAAATGAGACCTTTATCAGAAATCTGGTTGTGAAGATTGTTTCCCAGTTTTCCACTTTTCTTTAAATTTTGGCAGCATTGATTTTATTAGTGCAAACCCTTTTTAATTTAATATAGTCAAAATCATTCATTTTGCAGTTTATGATGTGCTCTAATTCTTGTTTGGTCACAAATTTATCCCTTTTCCATAGATCAGATAGATAGAGTATTATTTAGTCTATTAATTTATCTATGGTATCACTCTTTAAATCTAAATCCTGTACCTATTTTGACCTCATTTTGGTGTAGGGTGTGAGATATGGAGCTATGCCTAGTTTGCCATACTGTTTTCCAGTTTTCCCAGTGGTTTTTGTCAAATAGTGAGTTCTTATCCCAGAGGTTGATGTCTTTGGGTTTGTCAAATAGTAGATTGCTGTACTTGTTTACTGTATTTTCTTTTGAACCTATCCTCATCCACTGATCGATTACTCTTTCTTAAGCAGTACCAGGCAGTTTTGATAGCTGCTGCTTTATGGTATAGTTTTAGATCTGGTAGAGCTAGGCCACCTTCCTTTACATTTTTTTCATCAGTTCCCTTGCTATTCTTGCCCTTTTGCTCCTCCAGATGAATTTTGTTACTGTTTTTCTAGCTTGGTAAAGTATTTATTTGGTAGTTTGATTGGTATGGCACTGAATAAGCAATTTAATTTAGGTAGAGTTGTCATTTTTATTATATTAGCTCGACCTAACCATGTGCATTTGACATTTTCCCAATTATTTAGAACTGAGTTTATTTGGGTGAGGAGAGCTCTAAAATTGTGTTCATACAATTTCTGGGTTTGTCTTGGGAGGTAGATTCCCAAGGATTTAATGTTATCTACAGTAATTTTAAATGAAATTTCTCTTTCTATTTCTTGTTCTTGGCCTTTGTTGTTCATATATAGAAATGCTGATGATTTATGTGGGTTTATTTTATATCCTATTACTTTGCTGAATTTGTTAATGGCTTTGAGGAGTTTTGTAGATGATTTTCTCAGTTCTCTAGGTATATCATCACATCATCTGCAAAGAGTGAAAGTTTTGCTTCCTCATTGCCTATTCTGATTCCTTCAATTTCTTTTTCTTCTCTTATTGCTACTACTAGTGTTTCTAATACTATATTGAATAATAATGGTGATAGTGGGTATCCTGGTTTCACCCCTGAATTTACTGGAAATGCTTTGACATTATTCTCATTAAATATAATATTTGTTGATGGTTTTAGATAGATACTATTTATTAATTTAAGGGGAAACTCCATTTATTCTTATACTTTCTAGCATAGTTTTTTTTTTTGTTTTTAGTTTTTGCAAGGCAATGGGGTTAAGTGGTTTGTCCAAGGCCACACAGCTAGGTAATCATTAAGTGTCTGAGGACAGAGCTGAACTCAGGTACTCCTGACTCCAGGACCAGTACTCTATACACTGTGCCACCTAGCTGCCCCTTCTAGCATAGTTTTTAATAAGAATGGATGTTGTATTTTATCAAAGGCCTTTTCATCATCTATTGAGGTATTCATATGATTTCTGTTGGTTTTACAGTTGATATGTTTATGTTGAATGTTTTCCTATTGTTGAGCCATCCTTGCCTGCCTGGTATAAATCCAACCTGATCATGGTGTATTATTCTGGTAATAACTTGCTGTAGTCTCATTGTTAAAATTTTATTTAAGATTTTTGCCTCAATATTCATTAGGGAGATTGGATTATAATTTTCTGTGTCTATTTTGGTTCTTTCTGGTTTAGGTATCAGCACCATGTTGGTGTCATAAAAGGAGTTTGGTAGAACTCCTTCTTCTCCTATTTTTTAAAATAGTTCATAGAGAATAGGAATTAATTGTTCCTTAAATGGTAGAATTCCAACTGGAACTGGAAACTTTTTCTTAAGGAGTTGATTGATGGTTTCTTCAATTTCTTTTTTCTGAAATGGGGTTTTTTAAGTAATTTATTTCCTCTTCATTTAATCTGGGCAGTTTGTATTATTGTAAATATTCATCCATTTCATTCAAGTTGTCCAATTTATTGGCATATGGTTTGACAAAGTAACTCCTAATAATCTCTTTAATTTCCTCATTGGTGGTTAGTTCATACTTTTTGTTTATGATACTGGTTATTTGGTTATCTTCTCTCTCTTTTTCAAAATCAGATTAACTGAGTTTTGTCTATTTTATTGACTTTTTCCATAAAACCAACTCTTAGATTTATTTATGAGATCGATGGTTTTTTTGCTTTCTATTTCATTAATATCTCCCTTGATTTTCAGAATTTCTAGTTTGGTATGTAATTGGGGATGTTTAATTTGTTCTTTTTATAGCTTTTTTAAGTTGCACACCCAATTCATTGATCTCCTCTTTCTCTCTTTTATTCATATAGGCAGTTAGAGAGATAAAGTTTCCCCTTAAAACTGCCTTGGTTGCATCCCATAAATCTTGGTATGATGTCTCATTATTATCATTTTCTTGGGTATAATTATTGATTATTTCTATTATTTGCTGTTTGATCCACCCATTATTTAAGATAGCTATTTAATTTCCAATTAGTTCTTAGTTTATCTTTCCCTGACCTGTTATTACATGTAATTTTTATTGCATCATGATCTGAGAAGTGTGTATTTATTATTTCCACCTGTCTGCATTTAATTTTGAGTTTTTCATGCCCTAGTATATGGTCAATTTTGGTGAAGGTGCCATGTACTGCCGAGAGAAAGGTATATGCTTTTTTGTTCCCCCATTAACTTTTCTCCAGAGGTCTATCATATCTAAGTTTTCTAAGATTTCATTCACCTTCTTAACTTCCTTCTTGTTTATTTTGTTGTAGTTCTGAGAGAAGAAGGTTGAAGTCTCCCATTATTAAAGTTTTGCTGTCTATTTCTCCTTGCAATTCACTCAACTTTTCCTCTAGGAATCTGGAAACTATTCCACTAGGTGCATACATTTTTAGTAATGATATAGCATCATTTCCAATGGTGCCTTTTAAGAAGATGTAGTTTCCTTCCTTATTCATTTTAATGAGATTGATTTTTGCTTTTACTTTGTCTGAGATTAGAATTGCTAACCCAGATTTTTTTTACATCAGCTGAGGCACAATATATTTTGCTCCAATCTTTTACCTTTAACCTGTGTGTATCTTTAAGCTTCACATGTGTTTCTTGTAAACTACACATTGTAGGATTCTGTTTTTTAATCTATTCTTCTATGCATTTTTGTTTTATGGGATAGTTCATCCCATTCATATTTACAGTTAAGAGTACTAATCCTGTATTTCCTTGTATGCTATCTTTCTCCATTTATATTTATCTGTTTTCTTTTCTTTTACTCCTCACCAAAATTTTACTACCTTTACCCTTTGATTTATTTTTGAAAAATTTAAATTTCAGTTTATTTTCACTTATAGCTTCCCTTCCCTTTTATCAGTCCCTTCTTCCCTTATCTTCCCCTTTCCCAGTTCTTCCTCTCCCCAATTTCCCTGTAGATTAAGTTAGATTTTTAAACCCAAGTGGGAATGAATCTTATTTCCTCACTGGGTTAAATCTATTGAATAGAATTTACACAGAATTCAGATTCTCCCTTCTTTCTCTCTAAAATTATAAATCTTTGTGTTTCTTCCCTTGGTACTCTAATATGCTTAATAAGCTTCTATTGCTATCAAGATATCATCACAAATTGTTTACTTGATTGTTTGATAAGCAGCATTGACTCAAATTGCATCAAATTATAATTAAAATCATTTTTACCTTTCCCCCTTTTCAATTATCTTTCAAGTACACACAACACAATCCTCTTCACAAGTCAAAATATCCTCCAGGCCATATCATTTCTTGAACTATTTGTGCCCCTCCCCTCTGCCTTATTTTCTTTCTCACTTTACCTCTCCCCCCTACCCACTTATTAAACCAAGGCCCTTTGGCACTCCCACTTTATCCCCTCCTCCACTCAGGGTACTTAACCCCTTGTTAGGTGAAGCATTCTGATCTAATTAACTGAAAGTATCTTGGAGATCTCTTAAGTACTGGGAGGCTGTGGAGGTCTCCCTGAGAACTTTACAAATGATTGTGAAGTAATAGAGACACTGTCTCAGGTCCCTGCAGCTCATGATGCCCTCATTAGACAAGGTGATTAGCACCTTATGATAAAAGCCAGTCAGAGTGTAATGAGAAACTTACATTAAAGTTGACACTCCTGCTTTTTTCAGGGGTTTTTATCTCAGACATAGTGATGTGATCTTGGACTTTTTCAACTGAGGGACAAGACCCAATTAAACTTATATCACTTAAATTGATTCTCTTAAATTATATTCTACCCTCTATACTTATAGAAGTAAAGTTCTAATGAGTTAAAATTGCTATATCTTCCCTTTTGGGGACCAACATTTGTTTAAAAAGGTTTTGTTTTTTCAGTCCACTTTTTCATTCACCTTTTTTTCTGTAAGTTTTCAGTGGTGTATTTGGCAATTGAATTTTCTGTTCAGTTCTGGTCTTTGTGTCAGGAAATTCTGGAAGTCCTGCACTTCATTGAACATCCATCTTTTGCCTTGACAATATATGCTGAATTTTGCAGGGTAGTACATTCTGAGTTGTAATCCCTGGGCCTTTGCTCTCTGAAATATGTTATTCCAGTTCTTCTGATCTTTCAATGATGATGCTGATAGGTCCTGTGTTAGTCTGATTGTGTTCCTTTGTATTTGAATTGTTTTCTTTTTGCTGTTTGGAATATTCTCTCTTTTATTTGAGGGTTCTGGAATTTGGCTATTACAGCCCTTGGAGTTTTTATCTTGGGGTCTCTTTCTGGAGGGGTTTTGTGAATTCTTTCAATTGTTATATTGTTAATTTGTTCTAGCAGATTGGGGCAATTTTCCATTATAATTTCCTTCATGATGTTTTCCAGGTTCTTCTGTTGTTCCAGGCTTTCTAGTAGTTCAATGATTCATAGATTGTCTTTCCTGGATCTCTTTTCCAGATTATTTGTTTTCCCTAGAAAGTACTTTACATTTTCTTCAATTTTTTCCAGCCTTCTGATTTTGTTTGATGGAATCTTGTAGTCTTGTAGATTCATTTGTTTCTAACTGTTCAAATCTAGTTTTTAGGATTTTTATTTGCTTCAATTACCTTTTGTGTTTTCTTTTTAAAGTTGTTGAATTCTCTGGTCAACTTTTCACAATTTTCTTGCATAACTTTCAATTCTTTTTTCCATTTTTCTTCTTCTTCTCATCTTTGTGAGTGGAATATCTCCTCTTAAGAGTTAATATTCTTAGTGAAGTCCTCTCAGGGTTAAAAAATCATTAAAGCAAACACAGATTATTACACTTAGACTATTCTTAGAAGAGGGAGAGAGGCATTGCATTCCCAGTCAGACACCCTCCCGATTCTGCTAGGGAGTGAAATAGTGGACTATTTCCGGAAAGACCTTGAATTGACTCTGTTAGGGAGGAAAATAGTACAATACCTCCAGAGAAGAGACCTTGCAATCTTAACCTATTTGATAATAGACTTAACCTATTTGATAATAGACTTAGAGAACAGTAGCCTGGCTTCTCTTGTTTCATAAATACTAAACTAAAGAGATAGTAGAGTTCTTTAGAAGACCTTGCATACTCAGACATTAATTCATTTAACAGAAGGTCATTAGAAATCTTCTTCTGATACCCTTGGCATCTGGATGGTGAGGTAATATTTTATGAAAACCTTTTTTCTTCTCTTTGTTGCTGGGTAGATTTTTCATGTAAAAATTGTAACTAAAAAACCTTAATTAGGTTGGAAGAGAGGAGGGTTACAGAGGGTGTAATCCTGCTAGGCCATATGATCTTTTTTTTTTCTGTTTTTGCAAGGCAATGGGGTTAAGTGGCTTGCCCAAGGCCACACAGCTAGGTAATCATTAAGTGTCCGAGACTGGATTTGAACTCAAATACTCCTGACTCCAGAGCCGGTGCTCTATCCACTGTGCCACCTAGCTGCCCCAAGGACATATAATCTTGCTTGACTGTCACTTTGGGGCAGCTCCTTAATCTTCACTACCTTTGTGAGACTTGGAGTATTCCCTTTTCTCAAGAAAAGCCAAAATAAACTTTCCTTTTTGCTCAGAGGAGTCTCTATATTTTTAAGTGGTATTTTATCCCAAACATTTGGTTTTTAAATTCTTTTTTAAGCTCTTCGATGAGCTTTTGTATTTGAGCCCAATTTATAGACTGTTTTGATGCTTCTCCTGTGAGTGATGTTTCACAGCTTTCTTCTTCAGACATGACATTTATCTTTATCTCTGAAACATTTTTCTATATTGAGAACTCTTTTAGCTTTTTTGCTCATCTTTGTTGTTGTTGTTCTGTTCCTGGGGTATATGAAATATAGATCCAAGTTTTTATTTTGCTGGGGCTGGGGTCTGATCCCCGGCTTGCTCTTGGCCAAGATTTTGCCTATGCAGTCCAGGTCTTGCCTTTGCAGAAGTTTTCTTTTTCTCCCCACCCTTATGTCCAGGTTCTAACTTAACAGAGGATTGTTCCCAACCCAGTCCTGTCTTTTACACCGGTGTTTCTGGGTTCAGACTGTGTTTGTGGTTGGGATCCTCCCTGCCAGCTTGCTATCCAGCCGCCAGGACCTCTGTTATTAGTAAGCTGTCAGGACCTAGATTGCATTGTGGCTAAAAGCTTGCTGGCTTTCCCTGCACTCCTGCCTCCTGGACTTTTCTTCCCCTTCCCCCCCCAAAGAGACAGATCTTCAGTGAAGATCCTCCACTATGCCTGCAGTTGAAAACTTCTTTGAATCTACTTTTTTTCCTTGGTAGGATCTGCAGTGTAAGTGTCAGAGTAGAGGTTTCGTGTGTCTTTGGTAAGGAAAGGCTCTGGGATCTTGCTATCACTGCACCACCATCTTGACTCCACCCCAGAAGGTTAATTTGATTTTAAAAAAGGAAAGAAGAAAACCAAATTGCCAGTATTAAAAATGAAAGGAATATACTTCCTCACCACCAATGAAGAGGAAATTAAACAATGTTTCGGAGTTATTTTCCCCAATTATATGTCAATAAACTGGACAATCTAAATGAAAAGGATGAATAGCTAGAAAAATATAAATTCCCCAGATAAACAAGAGAAGATAAAATATATAAATAACCCAATCATAGAATAAGAAATTGAATAAGCCATCTATGAGCCCCCCCAAGAAAAAAGCCTCCAGGGCCAGATGAATTTATAAGTGAAGTCTAACAAACATTAAAGAAAAAATAATCTTAATGCTATATAAACTGGAAAAATTGGCAGAAAAGAAGTCAAACCAAATTCCTTTTAAGACTCAAATATGAAACTTATACCCAAACCAGGAAGAGCCAAAGCAATGAAAGAAAATTATAGATATTGATAATAAATACTGATGCAAAAACTTTAAATTTAACACTAACAGAGATTATAGCAATATGTCATACACTCCATACACAATGGCCTGGTATAATTTATACCAGGAATGAAGAGCTGATTCAATATTAGGAAAACTGTTAGCATTCTTGACCATGTCTATAACAAAACCAACAGAAATCATATGATTAACTTACTAGATGCAGAAAAAGCCTTTGGCAAAATATAGTTATTAAAACCATGAGAGCATAGGAATAAATAGAGTTTAGTTTAAAATGATAAGTAATATTTATCTAAAACCATCACCAAGGATTACTGTAATGGGGATAAGCTAGAAGTTTTTCCAGTACAATCAGGAGATGAAGCAAAGATGACCATTAATACCTTTATTATTTAATATTGTACTAGAAATGTTAGCTGTAGCAGTAAGAGAAGAAAAAGAAATTAAATAAATTAGAACAGGCACCAAAGAAATAAAACTATGACTCTTTGCAGATATGATGTTATACTTAGAAAATCCTATAGAATCAACTAAAAATACTACTTGAAATCATTAATAACTTAGCAGAGCTATAGAATATAAAATTATCTCACATAAATCATCAGTATTTTATATATTACCAACAAAGTCCAGCAGCAGGAGAAAGAGAAATTCCATTTAAAATAATTGTAGACAATATAAAATACTCAGAAGTCTACCTGACAAGGCAGATTCAAAACCTTTTTGAAAACAATTACAAAACACTTCTTACACAAATAAAATCAGATTTAAATAACTAGGAAAACATCAACTGCCCATGGATAGGTTGAGCTAATATAGTAAAAATGACAGTTCTACCAAAACTAAACTACTTGTTTAGTGCCCTACCAATCAAAATTCCAAAAAATTACTTTAATGAGTTAGAAAAAATTGTAAGCAAATTCATATGGAGAAATAAAAAGTCAAGAATTTCCAGGGATTCAATAAAAAAAGTGCAAAAGAAGGTGGTTTAGCCTCACCAGATGTAAAATTGTATTATAAAGTAACACTCCTCAAAACTGTCTGGTATTGGCTAAGGAATAGAGTCATGGATCAGTGGAGTAGGCTAGGTGCAATAGCAGGAAATGATTATAGTAATCTGCTATCTGATAAAAGCAAAGAGTCTAGCTTTTGGGATAAAAACTCTCTTTGACAAAAACTGTTGGGAAGACTTCCGGCCAAGATGGCAGAGAGAAGACAGGCACAGTTCTAAAGTCTCCTGATCGCTTTCCCATCTATCACACGAAACAAACCTCTTAAAAGAATTCTGAACCAGGAAACCCAGAAAGAAAAGTCAGGAGAGGAAAATCTACCTCAGGATTTGTCTCCCGCAGCAGCCTTGGCTGAGTATCAGCAGGTGAGTCAGGGCTCCAAGGGAAGATCAGCCGGGGATCAGCCAGATCAACAGCTGAATTGGAACCAGGAGTCTGAGGGCCAGAGAGCCGGACCTGCTGGATCAGCGGTGGGGCTGGATAAAGGGGGCTTGGGTCCACAGGGAAGCAGAGGCACTGGTGTTGGTGCTGTCCCCCTGGAGCTTGGGGAAGGGGCTGCAGGGAGAGGTCTGGTGCAGGAGAGCTGCGGATGCCATCCCTGGGCTCCTCAGGTCTGAGAAACTCTGCGTCCACACCTCCATTGCACAGAGGCCTCCTCCCAAACAAAGGCAAACTAATTCTGCCCCAGGCCCAGGTGTGTGAGCAGAAAAACCAGCCCAGCTGAGAAATGACCTCAGGCCAGGGTAAAGCCCACCATTGATTGAAGGCAAAAGAATTCAATAGTTCCAACTCCTCCCTTTGGGCAAAGGGAGAAGGCCTCAACCAAGGTCACAGACACTCCAGAGAGGGCAACCAGCACCTCCTACTGGCCAGCCAGAGAAACTGCTTAGTAAAGCCTTTAGCGACCCCAAGCCCAGGTGAACCAGCCCTACCCCCCAACTCAAGGTCTTAGCATAATGAAGAAGGGTCAGCGGAAAGGTGGATCCATAGAAAAATTCCTGGAAGGGAAAGACCCTAACTCAGAGAGACCAGGAACCTCTGAGGAGAATACAACCTGGTCTCCAGCACAGAAAGACTTCCTTGAAGAAATAAGGAAGGAGCTTAAAAATTTGGGAGAGACAATTAATACCTTGCAACAAGAAAAAAAACCTTAGAAAGTACAACTGGACAAACACAAAAGGAGAATAAATCTCTCAGATCCTCAAATGAGCAAATGCAAAAAGAAATTAATTCTCTCAAAACCTCAATTGGTCAAATGGAAAGCTCTTTCAAAAGTAGAATTGACCAATTGGAAAAGGAGTTGCAAAAGGTTAATGAAGAAAACTCCTCCCCCCCAAAAAAGAACAGAGTCTACAGAAACTAATGACTCCATGAGACAGCAAGAGTCAGTTAAACAAAATCAAAAAATAGAAAAAATAGAAGCAAATGTAAAATACCTCATCAACAAAACTACTGACCTCGAGAATAGATCGAGGAGGGGCAACCTGAAAATTATAGGACTTCCTGAAAACATTGAAGAGAAAAAAAGCCTGGACTTAATATTACAGGATCTAGTGATGGAAAACTGCCCTGATATCATGGAATCAGAGGGCAAAGTAGTTATTGAAAGAGTACATCGATCTCCACCAGAAAAAGATCCTAAAATGAAAACACCAAGGAATGTTGTGGCCAAATTGCAGATCAGATAAAAGAGAAAATCCTTCAAGCAGCCAGAAAGAAGCAATTTAAATATCAAGGAGCCACAGTAAGGATCACGCAGGACCTGGCTGCATCAACTTTAAGGGATCGAAGGGCCTGGAATGAGATATTTTGAAGAGCATGGGAGCTTGGAATGCAGCCAAGAATCTACTTTCCTGCAAAGCTGAGCCTTCTCTTCCAGGGAAAAAGATGGACATTTAACGAAATGGAAGAGTTCCAAAAATTTCTGATGAAAAGACCAGAGCTAAAAAAGAAAATTTGGATATCAAACAGGAGGTTCAAGAGACACATGAAAAGGTAAGAAAAAAGGGGGGGTGGTAAAAGGAAAAAAATGCAACCCAGTAAGTTGAAACTGGCTATATTCCAGCATGGGGGGAGGGGAAGAGACTCTCATAAATCCTGAGAAATGTAACTCTAACAGAGAGAATACACCTAGCCAGAAATGATGGACATCCATGACCTATCCATGAGACTGCTATCTAATGGGATGTAACTGGCTTTAACCCCACTTGGGAGAAAGACTCTAATAACTCTCAGGAATTTTGACTCTATCCAATAGAATATACTGAACTAGAAGGGACAGACACTCAGAATTTTCTATGACTTAGATAGAATGATCTAAAAAAATACACTACCTCCCTAAAAAGGGGGACAGGAAAGAGATAGGAGGAGGGAGGGGATTGAATGGGACAAATCTCATTACACTAAGAGGTACAAAAAACCTATGGTAATAGAGGGGAAGAAGGGAGCAGAGGAGAAACACCTGAATCTTCTTCTCATCAGACTTGGCTTAAAGTCAACCTACACATACTCAGTTAACTTATAAAACATCTAACCTTTCAAGTATTAAAAGGGGAAAAGGGGAGGGGGGATGGAGAAAGGGAAGGGGAGTGGGGGAAATAAGGGGAAATAACAAAAGGAAGGGAAGGGAAAAGGGAAAAAAGGGAAAGGGGAAAGAAAGGGGAGGGTGTGATATAGGAGGACAAACATACTGAAGGGGGTGGTATTCAAAAACAAAATACTGGGGAATATGGATAAAAGGGGGGGGGAAGGGGGAAAATACAAACAGAGGGAAGATAGCCCAGAGAGCAATAAGGAATTAGTAATCATAACCTTGAATGTGAATGGGATGAACTCTCCCATAATACGTAAGCAAATAGCAGAGTGGATTAAAAACCAGAATCCTACAATACGCTGCTTACAAGAAACTCATTTGAAGCAGAGAGATACATATAGAGTAAAGGTAAAAGGTTGGAGCAAAATATATTTTGCTTCAGCTGAAATAAAAAAAGCAGGGGTAGCAATCCTTATCTCAGACAAAGCAGCAGCAAAAATAGATAGCGTTAAAGGAGATAAGGAAGGAAACTTTATCCTCCTAAAAGGTACCATAGACAATAAAGTTATTTCAATATTGAATGTATATGCACCCAGTGGGACAGCACCCAAATTCTTAGAGGAGAAACTGAAAGAATTACAGGAAGACATAGACAGCAAAACTCTACTAGTAGGAGACCTCAACCTCCCACTATCAGATCTAGATAAATCAAATCATGAAACAAAAGAAAGAAATTAGGGAGGTAAATAGATTGTTAGAAAAATTAGATATGGTAGACTTATGGAGGAAACCGAATGGGGATAGAAAGGAATATACCTTTTTCTCTGCAGTACATGGAACTTATACAAAAATTGACCATGTACTAGGACATAAAAACCTAATGATCAACTGCAGAAAGGCAGAAATAGTGAATACATCTTTCTCAGATCACAATGCAATAAAAGTCATATGCAATACTGGGCCAAGGAGATATAGAACCAGAGCAAATTGGAAACTGAATAACCTCATTTTAAAAAATGAGTGGGCCAAAAAACAAATTATAGAAAGAATTAACCATTTTATCCTAGATAATGATAATAATGAAACAACATACCAAAATCTATGGGATTCATTCAACGCAACTCTCAGGAGATATATTATAGCTCTAAATGCTTATATGAATAAATTGGAGAAAGAGGAAATCAATGAACTAAACATGCAACTAAAAAAATTAGAGAAAGAACAAATCAAAAATCCCCAATCAAATACCAAATTAGAAATTTTAAAAACTAAAGGAGAAATTAATAAAATTGAAAGCAAAAAAACTATTGAATTAATAAATAAAACCAAAAGTTGGTATTATGAAAAAACCAATAAAATTGATAAACCTCTGGTCAATTTGATTAAAAAAAAGAAAGAAGAGAACCAAATTGCTAGTATTATAAATGAAAAAAGTGAACTCACCACCAATGAGGAGGAAATTAAAGTAATAATTCGAAATTATTTTGCCCAAATCTATGCCAATGAATTTGATAATCTAAGTGAAATGGATGAATATTTACAAAAATATAAGTTGCCCAGGTTAAATGAAGAAGAGATTAAATACCTAAACAACTCTATCTCAGAAAAAGAAATTCAATAAGCCATTATTGAACTCCCTAAAACAAAATATCCAGGGGCTGATGGATTCACAAGTGAATTCTACCAAACATTTAAGGAACAATTGGTTCCAATCCTATATAAACTCTTTGGAAAAATAGGGAAAGATGGAACTCTGCCTAACACTTTCTATGAAACCAATATGGTACTGTTACCTAAACCAGGAAGAGTTAAAATAGAGAAAGAAAATTATAGACCTATTTCCCTGATGAATATAGATGCAAAAATCCTAAATAAAATCTTAGCAAAACGACTACAACAAGTCATCACTAGGATAATACATTATGATCAAGTAGGATTTATTCCAGGAATGCAGGGTTGGTTCAATATTAGGAAAACTGTTAGTATACTCAATTATATCAATAACAAACCTATCAGAAATCATATGATCATATCAATAGATGCTGAAAAAGCTTTTGACAAAATACAACATCCATTCCTATTAAAAACACTAGAGACTGTAGGAATAAATGGACTGTTCCTTAAAATAATTAGCAGTATCTATCTGAAACCATCAACAAGCATTATATTCAATGGGGAGAGGCTAGAGGCATTCCCAATAAGATCAGGGGTGAAACAAGGGTGCCCGTTATCACCACTACTATTTAATATTGTATTAGAAATGTTAGCATCAGCAATTAAAGAAGAAAAAGAAATTGAAGGAATTAGAATTGGGAAGGAAGAGACAAAATTCTCACTCTTCACAGATGACATGATGGTCTACCTAGAGAATCCCAAGAAATCATCTAAAAAACTACTGGAAACAATTAGCAATTTAGCAAAGTTGCGGGTTATAAAATAAACCCCCATAAATCCTCAACTTTTCTATATATGTCTAGCAAGAAACAGCAGGAAGAGCTAGAAAGAGAAATCCTATTCAAAGTAACCTCAGACAGTGTAAATTATTTGGGAGTCTATTTGCCAAGACAGACTCAGAGTCTTTTTGAAAACAATTATAAAACACTTCTCACACAAATTAAATCAGATTTAAATAACTGGGCAAATATCAACTGCTCATGGATAGGTAGAGCTAATATAATAAAAATGACAATTCTACCAAAACTAAACTATCTATTTAGTGCCCTACCAATCAAAATTCCAAAAAATTACTTTAATGAGTTAGAAAAAATTGTAAGTAAATTCATATGGAGAAATAAAAAGTCAAGAATTGCCAGGGATTCAATAAAAAAAGTGCAAAAGAAGGTGGTTTAGCCTCACCAGATGTAAAATTGTATTATAAAGCATCAGTCATCAAAACTGTTTGGTATTGGCTAAGAAATAGAGTGGTGGACCAGTGGAATAGACTAGGTGTAAAAGCAGGAGAGGAGTATAGTAATCTGCTGTTTGATAAACCCAAAGAGTCCGGCCACTGGGATAAAAACTCCCTCTTTGATAGAAACTGCTGGGCTAATTGGAAGTTAGTATGGAAGAAACTTAGATTAGACCAACACCTCACACCCTTTACCAAAATAAGATACAAATGGTTACAGGACATAGACATAAAAAACAATATTATAAACAAATTAGAAGATCAAGGACTAGTCTACCTGTCAGATCTATGGAAAGGGGAACAGTTTATGACTAAGGAAGAGTTGGAGAACATCACTAAAAACCAATTAGATGATTTCGATTACACTAAATTAAAAAGCTTTTGCTCAGATAAAACCAATGTAATCAAGATCAAAAGAAAAGCAGTAAATTGGGAAACAATCTTTACAATTAATGATTCTAACAAAGGACTCATTTCTAAAATATACAGAGAACTGAGTCATATTTTTAAAACAAAAAGCCATTCCCCAATTGACAAATGGTCAAAGGATATGCAAAGGCAATTTACAGATGAGGAGATCAAAGCAATCCATAGCCATATGAAAAAATGCTCTAAATCATTAATTATTAGAGAAATGCAAATTAAAGCTTCTCTGAGGTACCAGCTCACACCTCTCAGATTGGCCAGTATGAGCAGGAAGGATAATGATAATTGTTGGAAGGGATGTGGGAAATCTGGGACACTATTACACTGTTGGTGGAGCTGTGAACTCATCCAACCCTTCTGGAGACCTATTTGGAACTATGCCCAAAGGGTAACAAAAATGTGCATACCCTTTGACCCAGCAAAACCACTACTGTGTCTATACCCTGAAGAGATGAGGAAAAAGGGTAAAAACATTACTTGTACAAAAATATTTATAGCAGCCCTGTTTGTGGTGGCAAAGAATTGGAAATCCAGTAAATGTCCTTCCATCGGGGAATGGCTTAGCAAACTGTGGTATATGTATGTCATGGAACACTATTGTTCTATTAGAAACCAGGAGGGACAGGATTTCAGGGAAACCTGGAGGGATTTGCATGAACTGATGCTGAGTGAGATGAGCAGAACCAGAAAAACACTGTACACCCTAACAGCAACATCGGAGTGATGTTCAACCCTGAAGGACTTGCTCATTCCATCAGTGCAACAATTGGGAACAAGTTTGGGCTGTCTGCAAAGGAGAGTACTATATGTATCCAGATAAGGAGCTGTGGGGTTTGAACAAAGTACAAGGACTATTCCCTTTAATTTGGAAAAAACCAGATATCTTATTGTCTGATCTGGTTACCTCTGAGAATTCTGTTCTCTTTAAGGATATGATTTCTCTCTCATCACACCCAATTTGGAGCAAGGTACAACATGGAAACAAAGTAAAGACTGATGGAGTGCTATCTGTGGGGTGGGGGTGGGGGGAGGGAAGCAAGATTGGGAGAAAATTGTAAAACTCAAATAATATCTTTAATAAAAATATTTTTAAAAACTGTTGGGAAAATTGGAAGTTAGTATGGAAGAAACTTGGATTAGACCAACACCTCACACCCTATACCAAGATAAGATCAAAATAGATACAGGATTTAGACATAAAAACAATATAATAAGCAAACTAGAATATCAAGGAGTAGTATACCTGTCAGATCTATGGAAAGGGAAGCATTTTATGACCAAGGAAGAGATGGAGAACATCATTAAAAACAAACTAGATAATTTTGATTAAATTAAATTAAAAAGCTTTTGCTCAAATAAAACCACTGTAACCAAGATCAAAAGAAATGTAGTAAATTGGGAAACAATTTTTACAGCCAGTATTTCTGAGAAAGGACTCATTTCTAAAATATACAGAGAACTGAGTCAAATTTTCAAAAAAAAAAAACCAAGCCATTTTCCAATTGACAAATGGTCGAAAGATATGCAAAAGCAATGTACAGATGAGGAAATCAAAGCAATCCATAGCTATATGAAAAATTGCTTTAAATCACTACTTATTAGTTAAATGCAAATTAAAGAATCTCTGAGGTACTACCTCACACCTCTCAGACTGGCCAATATGACCAGAAAGGAAAATGATCAATGTTGGAAGGGATGTGGGAAATCTGGGACACTAATACATTGTTGGTAGAGCTATGAACTCATCCAACCTGTCTGGAGAGCAATTTGGAATTGTGCCCAAAGGGCAACAAAAATGTACATAACCTGCAATCCAGCAATACCAGTACTGGGTCTATACCCTGAAGAGAATATGAAAAAGGGTAAAAACATCACTTGTACAAAAATATTCATAGCAGCCCTGTTTGTGGTGGTAAAGAATTGGAAATTAAATGAATGTCCTTCAGTTGGGGAATGTCTTAACAAACTGTGATAAATATATATGTATATATGTCATGGAACACTATTGTTCTATTAGAAACCAGGAGGGATGGGAATTCAGAGAAGCATGGAATGATTTGCATGAACTGATGCTGAACGAGATGAGCAGACTCAGAAAAAAACATTGTACACCCTAACAGCAACATGGGGGTGATGAGCAATCTTGATGGGCTTGCTCATTCCATCAGTGCTACAATTTGGGGCTATCTGTGATGGAGAATGCCATCTGTATCCAGAGAAAGAAATGTGGAGGTTAAAGAAAGACCAAAGACCTTCAGTTTCAAAAAGGAAAAAAAAAACCCTGTTATATCATTATGTAATTTTGCTATTTCTTATACTTATGTTTTCTTCCTTTAGGATATGATTTCTCTCTTATTACATTCAACTTGAGATCAGTGTATACCGTGGAAACAATGTAAAGACTAACAGACTGCCTTCTGTAGGGGGTGGGGGGGAGGGAAGCAAGAATGGCAGGGAAATTGTAAAACTCAATATAAATACAATCTTTAAAAAAAATAACTGTAGACAATATAAAATACTCGGAAGTCTACTTGTCAAGAAAAATCCAGGAATTATATGAACACAATTCTAAAACACTTTTCACACAAATAAAGTCATATATAAGCAATTGAAAAAACACAAACCAAAATAATAAAACTGACAATTATACCTAAATTAATCTATTTATCCAGTGCCATACCAATCACACTGTCAAAAATTATTTTACTGAGTCAAAAAAATTTTTTTAAATCATCTGAAGAAGAAAAGCTCAAGGATATAAAAGAATGAATGAAAAAATGCTAAAGAAGATGATCTAGCTGTACCAGGTCTCTAATATTAATTATCAAAACAATCCAGTACCGATTAAGAAATAGAATGATGGATCAGTGGAATATATTAGGTACAAATTATATTATAGTAAATGATCATAAATATTTAATGTATGATAAACCCTAAAATCCAAGATTTGGGGAAGAAAAATTCATTATTTGGCAAAAACTGATGGGAAAACTAGAAAACAACATGGCAGAAACTAGATAAAGACCATCATCTTACATTGCATATTAAGATAATGGGTTCATGATTTACATATAAAGGGTATCCTATAAGCAAATTTAAGATAGCATAAAATAATTTATCTGTCAGATTTATAAATAAGGGAAAAATTTTAAATGTAGATAATTTTGATTATATAGAATTAAAAATTTTTTGCACAAAGCCAATGAAACCAAAATTATAAGAAAAATAGAAAACTGAATAAAACATTTTGCAACAAATATCTCTTATAAAGGCCTTATTTCTCAAATATATAGAGAACTGAGTAAAATTTATAAAAATACAAACTTCTATAACTGATAAATGGTTAAAGGATATGAATAGACAGATTTCATACAAAGACATTAAAACTATCTAGAGTCATATGAAAAAATGTTCTAAATCACTACTTATCAGAGAAATGCACTTTAAAAGAATTCTCCGGTACCACCTCACACCTATCAGAGTGGCTATTTATGACAAAAAAGGAAAATTTTGGATGTTGGAGGACATATGGAAAAACTAGAATACTTAGGCACTCTTCATGTGAACCGATCCAATCTTTCTAGAAAGCAATTTGGAAATATGCTCGAAGGGCTATAAAACTGCATATCTAACAATACCACTGTTAGATCTTTGTCCTAAAGACATCCACTCATGCAAAAAAGAAAAGGACCTATTTGTGCAAAAGTATTTATAGCAATTCTTTTTGTGGAGACTAAGAATTGGAAATCAAAGGGATGTCCATCTATTGAGGAAAGGCTAAACAAGATATTGATTATGATTATAATGAAATATTCTTGTGTACTAAGAAATGACAAGTAGAAACCCTGGTGCATAGTGAAGTGAACAGATCCAAGAGAATGTTGTACATAGCAACAGCAATTTTATTCAATGAAAAGCTGTGAATGACAACTATTCTCAGCAATACAATGATCCAAGACAATCCAAATAGACTAATGATGCAACAGACTGTCTACCTTAAGAGAAAGAACTGATATTGATTGAATATAGTTCTGAAGCAGGCTATTTTTCATTTTCCTTCTTTTTTTTTAATCCACATCTTTTTTTACAAAATGACAAATAAGGAAATGTTTTACATAATTTCACTTTTATAATCTTTATCTGGTTGATAACTGTGTCAGGGAGGGGAAAAAGAAGGGAGATGAGTGGTAAAATTTGGAATTCAAAACTTTTAATAAAAATGATTAAAAAAATTAAAATGTAAATTCCTTGAAAGATGTTTTTGTTGTTTTTTTTTTAAACTTATATTATGTTCCCAGTGCTTAGCACAGCAGCTGGTCATATTTTTTCAGTCATTTTAGTCATGTCTAACTTTTTGTGACCACATTTGGGATTTTCTTGGCAAAGATACTGGAGTGGTTTGCAATTTCCTTCTCCTATTCAGTTTATAAAAGAAGAAACTTACGCAAACAGGATTTGGCAACTTGCCAAAGGCCAGACAACTAGTAAGTTCCTGAGGTCAGATTTGAACTCAGGAAGTTGGGTCTTTCTGTTTCCAGATCCAGCACCCAAACCATTATGCCACTTAACTACCCTACTATTGCATAATAAAATTTTTTTGTTTTATTTTTTCTTATTTTTTAATTTCTTGTTTTATTTTTATATTTTTTATATTTTAAAAATTTTTAATATTTAATATTTATTTATTCTCATTTTGTACAAATAATTTTTATACATTAATAAAATATTCTTGTTTAAGAATAAAACAAAATACCCCCTCCCCCCAAAAAATATGGACTCACTTGAGCAATAAAGTAAAGGGGAGAGAAAAATATTAAAATTAAAAAATAATAGTAATAATTGTAGGTATGTCCAGGTGGCAGAGCTCCTGGAGCCAGGAGCACCCAAGCTCATATTCGGCCTTGTACACCCAACAATCACCCAGCCATGTGACATGCAAGCCATCCTAACTCCACTGCCCTGCAAAAACCAAAAAAAGAAAAAAAAGGACCCAAAATAAAATAAAATAGTAATAATAGTAGGGGTGACTGGGTGGCAGACAGAGCATTGGCCCTTGAGCCAGGAGCACCCGGGTCCAAATCCGGCCTCAAACACCCAACGATCACCCTGCTATGCGGCCCCAGGCAGGCCACTCAGCCTCATTTGCCCTGCACCCCCAAAATAATAATAATAAAAAATGTGCTTCAGTCTTTGTTCCAACACCAACGACTCTGTTGCAGGTGGATCACATTCTTTATGATAATTCCTTCACAAAAGTTACTTCCATATTTTTCCACCGTTGCCATTGCTGATTGCAACTATCTCCTTTCGTATTTCTCCACTACCATGTACTATATTTTCTCTCTTCTTTCACTCTGACTCTGCTATAGGGTAGCTGAGTTACACAGCAGACATATCCCTGGTCCTGGGGCCAAGAGTCCCTGAGCCCCCCTTACCACCCCTTAGGCCTAGCATCCACCAGGTCCTATGGTCACAGATAGGCCATCCAATCCCAGCTCCTTGCAAGAAGCAAAAAAGAAAATGTGTTATATCTGACCACTCTCCCCCCATGGTCCATCCTCTCCTCCATCATTCACATCCCCCCCTTCCCCCCACTTCTTACTCCAGATGCCTATATCCCATTGAGTATTTAATATTGTTTCCTCTCCTAGCCACCTCTGATGAAAGCAAAAATTCCCTCATTTCCCCTTGTCTTCCCCCTTCTATATCATTGCAATAGCTCATTGTAATAAAGAAAAATCTTATTATATGAAATATCTTGGCCTATTCCCCTCTCTCCTTTTTCTTTCTCCCATTACATTTCCCTTTTTTCTATCGACTCCATTTTTACACCATATTTTATCTTCAAATTCAGCTTTCTCCTGTGCTTCAACTATAAAAGCTCCTTCTACCTGCTCTATTAACTTTGAAGGTTCATATGAGTATTATCAATGCCATTTTTCTATGCAGGAATACATGCAGTTCATCATTACTAAGTCCCTCATATTTTCCCCTTCTCCTCCACTCTCTATGCTTCACCTGAGTCCTGAATTTGAAGATCAAACCTTCTGTTCAGCTCTGGCCATTCCAACAGGAACATTTGAAATTCCCCTGGTTCATTGAGAGTCCATCTTTTGCCCTGGAACAGAGGTCATTCATTTTTGTTGGGTAGTTGATTCTTGGTTGCATTCCAAGCTCTTTTGCCTTCTGGTATATTCTATTCCAAGCCCTACGAGCTTTTAATGTAGTTGCTGCTAAGTCCTGTGTGATCCTGACTGCAGCTCCACAATATTTGAATTGTGTCCTTCTGGCTGCTTGTAATATTTTCTCTTTGACTTGGGAATTCTGGAACTTGGCTATATATTCCTAGGGGTTGGTTTTTTGGGGTCTCTTTCTCAAGGAGATTGGTTGATTCTCTCCATTTCTATTTTGCCCTCTGTTTCTAGGATATCAGGGCAATTTTCCTGTAGTAATTCTTTGAAAATGATGTCAAGGCTCTTTTCCTGATCATGACTTTCAGGTATTTCAATAATTTTTAAATTATCTTTCCTAAATCTGTTTTCCAGATCAGTTGTGTTTTCAATGAGATGTTTCACATTTTCTTCTAATTTTTCATTTTTTTTGGTTTTTGAAATAATGAGTCCTGATTTCTTGTAAATTCATCAATCTCCCTGAGTTCTATTCTTTGTCTGAAGGATTTGTTTTCCTCAGAGAATTTTCTTATCTCTTGTTCCATCTGGCCAATTTTGCTTTTTAAAGCATTCTTCTCCTCAATAACTTTTTGAACTGTTTTATCCATTTGACCTAAGCTGGTTTTTAGCATGCTATTTTCTTCAGCATTTTTTTGGATTTCCTTGACTAGGTTGCTGACTTTGTTTTCATGTTTTTCCTGTATCTCTCTCATTTCTTTTCCCAGTTTTTCTTCTATCTCCCTCAATTGATTTTCAAAGTCTTTTTTGAGCTCTGTCATAGCCTGATCCCAATTTCTATTTTTCTTGGAGTCTTTAGATGCAGGAGCTTGTGTTTCCTCATCTTCAGACTGAGGATATTGAACCTTCTTGGGATCATAGACAATGTATTTCTCAATGGTGTTACTCTTTTTTTCTCTGCTTGCTCATTTTCCCAGCCTAAGCCTGGTTTGGGGGTGTTTCCTGAGCTTTTGGGACACTCCCACAAGGGTCTCAGTGTGTGAAGCTCTGTCCCCCTTCCTGGTCTGTGAATGACCATATGCGCCCCCCTCTGCCATGGGGCTGAGGTTGGGGGGAGCCCTGCTGTTCTATGGGGGGGCCTAGACTGAGATCAGGATCTGAATGTGGTCAGAGCTCCAGAGTCCTGTTCCAGGGGCAGAGGACAGAGATCACACATCATAAAAATTTAATAAATTTTTGTTGGAGGGGATTCTGGGAAGAAAGTGGAGTAGGTTAGAAAATCCCAAGTTCTCCAGATTTCCTCCACTTACAGTAAAAATCACAACCCAGGGTGTAAGTAGATTGGCAAAAACAAACAAAAGTTGCAACACATCAGTATTCCTTCTGGGACAACCAGAGAAGAGCTAGTGTCCCTTCTGGGACAAGCAGATGAGAGCTGAAGAAAGATCCCAGGATGGAGGCTCCAGAGTCTGAGTGAAGTGTAAACATTTCCAGGCTAGTTCCCTGTTAACAGCAAGAAGAGAACTCTAAACACAGCTATTTTGGGAGGAATTTCTTCCTCAGTCACAGGAATTTTCACCTCTGGGACAATATGAGGAATCTGACATAAAACCAGGGAAGAGAGGGAACCTTTGCTGATAAGGGACAATAGACTTAGTTGTGCAAATAAGATGCAATTCTGGGCAAAAAGAAAATAGCAGATGCCTGTTGAGTGCTGAGGCAGTGGTGTGCAGACACTGCTGGGTGTGGACACTTACAACAGAATTGAATTCTCAATCTTGATTTCAGGTCAGCAGGGAGAACTGAAGGTTATAGCCAAATGGAGAGTTTTCAGGGAGTAAGATCATTTCCAGCACAGTGTACTGAGGGGTCCTGGCTGTGGCTTGGAGGGGGGGAAAGGAGTGCAGTGTCCAGGACAGAGCTCATGAGGGCAAAGACACCAACCCTAACACTGCAGGACTAGAGGTGAAAATAAGAAAAAGTCGCTAATTTTTTTAAATAAGTAGGCAAAGGGCAAAGGACCTAACCATAGGCAGTTACTTTGGGAATAGAGAAGACCAAAATTCATCTTCAGAAGATGTTGTAGCAAAAAAAAGCCTGAATTACCCCAAAGTGTTAAATGGCTACTGGTCAAAAAAGAATTCATAAAGACCTACTAGTGGCTACTTTAAAAGATTGGGGGGGGGGGAGAAGGGAGGGGGAGGAGCCAATATGGCTGAAGGAGAAGAGCCTCTCTTAGATGCTCTCTCAAAAATATTTCAAAAACCTTAAAATAATGACTAAATTTTTGAAAGGCAGAGCCCACAGAAAGATCCAGTGGGGCAATTCTTCAGCCCAAGGTAACTTGGAAAATAGTGGAAAAACTTTGTTCCATGGGATTATAGGGGCAGCCCAGCCAGAGTGAAGGAATTTCACTCCCCCCAGGAACAGCCCCAGGGTACCTGGGAGTACTGGCTCTCTGCAGTGGAAGCAGTTTCCTGACCTGCACTCCAGGGAGCATCAAGCACAACTTGGAAGAACAGCAAAGTGACCTCTGCCAGAGCGAGTGTGAAGTCCAGACCCTCAGCACAGATGCAACACTCAGTGTGGCCATAGCAGCTCAGATCTAGGAAATGTAAGCAGGCTTCCCAGCAGGAGCCTCCAGGCAGCTGCACCCTGAGTGCTCAGCTCACCCAAGGTAAAGGAGTGGAGTCTGTCCTCTGTCCCTGCAACAGGACTCTGGGGCTCTAACCACATTCAGATCTTGATCACAGTCTAGGCCCCCCATAGAGCAGGGAGCCCCCCCCCCAGCCCCATGGAAGAGGGGTGCACTTGTGGTCATTCACAGACCAGGAGAGCAGTCAAAGCCTCACACACTGAGGTCCTTGTAGGGGTGTCCCAATAAAACTCAAAATCTCAGGAAGTACCCCCAAACCAGGCACAGGCTGGGGAAATGAGTAAACAGAAAAAAAGGAACCAGACCATTGACAATTATTTAGTCTATGATCCCAAGGAGGATCAAAATATTCAATCTGAAGATGAGGAAGCACAAGCTTCTGCATCTAAAGACTCCAAGAAATATAGAAGTTGGGCTCAAGCTATGATAGAGCTCTAAAAAGATTTTGCAAGTAAAGTAAGGGAGATAGAAGAAAAACTGGGAAAAGAAATGAGAGAGATGCAGGAAAAACATGAAAATGAAGACAGCAGTTTAGTCAAGGAGATCCAAAAAATGCTGAAGAAAATAACATATTAAAAACCAGTTTAGATCAGTTATTAAGGAGAAGAATGCTTTAAAAAGCAGAATTGGCGAGATGGAAAAGGAGATAAGAAAGCTCTCTGAGGAAATCAAATACTTCAGATGTAGAATGGAGCTAAAGGAAGCTGATGGCTTTGCAAGAAATCAAGACACAATAGTTCAACACCAAAAGAATGAAAAATTAGAAGAAAATGTGAAATAATCTCATTGAAAAAGCAACTGATCTGGAAAACAGATTCAGGAAAGATAATTTAAAAATTATTGGGATACCTGAAAGCCATGATCAGGAAAAGAGCCTTGACATCCTTTTAGAAGAATTTCTACAGGAAAATTGCCCTGATATCCTAGAAGCAGAGGGCAAAATAAAAATGGAGAGAATCTGACAATCTCCCCTGGAAAAAGATCCAAAAAAACCAACCCCCGGGAATATTATAGCCAAGCTCCAGAACTCCCAAGTCAGAGAGAAAATATTACAAGCAGCCAGAAGGACACAATTTGAATATCGTGGAGCTGCAGTCAGGATCACACTGAACTTAGCAGCAACTACATTAAAGGCTCATAGGGCTTGGAATATAATATTCTGAAAGGCAAAAGAGTCTGGAATGCAACCAAGAATCAACTACCCAGCAAAACTCAGCTTTCTCTTCCAGGGGAAAAGATGGACTTTCAATGAAACAGGAGTATTTCAAATGTTCCTGTTGAAACTACCAGAGCTGAACACAAAGTTTGACCTTCAAGTACAGGACTCAGATGAAGTATAGAGAGCGGAGGAGAAGGGTAAATTATGAGGTACTTAATGATGATGAACTGCATGTATTCCTGCATGGAAAAATGATAATGATAATACTCATATGAACCTTCTCATTTAATAGAACAGGTAGAAGGAGCTTTTATAGTATTTTTTAAGGTTTTTGCAGGGCAAATGGGGTTAAGTGGCTTGCCCAAGGCCACACAGCTAGGTATTTATTAAGTGTCTGAGACCAGATTTGAACCCAGGTACTCCTGACTCCAGGGCTGGTGTTTTATCCACTGTACCACCTAGCCACCCCAGAAGGAGCTTTTATAGATGAAGCACAGGAAAGAGCTAAATTTGAAAATATAATATATTGTAAAAATAGAGTCAATGGATAAAAGGGAAATGTACTGGGAGTAAGACAAAGGAGAGGTGGAATAGTTTAAGATATTTCATATAAGAGATTTTTTTTTTGCAATGAATTTTTACAATGGTATGGAGGGGGAGAAGGTGAGGGGGAATGAGGAACCTTCACTCTCATCAGAAATGGCTCAGAGAGGAAACAGCATACACGCTCAATAGGCTAGACATCTGGGGAAAAAAAGGGGAGAAGGGGGACAGGGGGAAGGGAGGGATGTGAGTGCCTGAGGAGAGGATAGATTATAGGAGAGAATAGTCACAGTTTCTTTTTTGCTTTTTTGCAAGGTGTTGGGATTGGATGACCTGTCTAGGACCATGGGTCTGGGTGGTTGCTGGGTCTCTGGGGTGGTACGTGGGCTTGGGGCCTCTTAGCCCCAGGGCTGGTGCTCTGTCTTCTGCACCACTCAGCTATCCTACAGCACATTTTAGAAGAGGGACAGAGTGAAAGGAGAGAGAAAATATAATATATGGTAGTGGGGAGGAATGGATGGAGGGAATTAAAATCAGCAACAGCAACTGTGGAAAAATATGGAAGTAACTTCTGTAATGTACTTAAGATAAAGAATGTGATCCACCCAAGACAGAGTTGATGTTATCAGAACACAGACTGAAACACATTTTTTTCTCTTTCTTTTACTTTATTCCTCATGAGGTTTTATATTTTTGGGGGGAGGGGCTAACATGTTTACTCTTAAACAAGAATATTTTAGTAATATGTAAAGAAAAAATAAAGAAAAAATTTTAAAAATAAATTTACATCTTCAAATGAAAAAAGATTTATGGTCTCGAAACACAACACATTGAAAAGCAAAAGAACTGGGGTTGTGGCCAAAAGTAAGCATTATCCTGAACAAAAAAAAATTGGACAGTCAACAAATTACCAGACTTTCAAATCTTGTCGTAAAAAGACTTGAACTTAATGGAAAATTCAATATACAAGAACCAAGAAACATAGGGTAAACATCATCAAAACATCATCAAGAGACTCAGTAAGGACAAATTGTTTACTATCTACATGTAGAAATGTAAAACGTATTTACAAGATTGTTATTAGCAATTGAGTAGTTAGAAGGTGAGATGGGAGTAGAGCTGAGCAGGATGGGTTTCTTAAAAATAAAATGTCTAGGACAAGATTAATAAAAAGGAGTTACCATTTTATACAAATGTAGTGTAAAAAAATAATTAATACAGAGGAATTAGATGGGAAGGTTGAGCTGGTAGTTCTGGAAACCTTCTCTCATCAGAATAGTGTTAAAGAAGGAACAATACATACATATATACACACACAAAACACACACACATATGAGATATATATTATATAGATAGTTAAATAGATAAAGACATTTGCATATATATACATATATATATATATGGCTATAAAACTACAATTCATAAAGAAATAAGAGGAAGGTAATGAGTTAGAGGGTAAGGGAATAGAATAAGAGGATATATAGAAGGGTATAAAGATTAATGGAGAGGGAGTGTAGAAAGTTATGTAAAGGAGGGATTCTTTGAAGGTGATTGATTAAAGAATAAGAGGACAAGGTCACAAGTGGAAGTAGAGGAGTGAGGAGGGGTTGTTGCTTTCTGGAAATGTTATAAAAATGAGAGATATACACAACCCAAATATATATCTATGAATATATGTGTATATGTATCTATGTCCTTGTATGCAAGAGTATATATGTGTGTGTGCATACACACACACACGCATATATATATATATATATATATGTCTATATATGGGTGTAAATGTGTACGTGAGTATGCATGTATGTATATACACACAAGTACACACATATGTATATATATATATATATATATATATATGCATATATCCATGCTTAATTATAACAATTCTGAGAGGCGATGTAAGGGGAAAAGTAAATAGTGCACAGCAGAGAACAGAAGAGAACCTACAAGGAAGCAAAGAAAGGATGGGCAATTTTAAACATAATAAGTAATATTTCTTATATAGACTTTCTTGATACTAAAATTTACATTATGAATCCCCTCTTACATTTTTGCTGTATACATGACAATGCTTTTTTTAATTTTGTAAAATAAAAAAAATAAATACAAATTGGCTTGACTTGTTCACTACAGAATATCAGAACCAGAAAGAAGCGTGGAGTTTAAATTTTTCATTTGATAGATTCAGAAAATAAAGCTCAGAGGAGGGAGCAAGTATCACAGGGTCACATGTACACAGGAACTAACTGAATCAGAATAAAATTCTTGCCTCAAGCCTTTTGGTCCAAAGTTCTTTTCATCACACTTTTTTATTCTTTTTTTCTTTTTTCCTTTTTCCCCTCCTTTTCTCTCATCTTCGCCTGTTCCCTCCCCCTCCTCCAGTTCATACCTTATGCCTTGCCAAGGGCACCCACAGGCATTGTTCAACTCCTTGAGGCTAAATAGTTGGTTGACCTGCCTGCCCTCAACCCCCTCCATGGTCCTATGGTTCATAAAGCAGATTTCCAAATTGATTTGATGTCCACTGTGGAGAGACACTCCAGAAATATCAGCTGTCCACCCAGGCCTGTGCTAAAGGACACAGGATGGAGCATCCGACTCCTCCTGGGAAGGGAGGATTTTGCAGCCAAATGTTGTTCCACCTGCTAAGAAGCTTCTCTTGTTCTTCTGCTCAAATGGCTCTTTAGTCAGAAAAGGAAAAGAATATTTGCTCCAGTTCTCCTCTTGGTTTCACAGAAAGTAATCAGGAAACAGATGAGGTCCCTTGGATATCACAGCTATTAGTGGGACTTTATTGACTTGCCAACCTGTAAAAAAAAGATCTCTGCCTTTGCTAAGGTAATTATCAGCCTAAAAGGTTTGCTTCTGTTGGGTCAAAGAAGTGAACCTGTGTATTTCTATTTTGCTATTTGATCAGGAGGTTAAAATCAAAAAGCTAATTAAGAATCAGAGTATCTGTAGAACAGAGAATGCGGTATGGTATGGCAAGGCATAGAGAAGGGATTGGAGAAAAGCAAAAGATGGATGAGTGTATTTCACTCAGTTCTGCTGCCAACTTAATTGGGGGCTCACTTAATTCTTCTGGGCCTCAGTTTTCACATACATAAAGGAAGAAATTAGTATATTGGCCTAGAGGATCTTTAAAGTCCCTCTCAGCTTTGGTATTCCATAATGCCATGATTCCACAGAGACAATTTCTTTCAGGAAAAGTAGCCTGAAAGAAAAGAAATCAACAATTCAGCAAATATTTGATACAAGAAAAACACATAGTAGGGATTCTATGCGTTTGATGCTGTCTCCATTTTGCAAATGACAAGGTTGAGGCCCAGATAGTTTGAATGACTTAAAATTAGCCACATAGTTTCTAGACATCCACTTTGGCATTGTCTACACACACCAAACTGAAAACATCTTAGATATTTTGTCTTCCTCTTTAACCTTCTATCTATTTTCTGCGATCTTGGTCATCTTATTTTCTCTAAGAAACCTTCTCTGGTTATTCTAAGACTCCTATGATCAAGACCACATGATTGATAAGGCTATGATTTAAACCTGGTTCTCCTGATTTAGGGTCAAATATCTTTCTATGTTACTTCTTTATTTGAATAGTATAAGTGAGAGATCTTATCTTTATCTTGCTCTATTGAACTTTTTACTTCTTTTTGGTTTATTTAATTTCTATTATTACAATAATTTTGTTATAAGAGTAAACATAAACCCCCCTCCCCCCAAGAAGATGAGAAACCTCAAGAATAATGAGAAAGAGGGAAAAAAAAATGTACTTCAGTCCATGTTCAGATTCCAATGACTCTGTCTCTGGGGTGAGTTGCCTTCTTTATCATAAGTCCACCAAAGAAGTTACTTCAATATTTTCCCCACAGTTGCTATTACTTCCTATATTTCCCTCCACTCTATTTGTCCCCACTCTCATTTATTCTATTCTCTCTCTCTCTCTCTCTCTCTCTCTCTCTCTCTCTCTCTCTCTCTCTCATTCCTTTTATCCTGTCTCTGTTCAGAATTGTGTTGTATCTGAGTACCTTCTCCCACAATCTTCCCTCTCTTCTATTACCTATTCCCCCTTCCCTCCCTCCATTCCCCCTTATCCCATCATTTTCTTCTCATTTTTCTCTTAAATAGATTTCTATATCCTATTAAGTGTGTATGTTATTTCCTCTCAGTCATTTCTGATGAGAATGAAGGCTCACTCATTCCCCCTTGCCTTCCCCTGTTCCACTCCATTGAAAAAAACGTTTTCTTGACTGTTATGTGAAATATCTTAGCTCCTTCTTCCTCCTCCTCTTCTTTCTCTTCCTCCAAGTACTTCCCTTTATCACCCATTTGACTCCATTTTTAGTATATCAAACCATTATATCCCATTCCTTCCTGTGCCTTCTCTAATATGCTCCTTCTAACAGCTCTTATAAATGAAAAAATTCACATGTATTATCAGTATCTTCTTCCCATGCAGCAATACAAACAGTTCAATATCATTAAGTTCCTCATAGTTAGTCCTTCTCATGCCCACCCCTCCATGGTTCACCCGAGTCCTGTACTTGGAGATCAAACTTTCTGTTCAGCTCTGGTTGTTTCAATAGGAAAGTTTGAAAGTCCCCTGTTTCATTGAAAGTCCAACTTTCCCCCTGAAAGATGATGATCAGTTTTGCTGGGTAGCTGATTCTTAGTTGTAAACCAAAATATTTTCCTTCCAGAATATCATATTCCAATCCCTATGAGCCCTTATTTTAGAGGCTGCCAGATCCTGTGTAATCCTAACTTAGCCATGGTAGTTGAATTGTTTGTTTCTGGCAAATTTTAGTATTTTCTCTTTGACTTGGGAGTTTTGGAATTTAGCTATAATATTCCTGGAAGATTTTCTTTTGGGATCTCTTTCAGAAGGTGACCAGTGAATTCCCTGAACTTCTATTTTACCCTCTGCTTCTAGAATCTCAGAGCAATTTTGCTGTATTATTTCTTGAAAAATGAAGTCTGATGGGGCGGCTAGGTGGCGTAGTGGATAAAGCATCGGCCTTGGAGTCAGGAGTACCTGGGTTCAAATCTGAGCTCAGACACTTAATAATTACCTAGCCGTGTGGCCTTGGGCAAGCCACTTAATCCCATTTGCCTTGCAAAAACCTAAAAAAAAAATGAAGTCTAGGCTCTTTTCCTGGTTATGACTTTCAGGTAGCCCAATAATTATTAAAGTATTTCTCCTGGATCTGTTTTCAAGGTAGGTTGTTTTTTCCAATGAGATATTTCACATTTTCTTCTAATTTTTGGCTCTTTTGGGAAGAGTTTTATTTCTTCCTGATTTCTCACAAGTCATCAGTTTCCTTTAGTTTCATTCTGCATTTGAAGGAGTTACTTTCTTCAGAGAGTTTTTTTATCTCCTTTTCCAGATGGTCAGTTCTGCTTTTTTAAAGCATTCTTCTCATTTGCTTTGTGTTGCTTTTTCCATTTGGCCTAAACTGGTTTTTAACAAATTATTTTCTTCAATATTCTTCTGTATTTCTTTTACCAAGTTGCTGATTTGGTTTTCATGAGTTTTCTGCATCTCTCATTTCTCTTCCCAATTTTTCCTCCAGCTCCCTTAATTGCTTTTCAAAGTCTTTTTTTGAGCTTATCATAGTCTGAGCCCATTTTCTATTTCTCTTGGAGGTTTTGGATACAGATGCTTCAGTTTTGTTGTTTTGATCCTCCATGGGACCAAAGTAATTTTCTATGGTCAGATTTTTCTTTTTCTGTTGTTTGCTCATTTCCTCAGCCCAAGACTAATTTACAAAGCACTTCCAAGGTTTGGGGTTTTTTGGGGGATACCCTACTAAGAACTTTATTCCTCCAAGGTCCTATACTCTCTTGCCTGTGCTTTGATATGTAGGTGACCATAGGAGCTTCCCTCTGCCTTAGAGCTGTGAGGAGTATCTCTGCTATCTTAATATGGAAGGCCAAACTGCAACCTGGATCTGAGTGTGGGCAAACAGCAGAATCCTGCCCCAGGGAGAGCAGAGAAATTGTTGCAGTCTATCCTGACTTCCTTACTGTCTGTGGGCTGTGCTATGGAGGTACAGACTGGTTTCTTCAATTCCTGCTGCAGGTTCTCACCTCAGGGCTGCTCTGAGGCCAGTGCTCCTCATTCCACACTCATTCTGGTGCAGCAGAGTTCTTTCATCCCCCTCCCCAAAACTGTTCCTGGTGATCCCTGAGAGTATTTTTGGGGAAGGAATTTCCAGGAAATGCTGCCTTAATGCTGTCATCTTGGTTCCACCCCTTGATCCATTGAATTTAATGAAAATGTGTATTTGACAAAAGAAGTATATCACAATCCTTAAAGTCTCCAATAATAATAATAATAATAATAATAATAAAAATAATAATAATAATGATAATGATGATGATGATGATGATGTTGGAGATTTCTATAGCTATAGTGCTCTAGGAACACTATACACCTCAAAAGATGAGTATTACAGAAGATAGCTATCCCAGTACTCTGGGTTTGAAGTTGCTGAGAAAAAAGATTCATCTGACAGTCAAATCACATCTGATTATGAATTTGGTGGGATCAACATTATTTAGAAATTTTGCTGAGTGACCTTGTTCTACATAGAGACTAAGGTAGTAAAAGAGATAATGTGCCCCCAAGGTGCAGGAAAATGTTTGTACTTTTGTTCTTCCTATGTCTTCAAAGTAAATATCCCTTTGAAGAGGGGAAATATATTTTAAATGGTTAAATGGAATTGGGAACACCCAATTAGTGTTCCCCGCATTAGTGGGGAGGGCTTGAGTTGATAACATTTGATAAGGTCACTCCTCTAAGTCCTCAAGACATCTCTAGACTCCTGAGGAGACATTGTGCCATGCTTTTTCTAATAGAATATAGTCAAAGATTATTCACACAAGACAATTAGATAACAATACAAGATAGGAAAGACATTAATATATAGAATGTTGGACTTAGGATTTAGGGAGAGTTCTGGGGTGTATTATGGTCAATGAACTTTTCTATGCCTTGAAGAATTCTCTAAGACTCTAAATTATATATGGGCTTTTATTGTAGTGGTGGAGGGAATTTCCACATGCAGAACTTCCAATCATATAAAATCATGAATACTTGATATAATGATTCAGACAAGACAAAATCAGAACCAAATGTCAAAAGGTGTCATTTATTGTTTTGAAAGATAAGGAAAGGAAAAATCACAGGAGTCTGGTGTATCCAGGGAAGTTTTCTTAGAGAAAATTAAATGATGAGGATCTCAGAAAATAGATAGAAGGTTAAAGAAGAAGGCAAAATATCTATGAGGTTATTCAGTGTGGTATGTGTAGACAATGCCAAAGTGGATG
The DNA here is from genome assembly GCF_037893015.1 of Macrotis lagotis. NCBI lineage: Eukaryota > Metazoa > Chordata > Mammalia > Peramelemorphia > Peramelidae > Macrotis > Macrotis lagotis. Next base: position 198,175,930 of record NC_133659.1, read on the forward strand.
TCTAGAACATATGTGGCTAATTTCATCAGGGTAATTAATCAAAACTGACCAAACTCCAAAACAAAATTATGTATCCAGATTGAATTAATTGGTAGTTTTCTTACTGAAAACTCTCCTGTCCTTTGCTCCCCAGAAGATTGCACAATAGTCTCAGCATTGTGGGAATCAAGATGGACTCAATCTAATTGCTGAGGAAGGAGTTTCCCAGTCCATATTTTCTGTGTATTTTTTAATCTAGCAGAAGGGACATCCTTCTTCCCCAATTATCCACCCCCAACCTAGCAATAATTAGTCTTTTCTCCCTTTCTTTCCTTTTCAGTCAAACTGTGTCCTCATATTCTTCATTTGAACTAAGACATGTGACTGCTGATATTTAGTGTTTAGTCTCAGGGTCATTTTCATTTTTAACAAGAAACAAAAGTATTGTGGATACAAAGGATTTTTTCCTTCCATATACAATTAATAATTTTTAGAATTTATTGTTTAAGATTCATTTTTTATTTGAATTTCAATTTCTCCCCTCTCCAGCCCTCCCTCATCTTAAGAAGGCAACCAATATGATGCAAGTCACGGAAAATATATTCCCTGTTAGCCATGTTGCAAAAAAGTAAGAAAAATAGGAGAAAGTTAAAAAATATGCTTCAATCTTGATTGAGTGAATCAGTTCTCCTGGATAGAGTTAGAATAGCCTATCATCGAAATCTTTAGAATTGGCATGGATAATTATATTGATCTGAATAGCTAAGTCTTTCATATTCTCTTGTGGTATTTTGCTCCTTATGGTGGTCCTAGTAACAGCTTGATAACTTGTGTTGCTCTCCTGCCAAAATAGTGCCTTTGAAGTGTTTTAATGTGTCAGGTCCTCTTATTGTTACTGGGATATCGCATATGATCTTCCTCACCCATTCTGTTATTTATCTTGGGTTTTCTTTAGGTTTTTGCAAGGCAAATGGGGTTAAGTGGCTTGCCCAAGGCCACACAGCAAGGCCAGATTTGAACTCAGGTACTCCTGACTCCAGGGCCGGCGCTCTATCCACTGCAACACCTAGCCACCCCGTCATTTATCTTCAATCTCTCCCTTTCCCTACTACAAAAACATGCCCTTTTCTCCCCCATCCTCAAAAATCCCTACTTGATCCTTCTATAACCTCTAAATAGCATCTTATATATCTCTTCTTTCCTTTGTGGCAAAAAACCCCCAACTCCTTAAGATCATCTATAATTGATTCCTTTATTTACTCTCCTCTCAGCTCTCTTCTTAACCCTCATTATTGCAACAAAATTATTTTCCTAAAGCTCAGATCTATCCATTTCAATACCCTCTACTCAATAAACTCCAGTGATTCTCTATTAACTATTATCAAATACAAAAACCTCTATTTGGCATTCAAAACTCTTCATAACCTTGTCCCACCCTTTTCACCTTTTCAGTTTTCTCACATCTACATGTATACTTTTATCTAGTAATGCTGGCCTTCTTGCTGCTCTATTCCAGAGATTGTCTCCCATGCCTCGAAAACTTTCCCTCTTAATTTCTTTATGTCTTCTCTAATTTCTTTCAAGTCTCAATTAAAATATTTCCTTTTACTGGAAGCCTTTCCTAAACCCTCTAACTTCCTAGTTCATTTCTTCCATTAATTACTTGTTTATCCTATACACAGCCTATTTGTATTCTTGTCTACTTATTAAATTGTTAGATTATTTTTGCATCCTTAGTACTTAGTACAGTGCTTTGCACTTATGGACTGACTGAAATGGTTTCCAGTAGGAAGCTTTCAGATTGAACAGAAGAGTAAAGAAATGGAAGGGAGCTAGAAGAAGGTAAAGGGAGAATGCCCTTGAGATTCTGTCCATGGTGCTGAACAGAGAGGCAGAGCATGAGATTGCTTAGCTCCTTTGTATTTATTATGATATGAAATACTGTGGGGAACACATGTGGATTAAATTATCCTATCTTAGAGGATTCCCAATCAAGTTGAGAGGAAAACATTTGAGATCTGGTATGAGCAACATATCCAAAAGGACAAAATGGTAGGCAATATATGGAAATGCTGAATGTGGGGTTATGTTAATTTCATAAAGTTTTAAAAGAGTTATTGAAGGAGATTGCGGATATGGATTGGCAGAGGAGAATAAGGAATGTTGTCACCTAAAGCAGAAAGATTAGAATTACCCAGGTGTCTTCAGGGGGAAATGGAAGAAAAGGATAACAACTCTTCTTTCAAAACAGGTACCATAATTGGGGATTGATAAGATGAGTCTGGTGAAATTTGGAAATATGTGAGGTGGGACCTTGAATGTTAGGTTGAAGAACTTAAACTTTTTTCAGGTAACAAGAATGTCCTGTGAAGAAGACAATAATGCTAGTATTGATCCTGGTAATTCTTGACTTGGACTTCTCAGTTTGTAAACAGAGCTCTGACCAGGAACTGTGAAACTCCAGAGAAATTTGCAACTGTGAAACCTTTCAGTCAGGTCAGTGAGAGGGGAATGCATTTCTGTAATTTCATTTTGATTCAAATTAATTTTAATTTGGTCAAGAACATTAATTCAATGTTTATTAGTAATAGGTAATTAGCTTTAGGCCAAGCGGGAACCCCAGGGATTGTTAGTCAGACCTGATAATTTTGTCCTTCCCAGGAGAAAGAAGAAATGAGTTTAAGCATCTGGCAAATATTGGTTTGGGGAAAAACAAATGGATTTTTTTTCTTCTCAGATCATCAATTTTGCTGTTCTCAACTATGGTCCCCAAAGACCCTTTCTTTGCCATATACTTCTGCACATCCTGTCACAGCTGGCAGAGTTGATAACAGGGAAAGAAGCTCCAGAAAGAGAGGTGGGAAGCTTAAACAGAAGAGTTTTAAAATGGTAAATGTCTAAAGCCTGGAGGTCCCTAGGGGCAGGCAAGATAGACAAAAGAGCGTACTACCTGGAGAAAACCAAAGGGAGAAGGTAAACACACCTGTTTGTAGTCTACTAACTTTTTTAAAATCACTATTCCTTTACCATAGTGACTGTCCTCTTCTACAGATGGTAAAGATACCCTTGAAGTGAAGGAGAGTGACTCCTGGAAGAAATTTTGAAGATTTCCCCTCTGACTCCCTCAGCAGGAGCAATAGGAACATCACTGGGATGCATTGTTTCATCTGAGCTCACTTGTCACTAGTTGCCTAGGAGAGTCTTCCCATCCCCCTACCCTTGGGGCTTCATGATGGGTAGAGAATGAACAACAGGCCCACTGACATGAGTGAGTCATTCTGAGTAGGAGTAAATGACAGAGACGATGACTCAGTTAGGGGAATACAATGGGGGTGTCAGCAAGGGGTTTGCACATGTCTACTTGTCCAAAGAAATATGGAAACCAAGGGTCCTAAAAGAAGGGACTAAGTGTGTGTTCTGTTCAAGTCAATTTAGGTGGCTGGGCCACTTATTTGATCTTTCTTTGGGTGATGAGTTTCCTGTTCCCTGTTTATGCTTTGTGTCAATATTTGTATTTCTTCCTGGTTCTTACCTATTCCTTCTGACCACTGCTGAACCATTAGCATTTATACAACCAGGAATATCAGGACCAATGACTTATCATTTAATACTGTTCATTCAGGGGTGGGTGTTTAGAGAGACACCAGCAATGATTCTTTTCCCTAGAGTTCACATACCTTCTCATTGTGATTGAGATGAATCCTGTGAATACCTGAGCTTTTCTTCCCTTTCTCCATGTGCATTTTTTAGTAGGGGAATGAAGACAGAAATACTGCTCCCTCCCAAGCTGCCTTAGTACCCTGTCCCACAGGCTCTGGTACAATAACAAACTCCATTTATGCAGTGGGAGTGGTCAAATAGCTGTGAAGAGGGTTTGAAGATTGCTGTAGACAGGTTTTGTCCAATTCCCTATTTTGCCTAAAATGGGCCCTATAAAGAGAATGAGTAGTATAGGCTGAGTCATTATAAAAGACTTTCTAGAGAAAGAAAGTCCTGATCTGGGCTTTAAAAAGTTATAATTGACTTGTACTGTTAAGGAGGAGATGGGAAGACTTGAGTGAACAGTAGTAGTAGTAGTAGAGGTCACACAGCCTGTTAGTGGCAGAACAAGGATTGAACCTGAATCTGACTTTTGGTCTGGGCCCTCACTGAATCATGAAAGAGAGACAGAGACAGAGACAGAGAAAGACAGAGAAGGAGACAGAGAGAGATAGAGAGACAGAGAAAGAAGCAGAGACAGATACAGAGAGGAAACTTGGTGGGAGATGGGGAATAAATATAAAGAACAGAAAGATAAAGACTAAACCTAGTCCTGGGTCAGACTTTCCACCCACCCATCCACACCTACTCCAGACATGGGCTCAATGCATTAAAGTTTTAAGTTGGATTGAAATAGGAATAGGGTTGGGATGGAAACTATCATGGACGTTAGAATATTGACCAAAGCATTTATAAAACTGTTTTCAACTAATTAACAAGTGGTCAAAAAAGATGATGTAAGTTATAAATTCAGGCCATAAAGCATTGTCTTTATTTCAAATATTGCCCTGAGTTCAGGTTAATCTTAGTAAATAGGTGGAATTGGAGTTGGAAATGTTCTTTTCTAGGGACTTGGGCTGTTTATACCTAAGAGAGCTGTAAATAACAGATGGTACCATACCTTTCAATTGTATAAATCCTTGGCTTGCTAGCAAGGACACATAGGATTAGAGGATCTTAGAGCTGGAAGAAACCTCAGAAGCCAAGTTATCTATTATCTCATTTTAGGTTTTTTTGTGTTCTTTATCTGATATCTCAAGTCTAACAATGACTTAACATGAGAACGTATTCATTATATAGATGAGGAAACCGAGACCCAGAAAATTTATCTAGCATCTTTATCATGGATTTAGAATTGCAGTAGGACTGAGAGACCATCTAGCCAGATCCCTTATTTCATGGAAGAGGAAATTGATTCTGAGATGTGACATGATTTGTCTAAAAGTTTCACAGATAGTAGATGGTGGAGTCATTATTTGAACACAGATCATCTGATTCTAAATCCAGCTTTGTTTCCACTACATCAAATTGGTTGCAGGACTTGGACTGGGGCCAGATGCCTAGTCCCAGGCTTAGTCCCTGGGAACCCTAAATCAAGTTGCCTCCTCTAAAGAAATAGTCTTTACACTGTCTTTTTCCCTTCTCTGATTAGAATTCAACAGAATAACTAAAGGCTTATAAAAATAGGTTATAGACCAAGTCATTTAAACCAAGAAATGGTTATAACTGGTAATTGAATTCCCATTCCTCTGTTCATCGAAAGTTTTGAAGATTTGAAATTCAATGTTTCCCAAAAGCTATTCTTAGGTGTCCTTGTGTCTCTGGGGAATCCTAATACAGCCAAACTGTTGAAGTCAGTGTGACCAAATCCTGCTCAAGGCATGAGATCCCCTGGGCATGACTCAGTGGGGACTGGTGTTACAGAAAAGTCAAAGGTGTTTAATTTTAAAAGTCTTGTCTGAGAACAACAGGGGTTATCTTTGACTTAAAGGAGTTTCCAAATGTCTTTTACACCTCTGAGACAGGCAAGCTTGAAGACTCCTTTTAGCATTGTCCTGGGGGGGCTCTAAGCTGCATGAACTTAGGTCAAGTTCTCCTTATTAATCAGCCAGAAGGCATACTTTCTACTAGTGTCAGAAAGGGGTGCTTCTTGAGTATGGAGGAAAAGCAAGGAGGGATAGAAGTTCAGAATATTAGTTCTAGATTACTACTACTAGTCCTTTGGTATTGAAGAGGACCACACCAACCAACCAAGTGATTGGCAGTATGAGTTACATAATTATGTTTATTATAGTGAGGGTGTACTGTGCAAAGCATCCTTCTCATTTGTTTTTAACAGGGTTGTTCCATCACTTGACTTGATTGGTAGGAAGTGGGACTAGAAGGTAAAATCTGGGTATTAGGGGTTGTGGTAGAAAATATGATAAAGACAAAAAACCAATATGTTAAAAATGGATATGCTTTTCTCTGTAACTATACTCTATCACCTCCATATTGTATAAAGAAGACATGTCCAATCATCAACTCACTAGAGTCAAGATAATATATCACATTATCTTCTCTTCTCCAGGTTATGAAACCCTGATTCCTTCAAATGATCATGACATGGTGTTTTCTCTAATTCTCTTCCTATATTGGCAATTGTCTTCTGGTTGATAAAATACTGAATGAACTTTAGTATAATGAAATGGAATACTACAATGCTGTTAAAATTGTAAATAGAAAATAAAGAAATTTAAGAAATGAATTGTGGAGCTAAGAAAAGAAAGAAGAGAAGAAAGAACATAGAATAATAGACATAGTAACATACTAGACATAGTAACAGCTACAATAAACTTTGGTAGATGTACTAAGACTTTTGGGATACCCTAAATAATTATATACATATATGTATATATATATATATATATATATATATATATATATATATATATGCACATCTATGGAAATGAATGGATAAAGAACAGAAGGGATAAAAGGCCACGAAATATATAATTTCATCCATGTAGATCTTGATGTAGAAATTTCCTCTATGGAGTGTGATGAGCAAATACATCCATACCCCCAGTCTTCTGTAATAAGAAGTTATTGTTTTATACCTGGTAATATAGTAGAATGTGTCAGAGAGCCTTTCTGGTTTCAAGTCTTTTTAGCCTTTATTCATTAGACTAGGCTGATCCTCCAACTTACTTATATTAATGTGTAAATGAATAATATCTAATGAAGGTGTGCTCTCTCAGGAGAATTTTCATTTTAATGGGCTTCAGAATTTTAAAATAAAGGTATTCTCTGTATAGATAGAAAGTGGAATATATGACTTCTCAAGACTCTTCCAATTCTGATATTCTAACAAGGGATTAGTGGTCTACAGGTGCAAGCCCAAATTGGTGTTCTCTGAATTCACCCCTAAGGGGAGACCCCTACTTAGGCACAAAATGCCCACTGTTTTTCTGTCTCCCATTTTGAACCCAGTTTCTGCCCACAGCCCTCCCATTTGGACACCAGCTGTGATAGCTTATCTTTTCTAGGAGGAAGGAACCATTGTTATCTCATCTGGGACCTAAATAATTCATGAACTGCAGCCTTAGCTGAAAGAGAATTGTGAGTTGGATTTTTTTATTGTACCTAAAAATTTAATATTAATAAGTCTTTCAAAGGGCAAAAAATATTAGAATTGGAGAAAATTAATGTTTTAAGATGTGGTAAAACTGGAATAATAAATTGTTTCTAGTTGGAAGCAGGCCCTTTAAATAAAATCTCTGCTTTCCAAGATTTCCTCATATTTTAACAAGAAGAAGGCTAGTAAGTCATAGTTGCTGGATGGAGATGGAAATGCTGATGAGCAATAGTAGATTCTCATTCCTATAAGTAACCCCTTGGGAAGTATGGTCCAAATGGAAAGAAAATGAACTCTGGAGTAGAAGAATCAAGGTTAATATCCCAATCTTAATGCATATTACCTGTGTGACCATGGAGAAGCCATTTGATCTCCCCAGTATTCTTACTAGTAAAATAGGGGAGTTAGCAAGGAGCTATCACTATGAAAATTTCTGCTATATAGACTTTGTTAGGTATTTTCCCAAAGGTGATAAAACTATCCTTTAATTGGCTTGCTGTATCAATTAAGGTTAATATAATAAGACTAATTCAATAAATTTGATAAACCCAGTTCATAAAATATTATTTAATAAAAAGAAGCTACTTAATATCTGTATATTAAATTTCTTAATTTCATCTGGTTAAATATTGAACTTACTAAATACATAATTTATTATATGAACTTGAATCCTTGGGCAGGCCAACAACATAGCAGATGTCTAAGTACAAAATCCACATGCACAAGGACTCATGGGTCTCTCTGCCTTGCTAAACTCTTTTGACTGGATGAGCCATCATGACAAATATGGAGAAAGCTGAATCAATTTCATCCTTGCTGAATCCTTTCCTGATTGTTAAGTAATCTTCCTTGCTCTATGTGTATCTCATTTCATTCCAATCCTGAGCCTGAATCTCTGGACCAGACTGAGTCGAGCTTGGCCTAGAATACCTTTGAAACCCTTGTTAATTACATTCCCATTCCTGTGAGTACCCTCATGGGAAGCAACATGGCACAAGTAGAAAGAAAAATGGTCTCTGGAGAAAGAAGATCAGGGATAATATCCCAAACCAAAGGCATTTTTGTGTGTCCAGGAACAAATCATTTAACCTCCCTGGGTCCCAGTTTCTTTATCAGTAAAATGAAGGGATTAGACTATATGAAGCACTTTCAGCACTAGATCTGTGATCTTATGATTTATACTTTCAGAAGGGAATCATAAGATGGGAAGGAGACTAACCCCCTGCCTATCAATAACCAAAAGAAACTGAGGTCCTGCCTAATTTAGAATTCTTTTACCTTTTGAGAATAACTTTTGTTCTTCTGATTTATCCTGTACAGAGGAATCTTTCTAAAAAACATAATTTTTAGGGGGTAGCTAGGTGATGCAGTGGATAGAGTACTGGTCCTGGAGTCAGGAGGACCTGAGTTCAAATCCAGCCTCAGACACTTCATAATTGCCTAGCTGTGTGACCTTGGGCAAGCCACTCAACCCCCATTGCTTTAAAAAAAGAATAAAAAAACACAATTTTCACACCCCTTTCCTTCCTATAATTCCTTGCCAGCAATCTTTATTAAATAATATCCATGAGTTGTCTCCATGATCCCTGGGATTCAGTCCCTCTTTCATAGTTATTCCTCTGTCTCTGTTGTCATCAGACCTCACCTGTTGCCAGATGGATGATTCTCTTTTCTCAGTGTGTGTACAAGTTGTGAATGGATTTTAAAAAGATATATTCTAATATAAGAGAGATAGTAGGTCACTATCCTCATTTGCATGTCACCAAGTCAGTCTAAAACCTAGGGTAATCCAAGTGGTATGTTTGTATTATTTATTATATTATAATTCTTAATACATTATTTTATAAGAAAATAATATAAATTATATAATAAGACTTCAAAATATGTCTCAACAAATTAAACTTAAGTGGCCCTACTACAATTTATCAAATATTATTTATTTTATTTTTAAGTTACTTAATTTCTTTATATTAAATGTCTTAATCTGCAATTAAAGATGAAACTTACTGAATATACAATTTACTACTAGTGGTATCAATAATAAAAGAAAGATATAGCATACAAAATGTTTTAGCTGTGAGAAAGATCACAGCCAAAGTCAAGTCAAAGTCATACTGTAAACTAGATGACTTTTGTTCACTTCCAAAAACACAGTCCCACACAATTTAATTCATTCAGGATGACAATTAAAGTCTTTTTTTCAAGAATCTTCTTCAACTTTTTCACAAGATAAAGGTTAAAATTGTCTCATATACAATATGGATATCTCTATTTCTCTTTTTCCATCTCCAACTTAGCTCTATCAGAGGAAAATAGCCTTTTTGGCTTTTCTCAAACCATTACTCTTGTCTCTCTTCAGATTCATTCCTCACAAAATTCTCCTTATAATGCTTCTTCCTAAGTCAACAGTTCTAACAAGGAAGAAGTTTCTCCTCTTTTTTTTACTAGATATTTCTCCATGAATTCCCCCAAATTATACTTTCCTCCTCTAGCCCCTGTTTCCTAATTACAATTATAACTCATTGATTCTCTATTTCTTAAAGGAAGTCTTCTTGTAGAGACTGAATACCCATTTGCTTGTGATACTGTGTAGGGAGTTACTCCTCAAATAAAGTCTAAAGCATATGTCTTCAGGAGTGACTAGGTGGTGCAGTGGATAGAGTATCAGCCCTGGATGGGGTCAGGAGGACCTGAGTTCACATATGGCCTGAGACACTTAATACTTACCTAGTTGTGTGACCTTGGGCAAGTCACTTAACCCCATTGCCTTGCAAAAAAATCAAAACAAAATAAAGTATATGGCCTCAAAAGGGGAAGAAGGGACTGATAAAAGGGAAGGTGAAGGTAAAAGTGAAAATAATGCTAAAGTCAAAATTTAAAGGAAAAGTTAAAGGGGAAAGGGAATAAAACATTGGCGAGGGGGAATTAGAGGAAAGGAAAGACAAATGTATAAAAAGGGAAAAATAGTATGGCAGGAAATGCAGAATTAGTCATCTTAAATATAAATGTGAATGGGATGAGTTTTCCAATGAAATGAAAGCAGACAGAAGAATGGATTAAAAACCAAAATGTTGCAAAATATTGTTTACAAGAAATACATCTGAAGCAGAGAGATATACGTAGTGTAAAAGTAAAATGTTGGAGCAAAATATATTATGCCTCAGTGGAAGTAAAAGAAATCAGAAGAAGAAATCCTGATCTCAGAAAAGCAAAAGAAAAAATAGATCTCATTAAAAGGAATAAGGAAGGAAACTACATCTTCTTAAAAGGGACTATAGGACTATATATACCTAAAGTTATATCATTATTAAACATAAATGCACTAAGTGGTATAGCATCCAAATTTTTAGAGGACAAGTTGAATGAATAACAAGGAGACATGGACAGCAAATCTCCCTCTCTCAGAATTAGATAAATCTAACCAGAAAATAAACAAGAAGGAAGTTAAGAAGGTGAATAAATCTTAGAACACCTAGATATAGTATGCCCATATGGGAATAGAATAGGGATAGAAAAGAATATATCTTTTCTCTGTAGTATATGCCATCTATAACAAGATTGATCATCAACTATGGCATAAAACCTTACAATCAAATGCAGAAAGGCAGAAATAATAAATACATGCTTTTCAGATCATGATGTAATAAAAGTTACATGTAATAAAGAGCTATGGAAAGATAAACCAAAAATTAATTAGAAAAATAACTAACCTAATTTTAAAGAATGAGTGGATCAAACAACAAATCATAGATATAATTAATTTCTTCCAAGAAAATGACAGCAATGAGACATCATACCAAAATTTATGGAATATAGCCAAAGCAATTTTAGGGGAATTTTTTATTTCTAAATTCCTATTTGAATAAAATAGAGAAAGAAGAGATCAATGAGTGGACATGCAACTAAAAAAATGAGAAAAAAAACAAATTAAATATCCTCAATTAAATAACAAATTAAAAAATTTGAACATCAAAGAAGAGATTAATAAAATTGAAAGTAAGAAAACCATTAATCTAATAAATAAAACCAAGAGTTGGTTTTATGAAAAAATCAATAAAATAGATAAAACTTTGGTTAATCTGATAAATATTTACAAAAGTACCAACTACCCAGATTAACAGAAGAGGAAATAATATACTTAAGTAACCCCATTTCAGAAAAAGAAATTGAAAAAACCATTAATAAATTCCCTAAAAAAAGTCTCCAGGCCCAGGTGGATTTACAAGTGAAATCTACTAAACATTTATGGAGAAACTGATTCCAATTCTACATAAACTATTTTTAAATATAGGAGAAGTAGTTCTACCAAATTCCTTTTATGACATCAGTATGGTGCTGATACCTAAACCAGAAAGAGTCAAAATGGACAAAGAAATTTATAAGCCAATCTCCCTAATGAAAACTGATGCAAAAATCTTAAATAAAATTTTAACAAAGCTATTACAAGTTAGTATAAGAATAATACAACATAATCAGATAGGATTTATACAAGGTTGGGGGGAGGGATGGTTCAATATTAGGAAAACACTCAACATGACTGAACGTATCAGTAACAAAACCAACAGAAATCATATGATCATCTCAATAGATATTGAAAATGTCTGATGAAACACAGCATCTTTCCTATTAAAAACCCTAGAGAATATAGAAATAAATGAAGTTTTCCTTAAAATAATAAGTAGTATCTGTCTAAAACCATCAACAAATATTATATGTAATGGATATAAACTAGAAACATTTCAGTAAAATTAGGGGTGAAATAAGAATCACCATTACTATTCAATATAGAATTAGAAATATTAGCTTAAGCAAAAGAGAAGAAATATAATTTGAGGAATTAGAATTGGCAATGATGAAGCAAAACTTTCACACTTTGCAGATGGTATGATGGAATAAGTAGAGTACCCCAGAAAATCAACTAAAAAACTCTTGAAACAATTAACTTCAGCAAAGTAGCAAGATATGAAATAAACCCACACAAGTACTTAGTATTTCTATATATAAACAACAAAGTCCAAAGACAAGAGATATAAAGAAAAAAATCCATTTAAAGAAACTATAGAAACATAATAGTTGGGAATTTATCTCACAAAACAAATTCAGAAAGTTCATAAACACAATTACGAAGCTATTTTCATACAAATAAATTCAGATCCAAACAATTGGAAAAATGTCAATTGCTCATGGTTAGGTCAAGCTAGTAAAAATTACAAATTAAATTACTAATTCAGTGGCATATCAATCAAACTATCAAATAACTATTTTATGGAGGTAGGAAAAATAGTAACCAAATTAATCTGGTGGTCAAGAATATCTAGGGAATTGATGAAAAAATAATGTAAAAGAACTTGGCCTAGCTACTATACCAAATAAAAACTATACTATAAAGCAGCAGTCATAAAAACTTCCTGGTACTGTTAAGAAATAGAATAATGAACTTCTGGATTAAGATCGGTATTTCTGGGAAAACTGGAAAAATAGTATGGCAAAAACTAGCCATAGACCCACATCTCACACCACATACCAAAATAAGGTCAAAATGGAAACAGGAATTAGACATAAAGGGTGATAATACAGACCAGTAACAGATTAAGAAGGACTCTATCTGTCTAATCTATGGAAACAGTAAAAATTTATGAGCAACCAAGAAAGACAGTACATTATAAATTTCAAAATGGGTGATTTTGATTATATTAAATTGAAAAGTTTTTGCACTAATAAAACCAATGCAGCCAAGATTAGAAGGTAAACAGAAAGCTGGGAAACAATTTTCACAGCTAGGGGCTCTGATAAAGCTCTCCTTTCTAAAATACATAGAGAATTAGATCAAATTTATAAGATTATAAGTCACTCCCCAATTGATAAATGGTCAAAGGATATGAAGAATTAGTTTTCAAACAAAGAAATTAAAGCTATTTATAATCATATGGAAAAATTGCTCTAAATCATTATTAATTAGAGAAATGCAAATTAAAACAGCTATGAAGTACCATTTCACACCTATCAAATTGGCTAAGATGACAAAAAGGGTAATGATCACTGTAGAAAAGGTTGTAAGAGGATTAGGACATTAATGCATTGTTGGTGGAGTTGTGAACTAATCCAATCATTCTAACCTGGAGATATTTTGTCTTCCTTTTTTTTTTTGGCAAGGCAATGGATTAAGTGACTTGCCCAAGGTCACACAGCTAGATTAAATATTAAGTGCCAGAGGTCAGATTTGGACTTAGGTCTTCCTGACTCTAATCCAATCATTCTGGAGAAAAATATGGAACTATGTCCAAAGTATAATAAAACTGATCATATCCTTTGACCCAGTAATAACAATACTAGACCTATACCTAGAAGGAGTCATAAAAAATGGGTAAAGTCCCAGATGTTCAAAAATATTTGTAGCAGTTCTTTTGTAGTGACAAAGAATTGGAAACTGAGGGGATGGCAATCAATTGGGAAATGACTGAACAAGTTATAGTAAATGATGCTATGGAATATTATTGTTCTATAAGATACCATGAATGATCAAACTTTAAAAAAGCATGGAAAGAATTACATGAACTGTTGCTGAGGTAAGGGAGCAGAACCAAGAGAAGATTGTATACATTAACAAGTATGATGGATGTAGCTCTTTTCAGCAATTCAGAGATCTAGGACAATCCTGGGTAACCTGTTATGGACAATATACTCTACTTCCAGATTAGAAAAAAGAAGTACGGGATATGAACAAACACTATGTTCACTTTATAAAAAAAATTCTCTTCTATCTTTAAAATTTCTCTCATTGGGGCGGCTAGGTGGCGCAGTGGATAAAGCACTGGCCCTGGAGTGAGGAGTACCTGGGTTCAAATCCAGTCTCAGACACTTAATAATTACCTAGCTGTGTGGCCTTGGGCAAACCAATAACCCCATTTGCCTTGCAAAAACCTAAAAAACCCCAAAATTTCTCTCATTATTTTCTTTCTTTTCCTTTCGTCCTAATTCTACATTCACAAAATGACTAATATGTAAACATGTTAACTACAAATTGACATGTGCAATGTTCACTAGACTGCTCATTGCTGAAGAAGTGGGTGTGGGAAAGGAGAGTGGAAGAAAATTTTGTAACATAAATATCCATGTGAATGAATACTGAAAAACTTTTATAACATATAATTAAAACAACAAAGTTTCAACAGAAAATATAAAAAATCTTTTCTTTTGTCAAATAAGTCTCTTTGAATGCATATTCTATGATTATGATGCAAAATAGTATAAGGAACCTTATCTGAAGATTGTCTTCTAGTCTGGTCTTTCTGCCAGAACAAGCTTAGAAACCCTATCCTGTCTGTGATAGATGTCTAGACCTCAGCCTAACTTTTCCTTCTATATTTGTTGTGAGGATGCTACAGGTGAACTGCAACTGTTTCCCTCCAACTAGCTCCCACCAAGAAAACACTGGAAAAATGATGGGTAATTGATGTCTTTGCATATGTCTTGAAAAGAATGTGTGGGCATAAGGAATCACCAAGTGCCAGTAACCTGTCATTTTCTTTCAAAAGTCCAAAGGCTTCAGTGCCACACTTTTCCCTTGGAATATTTGCTCTCTCTTATCTTCATCAAACAGAAGGGTTAAATCTATTTCCCCTATCCAGCTCACTCCCATAGTCTCAATCTGTCATCTAGATTCAATATGCATTATCCCATGTATCACTCCCAACAGATTTAAGGATTATAATAAAAAAATACATATGATATGTAGAGTGATATAATGCCTTTCCCTTGCCCCACCAAAGTATGCAAGAAGAGATATAAATTCGCAACTCCTACTCTCTCCTATTTAAATCAGTTCAACATATTTTGTCATAGTTTGTCTAATTGTTTTATCTTTAAATCAATAGCACAGTGCCTTGTATCTAGCACACACTTAACAAACAGTTTACTTAATTGGATTGGTTTGACTTGCAAGATACAATGTTAGGTACTAGAAAATACAAAGATGATCACTCAAGGTCAATCAAAGTCATTGTCAATTTGTTTATTTGTAAATTTGTTTATTCGCCTTTCTTCTGTCATTCTCTGACATGAAATATTTTCCCTTATCTGGTCACTAATGTTTATCTATTACTTCCTTTAAGATATCCCAGAAAACTCATATCCTTCAGACAGCCTTTCCTGATTTCATCCACCCAATTATGAGAACTCCTTTCCTTCAGATGTCCTTCATTTCTATGAATTGATAGTGTCCAAAGACAGAATGGGGGATATTATTAGCAGTGTGAAGAATGATAAACAAATTAAGATCTTTGTTTTCACATTTTCTTCAACTAGGCTCATTTGTTTGCTTGAAGGCAAACCTGATACTTTAATTAAAGTAATTAGTGCATGAAAGTGATTGAGAATGTTTAGATTTTCTCAGTTAGGTTAGGTTCCAAATTCACACCTATTGCCTTGATTTAGGACTGACCCTTCAAACAATCTTTTCACAATCTCATATCAGGTTTTAACAAGAATATTAATACTATCAATTATCAAGTAGAGTTTTGATTTAAGCAAACTATTTTTATTAATATTTTATTTGTTTTCCAGTTATATTCAGTAGTAACTTCTACCTAACATTTTTGTAATGTTTTGAATTTTGTAATTTCCCTCCACCCTCCCTTCCCTCCCCCATCCCACACAGAAGGCAGTCTGACAACCTTTACATTGTTTCCATGTTATACTTTGATTGAAATTGAATGCATTAAGAAAGAAATCATATATATACCCTTGAGGAGAAAATAAAATATTAGATGTAAAAAAAATTATGTAGTACATAAGACACCTTTTTTTTTCAAAAAAAAATGAAGGTAACAGACTTTGGTCTTTGTTTAAACTCCACAGTTTTTTCTCTGGATAAACAGATGGTATTCTCTAATGCAGATACCCCCAAATTGTTGCATTGATGGAATGAGCAAGTTCATTAAGGCTGATCATCACCCCCATGTTGCTGTTATTATGTGCAATGTTCTTCTGGTTCTATTCATCTCCTTCAGCATCAGTTCATGCAAGTCTTTCTAGGCTTCTCTGAAATCCCATCCCTCTGGGTTTCTAATAGAACAATAGTGTTCTATAACACAGATATACCACAATTTGTTGAGCCATTCCCCAATTGATGGACATTCACTCAATTTCTACTTCTTTGCTACCACAAATAGGGCTGCTATGAATATTTTTGTACAAGTGCTATTTTTGCCCTTTTCAATGATCTCTTCAGGGTATAGAACCAGTAGTGGTATTGCTGGATCAAAGGGTATGCACATTTATATTGCCCTTTGAGCAAAATTCCAAATTGCTCTCCAGAACGGCTAGATGAATTCACAGCTCCACTATCAATGTATTAGTGTCCAAGATTTCCCACATCCCTTCCAACATTGATCATTATCCTTTCTGGTCATATTGGCCAATCTGAGAGGTGTGAGATGGTATCTCAGAGATATTTTAATCTGCATTTCTCTAATAAGTAATGATTTAGAACAATTTTTCATATAATTATGGATAGCTTAGATTTCATCATCTGTAAATTGCTTTTGCATATCCTTTGATCATTTGTCAATTGGGGAATGGCTTGGTTTTTTTTTAATAAATTAGACTCAGTTCTCTATATGAGCCCTTTGTCAGGAATACTAATTGTAAAAATTGTTTCCCAATTTACATTTCTTTTGATCTTGGTTACAGTGGTTTTGATTATGCAAAAGCTTTTTAATGTAATCAAAATTATCTAGTTTGTTTTTAATGATGTTCTCCATCTCTTCTTTGGTCATAAACTGCTTCCCTTTCCACAGAACTGACAGGTAAACTATTCCTTGATCTCCTAGTTTTCTTATAATATTGTCTTTTATGTCTGAATCCTGTACCCATTTTGATCTTATCTTGGTATAGGGTGTGAGATGTTGGTCTAATCCAAGTTTCTGCTATACTAACTTCCAATATTCCCAACAGTTTTATTGAAGAGAGAGTTCTTATCCCAAAAGCTGGACTCTGGGTTTATCAAACAGCAGATCACATAATCTCCTGCTGTCTCTTTTGCACCTAATCCATCCACTGATCTGCCACTCTATTTTTTAGTCAATACCAGACAGTTTTGATGACTGGTAATTATAATATAATTTTAGATCTGGTAGGGCTCAACCACCTTCTTTTGCATTTTTTTCATTAAATCCCTGGACATCCTTGACATTTTGTTTCTCCATATGAATTTAGTTACAATTTTTTCTAGCTCATTTTTTGGAAGTTTGATTGGTAAGACACTAAATAAGTAGTTTAATTTAGGTAGAATTGTCATTTTATTATCCATGAGCAGTTGATATTTTCCCAGTTATTTAAATCTGATTTTATTTATGTGAGAAAAGTTTTATAGTTGTTTTCATAGAGTTTCTGAATCTGCCTTGGCAGGTAGACTCTAAAGTTACTTTAAATGGGATTTCTCTTTCTAGCTCTTGCTGCTGTATCTTGCTAGTAATATATAGAAATGCTGAATATTTATGAGAGTTTATTTTATATCCTGTGACTTTACTAAAGTTGCTAATTGTTTCTAGTTAGTTTTTAGATGATTTTTTAGGATTCTCTAGGTATAACATCATGTCATCTTCAAAGAGTAAGAGTTTTGTATCTTTCTTCCCAATTCTAATTCCTTCAAAATCTTTTTCTTCTCTTATTGCTAAAGCTAGCATTTCCAATACAATATTGAATAATAGTGGTGATAACGGGCATCTTTGCTCCACCTCTGCTCTTATTGGGAATGCCTCTAGCTTATCTCTATTGCATATAGTCCTTGTTGATGGTTTCAGATAGATACTGTTTATCATTCTAAGTAATAATCCCTTTATTCCTATGCTCTCTAGTACTTTTTGAGTGGAACAGTGCTGTATTTTGTCAAAGGTTTTTTCAGCATCTATTGAGATAATCATAATTTCTGTTAGATTCATTATTGATATAGTCAACTAACAGTTTTCCCAATATTGAACCAATCCTGTATTCTTGGGATAAATCCTGCTTGGTCATAAAGTATTATCCTAGTGATAACTTGATGTAATTGCTTTGCTAAGATTTTACTTAAGATTTTTGTATCCATATTCATTAAGGAAATTGGCCTATAATTTTCTTTCTCTGCTTTGACTCTCCCTAGTTTAGGTATCAGCACAATAATGGTATCATAGAAGGAGTTTGGCAGAGTTCTCTCTTCACATATTTTTCCAAAGAGTTTATATGGAACTAGAATCAATTTTTCCTTACATGCATGATAGAATTCACTTGTGAATCCATCTGCCCCTGGCAGATTATTTAGTCTTTTTTACCTTTTCATGTATCTCTTGAGTCCCCTGTTTGAAGTCCAAATTTTCTATATAACTCTGATCTTTTCATCAAGGAAAGTTGAAAGTCTCCTATTTTGTTGAATGTCCATCTTTTCCCCTGAAAGAGAAGGCTCAGTTTTGCAGGATAGTGAATTCTTGGCTGCATTCCAAGTTCCCTTGTTCTTCAGAATATCACATTCTAGGGCATTTGATCCTTTAATGTTGATGCAGTGAAGTCCTGTGTAATCCTAACTGTGGCTCCTTAGTATCTAAATTGTTTCTTTCTGGCTGTTTGCAGGATTTTTTTCTTTTATCTGATAGTTCTTGAATTTGGGCACGATATTTTTTGGTGTTTTCATTTTGGGATCCCTTTCAGGAGGGGGATAGATGTATTCTTTCAATAACTATTTTGTCCTCTGGTTCCATGATATCAGGGCAATTTTCCTTCAATAAATCCTGAAATATTGAGGTCAGGCTTTTTTTTTTATCCTCAATGTGTTCAGGAAGCCCAATGATTCTTAATTTATCTCTTCTGGATCTATTCTCTAGGTCACTAGTTTTGCCAATGAGGTATTTTACATTTTCTTCTATTTTTTTTTATTTTTTGGTTTTGCTTAACAGATTCTTGTTGTCTCATGAAGTTCATTAGTTTCTACAGATTCCATTCTTTTTTGTAGAGAAGAATTTTCTTCATTTACTTTTTGCAACTCCTTTTCCAATTGGTCAATTCTATTTTTGAAGGAGTTTTTCATTTGCCCAGGTGTGGTTTTGAGAGAATTAGTTTCTGTTTGCATTTGTCCAATTGTATTTTCCAAAGATTTGTTTTCTTGTTGCAAGGTGTTAATTTTCTCATGGGTTTCTTTTCCCAATTTTCCCAATTGATTTTTTTCCACTTATTTATTTAATACAATGGGTTAAGAGTGGTTTGCCCAAAGTCACACAGTGAAGTAATTATTAAGTGTCTGAGGCCGTATTCGAATTCAGGTCCTCTGGAAGAGAGCCAGTGCTCTCTATTCACTGTGTCACTTAGCTGCCCCCCCCCCGCAGTTGATTTTTAAATTCCTTCCTGATCTCTTCTAAGAATTGTTTCTGGCCTGGAGACCAATTCATATTCTCCTTGGAAATTCTAACTCTCTTTGAGTTAGATTCTTTGTATCTGAGGTAGCTTTCAATGGACTCCCCCTTTCTGCTGGCCTTTCTTAATTTTCCTAGGATTTGGGGGGGGGTTGGTTCACAGACCTTTGGTTTTGAAAACCAGGTTTTGCCCACCAGGCTTAGTAACTCCAAATAGGCTGGCCAGTAGGGAGTGCTACACACTTTCTCTGTAGTGACTGTGACCTTAATTTGTCACCCACTCCTTGAACCTGGGAGGGTGGGGGGCAGCAGAGTTTGGATTAGCCTAGCACAATGTGGGCTGGGCCCTTGTATCTATATATTTACAGTCCTTATTCTACTGAGGAGATCTACTTACCTTACCACCTCACATAACACATATCATATTTACTGATCTGTGAACTATTGCAACCTTTTAATAGAATGGATGCTTCTTAAGGGCAGGGACTATTTCCCCCATACCTATGCAGTTTATAGATAGGAGGCACTTACTCTTTCAATTGGAATGAACTGAATTTTTTCCTCTCAGGTTCCTGTTCCCTGTTGAGAGAAAATGAAGTACAATAAACTTACCATCAAACTAACTTGTAAGATTTGAGTCTCAAGGAATATAAATAACTTCACCCAGTTAAATATCTTACTTCTCTTTTTTAGGTTTTTGCAAGGCAAACAGGGTTAAGTGGCTTGCCCAAGGCCACACAGCTAGGTAATTATTAAGTGTCTGAAACAAGATTTGAACCCAGGAACTTCTGACTCCAGGGCTGGTGCTCTATTCACTGTGCCACCTAGACGCCCCTAAATATCTTACTTCTAAAGAATGACAAATCAATGGAGGAAATACTTGGACAATGGGTCCCATATAGTGGGAGTTCATGAAGATGTTCCAAAAGATTCATGCTAAAAATTATTTAATGACACTCTAAGCAATAACTAGTAGCCCAATTATGTTGCAACATATTTTTTCTCTGTAATAACAAGCATGTTCATGTTTGGAACATAATGGATTTGTTTCTGCCTCCATACAAAATAATCATGCTCATGTACATGCACATAATGCATTTTGGTGCTTATGCAACAATTGCATAACAATTGCACCAAACTCTGATGTCTTCCAAGAGTGATGTGTTCCTGCAATTTCTTTAACTGTCATCAAATTATTTCCAAACAATATTTTCCTTTCAAATGTCAGCCCATTGGTCTGACATATGCACACACCTTAATTTGCATTTTGTGCATTAAACTCAATCCCCTCTATTATTCCATATACACATTTTATCAGTTGTGTAGTCATACATTCTTACTGCACAAATGTCAAGCTGTTTAAAAACCAAGATACTAGCTGTGTAAAAACCATCTTAAAAACACCATCAAAATGTTTCATGGAAACAATCTTTATATTGCATCTCAATGTGTTATTAAATTTGTTTCCTGATTTACATTTAATCTCTGCTTAGATTACTATGCTTCTGAATGACAGAGTTTCAAATAAATTTCTTGGCAACACTGGTCAGTTTTCAACAAAATTTCTGTGAAAGAATGGTCAGTATACCAGTAGTAGAAGAAAAGATAACTAAATCAGAAAATATACTTTCCTTACTAAAGCTAATTTTTATATCACCATTATTAAAAATAAAACTATATGCAAGTAAATTTTAAATACATTTATCATTTAGTATGGCTCTTGTCATAAGCAATATAAAAAGTATATATTTTATATCATAATGAGTTATTCAGTTTGGGGATAAAAAAATTAAAAATGATTTTTTGTTTTTCAGCAGGAGACCTTATAAAATTCTCATAACATTTTCCACATATTTGTATGGGCAAGCATTTTCACTTTATTCTTCTATTAAATTAGAATAAAGAAATGTACTCAAAGTGAAACCAGATTTACAATTGTGTTTTTCTAGCATTGAGCAAAGTATTATAAACTTTTGTTCAAATAGAATCGAACACCATAGTTTTTAAAATTTATGACTATTTTGCTTTTCCCCCATTGCATGTAAAAATAATTTTAACATTAATTTTAGTTAATTTTGATTTCCCAATTACTTCCTTTTCCTCTCCCTATTTGATAGGATAAGAAATTTTATATAGTTTATACATGCTCAAAATCAAAATTAAATTTACATATAATTAATTTTTTGTAAAGCACTTTACTTTTATTTATTTTTTTCACATTATTACAAAGGTCAAGCTGTAAAAATAAACATAAACCCCCTTTCCACAAAGACAGAAATCTCAAGAAAAATAAAGTGAGAGAAAAAAAGTGTACTTCAGTCTATTTTCAGAGTATCAGGTCTATTGTTGAGATGGATAGCATTCTTTATCATAAATTCATCAGAGAAATTGCTTGAATGTTCACCCCACTTTTGCTATTGCTAATTTCATTTCCATCCATCCTACTCTCCCCATATCCATTTATTCTATTCTTTCTTTCCTTTCATCCTGTCCCTCCTCAAAACTACCCACTCCCAAGATCTTCTCTCTCCTATCACCTACACCCCTTCTCCCCTGTTCTCTTTCTCCCATCCCTTTCCTCTCCTATTTTCCTTTATGGCAAAAATAGATATCTATACCCAAATGAGTGTGTATGTTATTTCCTCTCCGATAACTCCAATGAGAGTGAAGGTTCACTCATTCCACCTCACCTTCCCCCCTTTTGCTCCATTGTAAAAGCTTTTTCTTGCCTCTTTTATGAGAAATAATTTACCTTATTCTACTTCTCCTTTACTTTTTCCAGTACATTATTTCTTACCCAATAACTCCATGTTTATAATTTATTATACCTTCATGTTCAGCACCCTCCTGTGCCTTGTCTAGATAAGCTCCTTCTAATTGCCCTAATAAATGTGAAGGTTGATTTGAGTAATCAGTATCATCTTCCCATGCAGGAATACAAGCAGTTCAACATCATTAAATCCTTCATAATTTGTTCTTCTTGTCCATCCTCTCTATGTTTCTTCTGCATCCTGTACTTGAAGAGCAAATTTTCTGTTCAGCTCTGGTCATTTCAATAGAAAAGGCTCCTAAAAGAGGATGTTCAGTTTTGCTAAGTACCTGATTCTCAGTTGCAATCCAAGCTCTTTTGCCTTCTGGAATATGATATTCCAAGCCCTATGAAACCTTAATATAGAAGCTGCTAAATCTTATCCTGACTGTAGCTCCATAATTTTTGAATTGTTTCATTCTGGCTGCTTGTAATATTTTCTCCTTGACTTGGGAGTTCTGGAATTGGGCTATAATATTCCTGGGAGTTTTCATTTTGGGATCTCTTTCAGGAGGTGATTGATGGATGCCCTCAATTTTTTTAAAAACCTTCTGCTTCTAGGACATCAAGGCAATTTTCATAGAGAATTCCTTGAAAAATGAAGTCTAGGCTCTTTCTGGTCATGACTTTCAGGGAGCTGTTTAATTTTTAAATTATCTCTTCTGGATCTGTTTTCCAGGTCAGTTGTTTTTCCAATGCTATATTTCACATTTTCTTCTAGTTTTTGGTTTTATTTTTTGTTTCTTGATTTCTCACAAAGCCAGAGCTTCCCAGAGAGCTTTTTTTATTTTGTATTTTCTCCAGAGAGCTTCTGAATCTCTTTTTCCTTCTTACCAATTCTGCTTTTAAGGCATTTTTTTCCCCTCCTCATTTACCTTTTGGACTGCTTTTTCCATTTGACCTAAACTGATTTTAAAGATGCTATTTTCTTCACTATTTTTTGCGATTTCTTCACCAAACTGCTGACTTGGTTTTTATGATTTTCTTGCATCATTTTCATTTCTCTTCCCATTTTTTCCTCTACCTCACTTACTTGATTTTCAAAATCTTTTTTGAGCTCTCCCATAGGCTGAAACCAATTCATATTTTTCTTGGAGACTCTGGATACAGAAGCTTTGACTTTGTTATTTTCTGAGTGTTTGTTTTGATCCTCCATAGGACCAAAATAATTGACTATTGTGAGTATTTTTCTTCTATTGCTTGCTCCTTTCCCCAGCTTATCATTTGACTTTAACTCTTTGTTAAGGTGGGACTCTTCTTCTAGGGTGGAAGATTCCCTGTCCCATACTTTTAAAAATTTTTGTGGCTATTTTCAAGGACACTCCCAGGGACCTCAATTCCTTCAAGGTCTTATGAGAGACTCTGACAACTCTTCTGAACTATGCTTTAGTCTGTGGATGACCACAAGCACTCCCCTCTGCCTTGGGACAATGAGGAGAGTTCCTGTTCTGCTTTGGCAGTAAGCTCCTTTTCTTGAGATTGGGGCCTAGACTCTGGCAGAACTGGCCAAATGGAAAAAAAGATTTAATAGCTCTTGGAAAAAAATAATTCCTTTTAATGTAGAATAGATCTAAGGGAAACTGAAGACTTTGTGAGAAATCAATAAACAATAAATCAAAATCCAGGAGAAAATATGAAATATTTCATTGGAAAAATAACTGACCTGAAAACAGAGGCAAGATAGATTACTTAAAATTATTATTCTTCCTGAAAGTCATGATCAGGAAAAGAGCCTAAGATTTTATTTTTCAAGGAATTCTCCATGAAAATTGCCCTGATATCCTAGAAGCAGAGGGTAAAATAGAAATTGAGGGAATCCACCAACCACTTCCTAAAAGGGATGCAAAAATAAAAACTCCCAGGAATACTAAAGTCAAATTCCCAAACTCCCAAGTGAAGGATAAAATAATATAAACAGTCAGAAGGAAACAATTCAAATATCATGGAACAACAGTGTCTACATGAGCGGTTTGTAGGGCTTAGCATATGATATTCCGGAAAGCAAATGAGCTTAGATTACAATCAAGAATCAACTATTCAGCAAACCTGAACCTCTTCTTTCAGGGAAAAAGATGAACATTCAGTGAAATAGGGGACTTTCAAATTTTTCTGTTGAAATGACCTGAACTGAACAGAAAGTATGATCTTCAAGTATAGGACTCAGGTGAACCATGGAGAGGGTGGACTGCAAATAATGAGGGATTTAATGATGTTGAACTGCTAGTATTCCTGCATGGAAAGATTATATTGATAAGTTATATGAACTTTCCCATTCATTAGGGTAGTTAGAAGAAGCATATAGAAGGAGACAAGGCACAGGAGGAAGCTGAATATGAATGTATAATATATCAGAGATGGAATTACTGGGCAAGAAAGAAATGTACTGGGAGAAAGGGAGTGAGGGAGGGTAGGTAGGGTGTATGTTATAGAAGAGAAGGAAGATTGTGGAAGAGAGCAGTTACTTTTGAGGAGGAACAGGGTGAAAGGAGAGAGAGAGAGAGAGAGAGAGAATAGAATAGAATAAATGGGGGTGTGGAGGAATAGAATGAAGGGTAAAACAGCTAGCAATATCAAATGTGGGAAAAAGTATTGAAGCAACCTCTCTGATAGACTTATGATAAAGAATGCAGTCCATCCCAGAGACAGAGCTGATGGCATCTGAACACAGACTGAAGTACACTTTTTCCCTCTCACTTTGTTTTTCTTGAGGTTTCTTTTTACTTTGTGGGGAGAGAGGGGATTATGTTTACTTTTACAAGACTATTGTAGGGGCAGCTAGGTGGAGGAATGGATAAAGCACCGAACCTGGAGTCAGGAATACCTGGGTTCAAATCTGGTCTCAGACACTTAATAATTACCTAGCTGTGTGGCCTTGGGCAAGCCACTTAACCCCATTTGCCTTGCAAAATTTAAAAAAAACCCAAGACTATTGTAGTAATGTGAAAATAAATAAACATAAGGAATAAATAAATAAATAAAATTATCTCCACATTTATCCTGTATATACCTTGTTTGTACATATTTGTTTTCATCTTGTTTCTACTATTAGAATGCACTCCTTGAGACCAAGGAACTGTTTGTTGCCTTTTTGTAATACCCGTGCTTATATACTTTCTAGAACACAGTAAATGTTTAAATCTCATTGACTTAATAACTTGATATATATTGCTAGTTCAATATTGATAATCAGAGGGTCACCCCACAAAAATGTCTCAGTTGACATCTGGCAAGGAATGTTATATGATTTTGACATTTGCATGGGAGACACTCAATTTGAAGAGCATTCTTAAGGCAATATTTTTTCTGCTGAATTACATGCTTTAAAAAAAGCTAATAAAATCAAAGTTGAATCTCATGGATCCTTTACACCTTCCAAACAGTTGTGTTATTGTGAAGATTGCAGAATTGCAATATTGTAGAATTTTTTTGTGTAATAATGTTTTCACCTCCAAGAATACCCTTATGATGTGCATGGATTATTCTCATATAATTTCTATTTTTGTTGTTGTTTAGTCATCTAATCTTGTATGACTCTTTGCGACCCCACAGACCATAGCACATAAGGCCCTTCTATCCTCTACTGTCTCTTGAAATCTGTTCAAGTTCATGTTAGTTGGTTATATGACACTATCTATCCATCTCCTTCTTTGCCATCCCTTTCTCCTTTTGCCTTCAGTCTTTTCCATCATCAGGGTCTTTTCCAATAAGTCCCATTTTCTCATTATGTGGCCAAAAGTATTTAAGCTTCAGCTTCAGTAGTTGGTGTTTTAGTGAATAGTCTGAATTATTTTTTACGTATTGACTGATTTGGTCTCCTTTCTCTCTAAGAGAGTTTCTTTTTTTTCCTATTGATATTTTATTTTTCCAATTACATGATATGAAAGTTTTTCAACATTCATCCACTTCCACATTTCTAAGTTACACAGTTTTCTTCCACCCTCCCTTCCCACCCCCATCTTCTTAGCAGCAAACAATCTAGTAAATGTTGTACATGTCCATTTGTGTTAAACATGTTTACATATTAGCCATTTTGAGAAATTAGGATTAAGGAAAAAGATAGAAATCATGGGTTAGGAAGGAACAACATAAGAGAAAAAAAATTTTTTTAAAGTGAACAATGTTCATTCAGATTCTGGGGTGGGGGTGGGGTGTTGTGTATGTGTTTTTTTTCCTTTCTGAATGTGGATGGTGTTGTCCACAACAGATCTCCCAGAGTTGTCTTAGATCTCTGAAGTGCTGAGATGAGCTGCATCCATTATAGTTGATCAATTCACAATGTTTTTCATGTATACAATGTTCTCTTGGTTCTTCTCCTTTCTCTCAGCAAGTAATTCTTTCCTTACTTCTGTAGAGTCTAACCATTCATGGTTTCTTATAGACCAATAACATTCTTATATCATAACTTGTTCAACTATTCCCCAATTGTTAAGCATCCCCTCAATTTCCAATATTTTGACAATACAAAAAGAGTTGCTCTAAATATTATTGAACATCTGAGATTTTTCCCCTTTTAATAATTTCCTCAGTTTTATTTCTCTTTGGGCATAGTTCCATATTGCTCTCCAGAATGGTTGGATTCGTTCACAACTCTGTCAACAATGCATTAATGTTCCAATTTTCTCACATTTTCTCTAACAGTGATCATTTTCCTTTTTTTGTCATCTTAGCCAATCTGATAGGTGTGAAGTGTTACCTCATAATTGTTTTAGTGTGCATTGCTCTAACCACTAACGATTTAGAGCATTTTTTCATGACTTTATATAGCTTTAATTTTTTGTTTGAAAACTGCCTGTTTTTATCCTTTGACTATTCATCAATTGGGGAATGACTTGTGACCTTATAAATTTGATTCAATTCTTTATATATTTTAGAAATGAGACCTTTATCAGAACTCCTAGCTGTGAATATTGTTTCCCTAGCTTTCTCTTTCTGTTACCTTCTAATCTTGATTGCATTGGTTTCATTAGTGCATATTTTTTTTTTAATTCAGTATAGTCAAAATCATCCAGTTTTGCAGTTTATAATGTACTCTATTTCTTGTTTGGTCATAAATTTCTCCCCTTTTCATAGATTTGACAAAGTATTTCTTGAATCCAACAGTTTTTGTCAAATAGTGAGTTCTTATCCCAGAAGCTAATGTCTTTGGGTCTGTCAAACAATAGATTATTATAACCGTTTTCTTAACCATACTGTTTTGTAAACCATACTGTTTCTTTTGTACCTATTCTAATCCACTGATCCATTACAGGTACCAGGTAGTTCTGATGACTGCCACTTTATAGTATAGTTTAAGGTCTGGTTCACTTTCTTTTACTTTTCTTTTTCATCAGTTCCCTTGATATTCTTAACCACTGTTGCTCCAGGTGAATTTTGTTACTATTTTTTCTAGTTCTGTATCATAGTTATTTGGAAGTTTGATTGGTATGGCACTGAATAAGTAATTTAATTTAGATGGAAGTATCCCTTTTATTATATTAGCTTGACTTAACCATGAACAATTGACATTTTCCCAAGTGTTTAGATCTGACTTTATTTGTGTGAAAAAATGTTTTATAATTATGTTTGTACACTTTCTGAGTTTGTCTTAGGAGGTACATGCCCAAGTGTTTTATGTTTTCTACAGCTACTCTGAATGGAATTTTTCTTTTTAATCTCTTATTGTTAGACTTTGTTTTTCATATATAGAAATGCTGATGATTTATGTAGGTTTATTTTATATCCTACTACTTTGCAGGAAATGTTAATTGCTTCAAGTAGTTTTTTAGTTGATTTTCTAAGGTTCTCTAAATATACCATCATATCTTCTGCAAAGAATGAAAGTTTTGCTCTCTCATTGTCAATTCCAATTCCTTCAATTTCTTTTTCTTCTCTTATTGTTAAAGTTAACATTTCTAATACTATATTAAATAGTAATCGTGATAATGGGCATTCTTGTCTCATCCCTGATCTTATTGGAAATGTTCTTAGTTTATCCCCATTGCATATAATGTTTGTTGATGGTTTTAGATAAATACTACCTATTATTTTAAGGAAAATACAATTTATTTCTAATTTTTAAAAATTTCTACCTTATTTGCAAGGCAATGGGGTTAACATGACTTGTCTAAGTTCACACAACTAGGTAATTATTATGAGTCTGAGGTCATATTTGAACTCAGATCCTCCTGACTTCAGGGCTGGTGCACTTTCCATTGTGCCACCTAGTTGCTCTTATTTCTAATTTTTTTTAATTGAAATGGATGCTGCATTTTGTCAAAGGTTTTTTAAGCTTCTTTTGAGATGATCATATGATTGCTGTTGGTTTTGTTATTAATATGTTCAATTATATTGAATTTTTTCTAATATTGAATCATCTCTGCCTAGCTGAAATAAATCCTACCTGATCATGATGTATTATCCTTGTAATAACTTATTGTAATCTCTTTACTAAAATTTTATTTAAGATTTTTGCCACAATGTTCATTAGGGAGATTGATTTATAATTTTCTTTCTCTGCTTTTACTCTTCGGGGTTTAGGTATTAGCAACATGTCATGAAGGGAATTTGACAGAACATCTATTTTTTAAAAATAGTTTATGTAGAACTGGAATCAATTTCTCCTTAAATGTAGATTTCACTTAAAAGTCCTGGAGACATTTTCTTAGGGAGTTGATTCATGGTTACTTCAATTTCTTTTTCTGAAATGGGATTATTTAAGTATTTTATGTCCTCTTCTGTTAATCTGAGTAGTTGATATTTTTGTAAATATTTATCCATTTCACTCAGGCTGTCAAATTTATAGGCATGCAGTTGGACAAAATAGTTCTGAATTACCTCTTTAATTTCCTCCTCTTTCATTTTTGATACTGGTAATTTGATATTCTTTTTAAAAATCAGCTTAACAAAGGTTTATCGATTTTATTGTTTTTTTTCCCATAAAACTAACTCTTAGTTTTATATATTAGATCAATGGCTTTCTTGCTTTCAGTTCAATTAATCTCTCCTTTGATTTTCAGAATTTCCAGTTTGGTATTTAATTGGGGATATTTAAATTGTACATTTTCTAGATTTTTTTAGTGGCACGCCCAGTTCCTTGATCTCCTCTTTCTCTATTTTATTCATATAGGCATATAGATTTCCCCTCAATTTCCTCTAAAACTTCTTTGGCTACATCCCATAAATTTTGATATGATGTCTCATTGTTGTCATTTTTTTGGATGAAATAGTCCATTATTTCTACAACTTATCATTTGATTCATTCATTCTTTAAAATTAAGTCATTTAGATTCCAATGAATTTTTGGTTTGTCTTTCCATGTTCCTTTATTATATGTAATTTTTATTGTGTCATGATCTGACAAGCATGAATTTATTATTTCTACCTTTCTGCATTTGATTGTAAAGTTTTCATGCCCTAGTCATTGATCAATTTCGATACAGGTGCCATCCAACAAAATATTTCAAGTCTTTTCCAGCATGACAATTTGAAAATGTCAGCTCTGCAGATTTCAGCCTTTCTTAAAGTTCAACTTCATAGAATTCCTTTAGAGATGTCCACAGGCAATAGATATTGATATTCTTTTCTTATTCTTTTGATAAGATTAAGATCTAAGCCATTTTCCATGTCTTTGGTGAACCTGGAGAATTCATTCTTTAAAACCCTCAACATTGTGTGTTTGTTAGGATAGATCACTGTGTTTGCTTGTTCCAGTACAGCTGCTTTTTTTTTACACTTTTAATTTCCCGTTCTACAAGCAGCAAATGTTGCATGATGTTAGAGTCCAAAAAATGTGATTCTGCTTTGTAGATTTGCAAATTTTTATTTTTTTGCTATCTTGTATTTAACAAATATCAATTAACCTGAGCATTTCTACATAGGAAAACAAAAGCAAAAAAAAAGAGTTACATATGAAATGGAATCTCTACTATGAAGAACTATCTTTTTTTTTTTAGTTTTTTTTTGCAAGGCAAATGGGGCTAAGTGGCTTACCCAAGGCCACACAGCTAGGTAATTATTAAGTGTCTGAGACCAGATTTGAACCCAGGTACTCCTGACTCCAGGCCTGGTGCTTTATCCACTGCACCACCTAGCCGCCCCTAAGAACTAGCTTCTTTTAAAAGCATATATTCAGCATGCTAGTTTCAAAGTTGTCCTGTTTATATCCTTCTTTGAAGTTTCCTCTACTGTCTTTTCTTTTTTTTCTTTTAGTGTGGTTTTTATTTTCATGATCACAGTCACTGTGAATATTCTGCTTATTTCATGCAAATTTTCCCATTTTAAAAAATTATTTTTTGCATTACTACAATAGTCATATTGTAATAATTAGCATTATCTTACCCTTCCCCCAAAGAGAAATCTCAAGAAAAATAAAGTGAGAGGGGAAAAAACATGTGCTTCAGTCTGTATTCAGATACTATCAGTTCTGTCTTTGAGATGGATAGAATTTTTTATCATAAGCCCATCAGAGGAATTGCTTCAAATTTTCCCCCCACAGTTGCTATTGCTATTGCTAATTGTATTTCTTCCATCTTCCATCTCCCATTTATTCTATTTCCTCTCTCCTTTTATCCTATCCCTTTTCAAATGTGCATTGTCTATGACTACCCTCTTCTATCACCTACACCCCCCTCCCCACCCCCTGTTCTCTTTCTCCCACCCCTTTCTTCTCCTATTTTCCTCTAAGGTAAGATAGATTTCTATACTTTTATTGAGTGTGTATGTTATTTCTTCTCTGGGCCACCTCTGATGAGAGTGAAGGCTCACTCCCCTTTACACTCCACTGAAAAAGCTTTTTCTTGCCTCTTTTATATGAAATAACTTAGCCCATTCTGCCTCTCCTTTCCCTTTCTCCCAGTATATTCTTTTCTTGTCTATTAACCTTCTCTTTATAGTATATTATACCTTTATATTCAGCTCCCTCCTGTTCTTTGTCTATTTATGTTCCTTCTAACTGCCCTAATTAAATGAGAAGTTATCAGTATCATCTTCCCTTGTAGGAATAAAAGCAGTTCTATGAAATGAAATCCCTCATAATATGTTCTTCCCATCCACCCTTTCTGTGTTTCACCTGAGTCCTGTACTTGAAGATCAAACTTTCTGTTCAGCTTTGGTTGTTTCAACAGGAAAGTTAAAAAGTCTCCTATTTCATTGAATGACCATCTCTTCCCCTGAAAGAGGGCATTCAGTTCTGTTTGGTAATTGATTCACAGTTATAATCCAAGCTCTTTTTCCTTCCAGAATATTTCAAGGCCCAGGAACCCTTCATGTTATATGTGTTATCCTGACTGTAGTCTCATGCCATTTAAATTGTTTCTTTCTGACTGATTATAATATTTTCTCCTTGACTTGGGAGTTTTGAAATTTGACTATAATATTCCTGGGAGTTTTTACTTTGGGATCTCTTGGTGGATTACCTCAATTTCTATTTTTACCATCTGCTTCTAGGATATCAGGGAAATTTTTATGGAGAATTTCTTGAAAAATGAAGTCTAAGTTCTTTTCCTGTTCATGATTTTCAATAGTCCAATAATTTTAAAATCATCTCTTTTGGATCTGTTTTCCAGGTCAGTTGTTCTTTGTAAGTGAGATATTTCACATTTTCTTCTAGTTTTTCATTCCTTGGAATTTCTTTTATTGTTTATTGATTTCTCACAAAGTCATCAGCTTCCCTTAGCTCTGTTCTACATTTGAAGAATTATTTTCTTCAGAGAGTTTTTTATCTCCTTTTCCATCTGAGCAATTCTGCTTTTTAAGGGATTCTCCTCATTGACCATTTTCTATATGATCTAAACTTCATCAAATTTTTATAATTTCTCTACCAATTGCTAAATTGGTTTTCATGGTTTTCCCACATCACTCTCATTTCTCTTCCCAATTTTTCCTTTACCTCTCTTACTTGATTTTCAAAATCTTTTTTTGAGCTCTTCCATAACCCGAGAACAATTAATATTTTTCTTGGAGTCTTTGGATACAAGAAACCTCAAATTTATTATTTTCTGAGTGTATATTTTGATCCTTCATAGGACCAAGGTAATTGTCTATGATTGGATTTTTTTCTTCTATTATTTTCTCATTTCCCCAGCCTATGACTTGATTTTAAATCTTCTTTAAGGTGGATCCCTTCTTCCAGGGTGGAAGATGCACTTTTCCAAGCTTTTGAAGGTTTTTCAGCTGTTTTCAGGGTCACCTCCCAGAGATCTCAATTCCTTCATGGACTTACGAGAGGCTATGACTTCTCTCCTGGTCTGTGTTCTGATCTATAGATGACCACAAGCACTCCCCTCTGCCCTGGAATGGTGAGGAGGGTCCCTGCTCCATTATGACAATAAAGCCCCTTTTCCTGACACTGGGGCCCAGACTGTGACCTGGATCTGAGTATGTGCAAAGCAACAGAGTCCTGCCTCAGAGACAGCAAAGAGATCTTTGAAATCTCCCTGTCCCCCTTTTCATTGGTGTTCTGAGTGCTCTGGGAGCAACTGACTTGTGGTTCCTTGCTGGATGGTTCCCTAGGCCTGCTGCTGGTTCTTGGGGCTGGGTCTGCACTGAGGCCTGTGTTGGCCTGAGCTCTGTTCTCACTCTGGTGTGGCAGTTTTCCTGCTGAGCTTCCCAATTGTCCCTGATAATCCCTGGACTGAGAAGCCTGGAAACCACCCCTGCTGCCATGATCCAGGCAACCCCAGGGACCTAGGTGTGCCACTGCTCTTTCCTAGATGGTTGGAGCTGATTTGCTCTAGTGCAGCCAACGCATCCCACACTGCACTACTGCCCTTTCTAACCCCTGTGTAACAGACCTTTCCCATGGATCTTCCAAGTTGTCTTGGACCAGAAAATTGTTTCATTCAGGCTTTTTGTGTGTTCCACCACACTATAATGTGGTTAGAATCATTATTTAAAGGTATTTGGAGTGGTTTGGGGGAGAGCTTGTGGGAATTCCTGCCTTCACACCACAATCTTGGTTCTGTCTCTTCTATCTTATTTTCAAATGTTTTATCAATATTGTTGTTCCCTCCTCCTCTCAAATGCCTTTTCTGAATAGATAAAAAAGCACAAAAAAACTTCTTCTGTCAAATAAGTACCATTATATAACTCAAATCTCATC
This sequence comes from Macrotis lagotis, assembly GCF_037893015.1. Lineage (NCBI taxonomy): Eukaryota > Metazoa > Chordata > Mammalia > Peramelemorphia > Peramelidae > Macrotis > Macrotis lagotis. The sequence continues at coordinate 198,209,331 of NC_133659.1, forward strand.
TACTATTGGGGAGTTCCTCCTAGAACTTCCATTTTGGGGAAGGGTTCAAACTAGATATCCTTTATTTTTCTCCTGGCTTTGCTTCTAACTCTTTGTTCTTTGCTACCATGCCTTAGTTCTTTTCTCATCCTAGAAATTTCCTCAGACCATATGGACTCCTTACTCTAGAATATGCCCTGTCCT